>NW_020664490.1:10483076-10524545 GCF_002925995.2 Terrapene triunguis
AAAAAAAAAAAAAAAAGCCGCGATTAGCGGCGGCAGTTCAGTGGCAGGTCCTTCGCTCCTAGAGGAAGTGAGGGACCTGCCGCCCCCGAATTGCCGCAGGTGCCGCCCCTCTCCCTTGGCCGCCCCAAGCACCTGCTTGTTAAGCAGGTGCCTGGAGCCGGCCCTAATTAGGACCATTCTCCCCTTATTCCCCCTCATCATATAAAGGTAAAGGACCCATTAACTTCATGTGCTCACAGAAATTCAGATTAAATGTATGTCTATGAAAAATCTCCTAAAGCATGAATATTATCATAACTAAAAAAAAAAGCAAACCATCAGATTAAACTTCATGGTATCTGCAGAAATTCTTACGTAAAAAAGAGAGAGAAAGAGCATGCAAGCGGGGGTGGGTACGTTGAGGAGGAAGAGAGTAGGAGAAGTAGTAGAAGACTGATTTTCCCATGAAGTCATTAGAATAGCTTTTCTCTTTATAATTCTATTTTGAGACATTCCCTTTTATGAGTGCTTGCAGTGTCCTCTTCTCTTGTTTAGCTGAATGAGAACTGATTATAACTTAAACCCAAACAAAAAACCATATTGCATGTCAAATTTTCAAACATGGGTGGCTAAGTAAGTTGCTCCTGCAAAACTTGCCTGCTTTTTAAGTGATTGCTCACCCCTAAGGTCCTGGGCACTGCAGTCAGGGCACAACTCACACTGGCTAGTAGACCTTCTGGAGGGAAGGGGGAAGATGGAGGGTCTGTCATAGGAAACTGAGTGGAGATGGGTAGTCACTTGGACCCAGGGGTGAAAGTAAGTCCAGTGATTTACTGGTACGCTGGGGCCAGCTCTGGCCCCCAGAAGGGGCAGGGCCTAGGGTGGAAGGGGCGTGGGGGCGTGGCTGAGGGAGTCAGAGCCAGCCCCAGCCCACCCTGTAAGTTAAGTGCCCCTCCCCACCGGGGTAGCAGCAGCAGCCCAGGGCTCCGGGGGCTATTTAAAGGGCCCGGGGCTCCCCTGCTTCTACCGCCCCAGACCTTTAAATAGCTGCTGGAACCCTGGAGTAGCGGTGGTGGGGCTCCGGTGGCTATTTAAAGGGCCGGGGCAGTAGAAGCAGCAGGAGCCCCGGACTTTTTAAATAGCCCCCAGAGCCCCGCAGCCCTACCCCAGGGCTCCAGCAGTGGGGCTCTGGTGGCAATTTAAAGGGCCTGGGGCTCCAGCCCCTGCTGGGAGCCCCAGGCCCTTTAAATTGCCCTCTAGGGAAGCCGGGCCGCCCCGGTACGCCATACCAGGGCGTACCAGCTTACTTTCACCTCTGCTTGGACCTAAAATGGCCCAGAGTTTGGAACTCGAGCAGACTTATCAGACAGTACCTTTCTGATTGTTTTACTATGTGGCTGCCTAGGTCTCTCTCATTGGACCCCAGAAGCCCAGTCACCTCATGGGGGACCAAAGAATGGCTATAAAACCAAAAAGATGGCAGAGGAGGGGAACTAAGAGGTGGCAGGGTTTACTATGCTTCCAGAGATTAGGTGAGCGGATGGGCAGAACTTGGGCAGTGGTTGAAGGGGTCTTGTTTCTGTTTGTGGATGAATCATTGAGAGGCAATTCAACTTCCCATCTGTTACATGTTTGTGGTATAATGCACAGGCCAGTCCTTGTAAGCAGGAGAAGCAGGGCCCTACTTAATGCATGGAGATGAGGGGAGAGCATGGTCTTCCAGTTCTGGTGTGGTTGGAAGGCAGTGGTATTCTTTCCATAGGGTAGAACTTTTAAGAGCTTAAAGGCCAGTTTTGCACACCAGGATGAAGTTTTTACATTCAACAGGTGTGTGTACAAGTATTGCTGGCACAAATTAAGTATCTATGTTTGAAAATTGGGTCCTAACCATTTAAATAGTGGACTTCAAATCATGGTCTGCAAGGCCACCAAAATAAAGAGTGTTGCTGGAATGATGGCGGGAATGGGATATTGAGAATAGAAGTGGTTAATGAGAGAGTTGGTCTCTCTTACAAAGTATTCTGCAGAATTAAATAATTGGAGAACCATTGTTTTTATAAGTGAATTTGAAGTGCAGGTCTATTCTGTAAAATCACTATGGAAAATAGCATTTTCTTACTCAAGACCTCTGTGCCCTGCATTTCTTCAGAATTCTCTGATTTTACTGACAAATATATTTTAATTACCTTTCACTCTCAGCGAGCTGGGTTGTATTCTGACATGTGTATCATTAACAGAACTGTTAGCTAAATTCTGATTGCAGACCCCTTATTGTGAAAGATACATGGGCCAGAAAAACTTGTATATTCCAGGCTGAGTTTGCAGTTCTGGCAATAAGGGGAAGAAAATCTGCTCTTGTAAAGTGAACACATTCAATTGGGAAGTCACTACAAGGCAATAAATTCAGAACTAACTACACAATGCTGTTTTTACCAAGTTATTTTTCAGGATAGAATCACACTTTAAACAGCAATGGGTTTTTTCAATCTCAATTTCAATTAAAGTAAAAGAGAAGATTTAATGAAGGGACACTAAACTCAATGGATACAGATGACACAGATAATGTATTTTAAATGTAAGGCCACATTACTTTGTTTCAGCAAAATATAATGAGGTTTATACAAATGCTCTAATTGGGTGCTTTTGTTTTGCCTGTTGGTGTAATCTGGGGCCAAATTCTTTTTGAAACATGTGAACAAGATCATGGGCCCCCAAAATACTATCCACTGAGCACTTGCTGGCGTGGTCTACAAAAAACTATCAGGTCACATAGAGCTGGAAATGAGCAGAGCTAGCAGCTAAATTGTGTTAAAACGAGCTAAAAATTCAATTGCTTTCTTATATCTGTTTGTCATGTAAGACAGTGCTGCAGGTACCACAGGAATGTTATGTGATGCCATATGTGAGGAGAAGTGGGCCAGGTGATCACAAATGGAAGGTGAGGTGTCCACAAAACACACACTATTAGGATGTGGTCCACAATATGAACATGCTTGAGAGTCCCCAGACAGCAAGTGTATAAAACACCCATCTCTTGTCATATGTTATTGTAAGTCTTTAGGATAAAAGCAACGGGCATTTTAGTGAGTTTTATCATGTACTATGGTTAAAGCTGCTTGAGTAAAATGCCTGAAGATGCTGATACAATCTTGAATCGGGTTCACGTATGTGGGTGATCTCCTTCAAAATACACACCTTTACAAGCTCCATGACAAGGTACAACTCAGTTGGCATGTCCATCTCCTCAATCAGAAGAACAATATTGGGATGTTTGACCCTTCTTAAAATGGATACCTCATTCTGGATCATGTGCTCCTGCCACAGAACAAAAATCTTAAATTAATATAGATTGGTGGAAAAAACCCTACCCTTTCCACCCACCCGTGAGGGAGAGTTCAGAGGCTCTTGGGACTTTCAAATCTTCCAAAGAATCCATGAAAATCACAAACATTGTTTTAGGCAATGTAGAAAATGTCTGGCAACAGCATCATTGTGGTGACTGAGTCAAGGTCAGAGAAGAGAACACAGAAAATGAAATGTGGGAAGAGAAAAGTCAGTCAGTCACTGAAGCTTCTTAGAAAATTTTCTAATACAAAAAATATTTTGAGCAGTTATAAATATGGTTCTATATTCCCAGAAAGCATTAGGTAAAGAATTATAAAAACCAGCAGCAATTCAGTTAATATAATATTTACTATATATGATTATTACTTCTATTTTACTGTTTTTATAGCATTTAGCACTCTGGCAGCTACATGCTTTAATGACAGTAGTTAAAGCAAACACACACACACACACACACACACACACACAGTTAGCCAAATGCTGAACCAAGTAAATGCATCTTTCATTGTATTCTGCAGGCTGCTAGACTTGTGCTCTGATGGCCTGTCAAGGGCAGAAAATTCCAAAGACAAATGCCCTCAACTGCAAAAATTCTACCATTGGCCAGGAAGAATTCGAACACCAAGAACTTCCCGAACTGATCTTAGCTGTCAAAACAAGATCTCACAGAAAAATGTTTTGTTGGAAACATTTATAGTCCTTATTTGAGCTCTCATACTTACTTTTCCTCTACATTTACTTTTTTTTATGATTTTCAGAGCATATTCTCTACCAGTTGACCTGAGAAAAGATGAAAGAAAAAATTAACATTTAATTGCAATGAAAATTTCCCAATGTCTTTTGTGTTTGCCGTTCAAGCACAGTACCTATAACTGCTGAGATGAAAAAGGATATCATCTGAATATTTTTTTAAAGGATGTGGTAAGTACATTGTAGTCCTGCCGAGTTTAAGGTCGGTGATTTTAACAGGACAAAATCTGGAACAATAATGGCTCTGGGGATACAAATGTTAACATTTCTTTGTACTGATGATAGCAATAGACCAAGAGAATTATTGTAACAAGAACACATACCTGAGAGGTAAAGGAGCCTCTCTACTCCTACTCAAGAGTCACATTTACGCACCCCAGGATTGGATTAGTTTTTTGGCCACAGCATCGCACTGGGAGTTCATGTTCAGCAGATTATACCCCAACCCCCAAATTTTGTAAATTTTATTTATAAAAAAGAAAAATGTGACAAATACTTTATCACATTCAGATTCTAAAGCCAGCAGGGCCCCAAAGAAAGATATAAATTAGGATACAAATTAAGAGAGTTTCCAAAGAAGCTATTCTGAATGATCATCTCTTCAAAACTACAGCATTGCTGTTAAAGCCTTAATTTAAAAAAGCAACAAAGCACCCTGACATCTATGTTTTCTCCACTAGAGGGCTTCAAGCTACAGCTCTGAAAATTGGCCATTCTTCACCCTGAGGTGGCCTTCCTGTGGATGCATTTATTCTGAGTAGACACATCCAAACCTGAGAAGGGACAGATAGTTACAGTGTCAATGTCTATCTTTTAAGTGGGAGGGACGGCATCAGAAACTCAGGTGCATGGGGCTAAAACTTGGCAAAATATATTCTTCTTGAAAGCTAGTGAACCAGACTCTTTAGTTGTCCCAGGAAAGCTTCCTTTCTGTCACAAAAAAGGATATTAATGGCTTTTGTTTTCTGTGTAAGACGATATGCGCTCCAAAACACTGGAAATATTAACTAGTATGGAAATTAAGATATTTCCAAAATCTGGTATGTTAGAAATGAATTTGTCTGCCAGACAAATTGCATGCATGATACAGCAAATATGTAACAAGCAGACTACAACTCTGGCTACTCTTTGATTTGGGGTATCATACATTTTTAAAAAGAAAATAAAAGCTAACATAATGTAAATTAATATCCTATTTATTCTTTCCTCTAAAAAGATGTGTAACCACAGACTACTGGCAACATTGATTCGCTCTGTGTCTTACAGACCTATTAAGCAAACATTCAGAGCAGACCAGAAAGAGACAATCAGATGGTAAGCGACGATATACCTACCACTTAAATGAACAATAAAAAGTTACAGTGCAAAGCAGAAAATTCAGATTACTGCAGTATAAAAGTTTACAACTATGTACTAGTCACAGACTAAATTGTTAGACCTTTTGTTAATTAAATTTTCCTAGACCAAATAAGGGGCTGCATTCCTTCCACACACTAAGCTTTCACAAAATCCAATGGGCTTTTGGGTGTGCAAGGAATGCAGGATCATGGTCATGATTTTTTATGGATACACACACACACACACACACACACACACACACACCTCTGCACCCACACCATGTATGTGGAGGAGATAGGCATGCGATAAATTAGAGACGTAATAAATACTGCATGTAAAATCTTACTCAAGGCCCAGGAAGGGTAAGATTCAGTCTTAGTACAGTGACAGGTTTTTTAATAGATCAAAAAGTCATAACTTTGAGGTCCAAGTCTGTTCTAGACACAGGAATTTTATGCCAGTGGGATGAGGAAATTTCCTCAGCTCCCTAATGCTGCCCAGCATTCACTCCTGGCCCTGCAGGGCCTGAGATAACTTTATAGCTATGCTTTTTTATGCCTAGAAATGCTATTTTAGGTCTTTGTGGAGGTGTTTTACATTTATTACTTTAATGTTTCTGTTTCTCTGAACTCACGCTCATGGTAACCAAGCCAGCTTTACAGGTGGAGGGATATAAGGACATTTGTGATTTAACTACATTTGTGGTTTAACTCTCAAAAACATTCCTCAAATAGTTTCTCTTTAACACAAACAACATATGCAGGAAGGTGTGCACTCTTTTTGGATGATCTGCATAACGAGACCACAAAATCATGTATTCCCTAGATAGTCACTTATAGAGTATTCCATACAGACAGTGCCACATATTACTAAAGATAACTGGGAAGTGGTAGCACTATTTCTGTGTGTAGTGAGACCAACAGTTAGTTCTGTCATTTCCTTGTAACACATTTCCTCTCAACTTTAGAAACACCCGAAAAGCCCAAAATTGCTTAAGTATACATGTTTAACTGCAGGCAGGGAAGACTCTCTGAATCTCACAGTATTATTCTGCTGCATAATCCACTAGCTTCTCTAATCTACTATTTCTTTCATTTTAGACTTGCCTTTTTCGTCTTTCGCACTCTAGCCTTAGCCTTTCCCCCTCTCCCCTTTTCTTTCACCTTATCCTGTTTTCTTCTATATGGCTTTATATGTGCCCTCTTTAATTTTGCTTTTCTCCTTTTCCTTGGGTTTCTACATTTTCTAGCTCAGGGTTCTTATGAGAGGCCATTTTCAACTCTGGAGTTTGATCTGAAAGATCTTTTGCATCAACATCATAACCTCTCTCAAAGGCCTGTAAAGGTGTCATAATAATCTTGGCCACGTACCATGTGAACCCTGAGTTGTAGAGAGAAAGCTTATTCTTTCAGACTTCCACAATAGCTGTTAGTTTGGTATATGGAGACAATTCAATCTGAATCCCAGGCTGGGACAAATTTCTTTCCAGAGAGACTCTAGTTTGCATCCAGCCTATTCTTGATCTAGTCTTTGTGGCTGGCTTCAAAGTTCTTACTTGCCAAAATGTTAAATTTGCTTCTGAAACCACTGTGGAGTCTTCTGTAAATTGCTCCTCATTAGGATGTAGTGGCAGTGAATGTGGAACCTCATTCCCAGAACTCCCATGATTGGATATTGGCAGCTCTGTTGTTTATTGTGGACATCTCTTTCTCTGGCTCTTTTTTTTGCCATTCTCTGCATTGCCATCATCAGAAATCAGAAGCTTCATAATAATTTCTGTTGTGGACATCTCCTCCTCCCTCTGTTTCTTTTACACCACACTCTCTTGGTTCTCAACAATGCCCCCCCCTTTTCTCTCTCACCTCTTAGTGGGGCTGTGGCAGCACAGCCTACTTCAGGGTTTAGGGGTGAGGAACTCAAACCCACCCCTCTTGTATATAAAAAACCCCAAAGCATGAAAATTATAGATTGTCCCTTGGAACTGCTCCTTTTTTCACAGCACAGGTTATTAGACAAGTTTTTCCATTTTTTACATCTGGCACTGAGATATTACCTTATTCCACAAGTCCCACAGTCTGCAAATAAAGGTATGATCTAGGAAAAGCATTATATTAATGATTGCTTTTACAGTAATAAGCAAATAATCCTTCTCACCTTTCTATACACTCCTTTACAATAGCAAAATTTCCGTCTCCTATAGTCCTTCCAACTTTATATCTTTCTGCTATTGATGCTGGAACCTGGAAGCCTTCTTCCAACACTTCTGAAAAAAGCATTAGTGCATTTTTATTGGTAGAGAAGGAAATGCAGATGTTGCACATAACATGCACTTTGGGTCCAATGGAAACCATTCAGAATCAATATCTCATTTAGTGTATTGCAAAACCATGTTGCTGACATTGTATATACTCAATAGGTTTCACACAGATCAAATGATGAAAAATAAAACCTATGGGCTGTAGACTCAGCCATTCAAGGTTTACACAACTTACAGTCCCTATTGCAACATATTCACAGTGTAAAACTGAAATTGTATTTTTTTAAATATGAAAGGGCCTTTGTGGTCTGCACAAGCGTAGTTGAGCCCTTTGATAACGGTTAGAACTGCTTGACATAGTATGATTAAATATACGTACCAAAAATCTAACACTCAAGCCCTTATTTTATTACATCCTGTAAAATGAGACATCCATAAAATTCCTCATGTGTTAAGTGCTATTTTCCCCTCAATATTAAATATTTAGTTTTTAAACAAATGTTCTCAATTATATCACCTTCACATGCAACCTGGGCACCAGATGTTTAGGTAAAATTGTGTTATACATGGGGTCTACACACAGAAAAGGTTTGTAGTTTCTGTTACTTTAGTGCCTATTAATGCACCTTTATTCTTGAAATACATTTGAAATAGCAGTTTACCAATGCCTACTAATGCTTCCAAAAGCTGGGATTATGGACTTCAATCTAAACGAACCACCTTTGGACCACATAAATATACTGGGTATATACTAATAGCTAAAAAGCCTTTTAAAACTGTGACTCTTAAATTTACACTCTTTAAGGCAGTAAATATTAATTACATTTCACACAACAGAATACGAAGTGTGAGAGACTATTTGGCAAAAAAAACCCACGTTTTCCAATGTGGTGTTAAGATTGAAATGCTGTGACTTTTGTGTTTTTCACCTTAAATTACACATGGTACAGGCATATGTGTGTCTGTGTGTGTTTGAATGATAAGCATCAGAGTACAGGCCAACCTGAGTCACATATCTTAATCATTGGCATGCAGCGAGGATATTCATCTCACTTGGCCTGTCATTTTTCTGCTAAAGCCCAATGTGATTCCTCATGCTTCCTAAAAAAGTAATTACATGTGCATGGACTACTCCAGTATACGGTGCTATTCAGATTAATTTATTTCAGGCATACTATGGTCATTTTGGTAAAGATCCTGGCCATACTCTATGCTTTTTATCACAGAAAGGCTGGGACAGGGTATTTGAGATACTGTCTGTCCAAAATAATTTTATAGATTAAAGGGATATCAAACATGAGTTATTATTTTAAATACAACTGTCCTCTAATTGTTGTTTTCATTTTCTAATCAAATGTCAAATTAATGTACAAATTATCAAAAACCTCATCCTATGCCACCTTGAACTCATGTCAGCATACAACATACCGATCTGTGTCTGAACTGTTTTGTCTATGCTGAATTCTAAACTCTTTGAAACAAGAAACAGGTCTCCTTATAGGCTGTGAAATGTTAAGCATATTGCTGTTATATATGAAATGAAAGGAAGGAAATATGTGACATCCCCAGCAGGAATGATGACCTTGCAGAATTTTCATGTGTCAGGGGAGTTCAGTTTCATATGGACAACTTCAGATTAAAGGTTCCAACCATCTCCTGTTAAGTGGGTAGGTTACTAGACCTTTGCTGTGCTAGTCCCAAGAGTTTGGAACTTTTGTCAAAATTACATCCCTCTCATTCCATCACCTCCTCCTTTAAAAAACCCTTAAAATAAGAATTATTCTAGAAGTTACTCTATTTTAGTTGCCCTTGCATTTATTACCTTTCCCTCTAACTCTTCACCATTTTATCACCCTGGGTTCCTTTTATTTTTCAGCTTTTAGAGGGTGCTCTTGTAATTTTTTTTTAAAGATATACATCACAATAAAACAATGAAAAACACAGCCCGCAAAGTACTCAAGTGGGAGTGCTTGTAAGTAAAATGAGTATGTCAGATAACATTCAGTAATAATAAACCACCATCATCCTCATCCCACCATCTAAAAAATTTATAAAACCAGATTTTTTTTTTAAACAGATGGGCCATTAAAGTGGCAGTTGGGCCTTCTCTACAATACAACCAGTTTAATCCCCAATGCTTCTGTGATACTTTGGGTGAAATCCTGATCCTATTGAAGTCAATGGCAAAACTCCCACTGACTTCAAAAGGGCCAGTAATTCATAGATTTTAGGCCCAGAAGGGACCACCGTGATTATCCACTTTGACTTTCTTCACAGTGTCCACACACAAAAGTGCTGCAAATAATTCACAAGCATTTTAAAATCTGGGTGGAGTAGACAAAGCTTTCACATTTCAGAACTGGGTTGCTCTAAACCATTTCTGTTTGAACCCATTTAGCACCAACGAGGAATTTTTTCAACTAGTTCTGCTATTATTGTCCCATATTGAACCTGTGGTCTTTCAAAACTTTCCAGAATCCACTGCTTCTAGGAGCTGTTCTGGAATCTGTGGGATCAGTACCATAGAAGACAGTGGAACTGAAATGCTTGAATAATGCTATTCTGGATGCAGGGCAAACATCATGCTAGCATAGAATCCATGATTCAACCAGTTCAGTAAACCTGGTAACCCTCTAAAGGTAGAGTCAAGTCATCCCTGCAACTCTTCACTCGCTTCAGCATGAATAGCAACTCGTTTCCCGCATAGCTGCTGAGCTATCATTGTTTTGAAATGTCAACAACCTTCTGCCATCAAAACAGTCTCTTTTACCTTCTCCAGGTCCATCATTTTCATCCATGGAGCTGCAAACTTTGGTGGATGCTAATGAGGTAGAGGAGCCACTGTGTTGGGAGCTCTGGAAATGGAGAAAGACAAATGAAGACAGAAATGATTGTTAAAGTGCACCTGTATCTCCGCCCATCATTATGGGACAGAAGTCCCAAAGGGGAATTTAGTATTTCCCATGGAAAACATCCATTCGCCCCTTGAAAAGAAGCTACAGGATGTTTATCAAAAGTTAGATTTTTCTGCTCATCTACTTCTTTTTTCCCCCCCTTGTTACTGAAGAGTTCCCTACTTCATTTTGTGTAGTTCAGCTTCTATGCACCTTCCACTGAAAAACAAGTTTAGAAAGGTTCTACGTCCAATGCATATTTTTGTGGCTGAAATGTGAGAAGTCACCAAATTGGGGTACTGTCTGTTGGTGGGAAGTTTCCAGTAGTTAGTTGTCTTGACATTTTAACCCAGCTAATACCAACACCAAAATGCCAATTATGACTGATATCTATTTGTTAGAACCAGGTTCGCTCTTTCCTGCAAATACCCATTTGGCGAAAGCCTCCCCAGAAAGGTCCTAGAACAGGCAAGCATATTTTTGTCATATAGGGAGAAAATAAAACATTACCACATATATGCTTATTTTCCAGAGACCTCTTATTCTGTGCTGCATCTCTCTTACTAATGATTAAATGATGTCCCAGCCAGAGAGACACCATCTGCAAATCTAGAGCTTAGAATGTGTCTTCAGGATTCTCCCATCCTGAAGTTTCCTTCTTGTTGCAAACTGAAAAAAATCTACAAATGTAACAGCAGCACTTTAAATTTAAAGCCACAAATGGGCATGACTTTATATTTTCATGGGGTAACTTGAGTTAGAAAGCGGTCTTTTTTTAATTATGAAAATCATGTGATAATACTATCTTGGGTTTCTAAAGCACTTTTCATGCTGAAAGATTCCAAAGTGCTGCACTGTTTGTAGTTTCCCTCCAAGTTACGTATCACGTAGAGTGAGACTATACTGTTTGTAATTTACATTGTAATCTCCAAGGGGTAGGGACTGGATCATATCTTTCTCTATATTTGGAAGCAGCGGTGGCTCCAGGCACCAGCGCTCCAACCGAGTGCCTGGGGCGGCAAGCCACGGGGGGTGCCCTGCCGGTCTTGGGAGGTCTGGAAATGTGGAAGTGTTAGTAGTCAATGAATAAATGCTACAAACTTAACTGGAAAATCAAACGATTTAGAGGAATCATTTCATACACCAATGAAATAAAAGTCACTGTACGGTAGAACATAGCAACTGTTTGGGGCAGGATATGAAGAACAATGCTATATCTAGTTGAAACTTCAGTGCAGTACTGAGCTAACAGGATGCAATTACCAGTCAGAGTCTGGCCAGAATGCTGGAGTTTATTTATATTTGTAGGCTAAATTTTAATTTCTCCCACACTAAATTGAGATCAGTGGATTTAGCCACTCACTTTGGCCTATTTTCCTTTAAATAATTCTGGTAATTTGCACATCCCATGCCTAAGAGTTTCTATGTCTTTTCTTTTAATCATCATGAACTCATTCTTTTCATCCATGTGACCACTTCCTTTGAGCTCTGACCAGGATTAAAACTTCACTCATCAGTTTTTGGACTACATTTGCTGCCTCTTAATGATAGAAGTGTGCACTGACTGGCTTTATACTATTCACTGAGGCATCACTGCCCTTGCTGCAGGCTTAGGACAAGTGTTAACTACCTATATTTAAACTCTGCTAGATATTACAGTGAAAACTTACCTCACAAACATTTGCAAATGACAGTGTAGAGGGATAACAAGTAACAAGCATACAGCATAACTCCATGAATTCTCAGGGCAGGAGAAGATATTCCATGTGTATATCACAGAATGATGATAAAAAGTAAAAATTTTGTTTTACACTTCTACTGGGAAGAACATATAGTGAATAGCTTTCACTATTTTTTCTGGTGCTTCTCTTAACTCTCCTATGACAGCGCATCCAAATTATTATTGCTTCTGCCTTTCCACTCTATTTTCTTAAGGGGACTATCATTTAAATATGTTCAGCACATGATGTATATGCAGCCATGAAATGATCTTTAAAAACCCTGAAGTGTTATAGCCCAGGATTATTGAAAGCATTAGTATTTTGACAAATTACCAAATGGTTACTGCATACAGTTTTTACATTTTAAATGGTGAGATGAATCTTACAGCAGATGGTACCTCTAACACTACAGATTATACACCACAGCATCTTCTTTAACATTTTGATTATCTCTTCAGACTGCTGACCTACTGCTCTTAGTCCTAGAGTGAAAATGGGAGAGATATTAAAGTTGAGACATTACTTTGTGGACAAATTTTCTCAACCTATATGAGTAAATTTAGTCTCATTCATACAAGGACACCTGATTTTTCAGAGGTGCGGAGCTCCCACTGGGATTTGTAGGTGCTCAGTTCTGAAAATCAGACCAAATCACTTAAACATATGCTTTAACTTTAAATACAAATAATCCCAGTTGATATGTGTGAGGTTAAGCATGTGCTTAACCACTTAGCTAAATAGGCATCATCTTTGGGTGCCTAAATATGGATTCAGGAACCTAACTCTAGTCAATCAGAGATGAGAATTTTGGTTTCTGTACATTTTAGCAGAAAACAGCTTTAATATGAGACTATTTTTAAAGCCTCCATCTCTCTTATAGACATTATATTTAGATCAACACATGAGAGCAGGAAGACTCAGTATTATACACACACAATTGAAAACTGGGCACCAAAATGATGCATTACAGCTATATACTCTCCCATAGGTCTGCACACAAAGCACCCACTGACAGCAGTGAGAGTTGTGTGCATAAAACAAGTTGGGAATGGACTAGAGTGTAAAATGAAGGGAGTGTTAATGAATTATTTTGAAGACTGCCAGACCGCAGAAACCATGAAGGAATGCCCTTTATATCACATTTAAGAAAGCCCTCAAATTTTATTAAATAGATTAAAAAAATAATATTAATAAAGTTCAGGAATTGTATGTACATGTCTATACTCACAATCTCCATACACAGAGAGTCTCATCTAATATGTAGACGAGCTTACTAGGTAAAAGAGTCACAAACAGCTTGACTTGTGTATTTCAGTTCTCTGGAATTATTTAAAGGCATTTATTTATTCATCATTTTGTAAGCTAGAAGGACACTCTGAGTTCATTTAGACTTTATTTAGCTCATTTTCCTCACCAAGCTGAAAGACCTCTGGGTCCCATTCCCTTGAGGGGCTTGGTGTTTCTTTCAGTTGGTTTGCTAATCCTGATGCAGTTGTTTGTTGTACATACGGTAGCCCTCACAGCTGTAGATCCCATTAGGGTTACTGCAGAGGGAAAAACCCTTTGCAAGAGCAAGATATTTTCAACCACAGACCTTAATGCAATTAGCTGTTTTAATTTTAAGAGATCTTGAGGCACTTGAAATGTCATCACCTCAAGAGATTTAACAGGGACCAGTTGCACAGGTTGCTGACACCTGGCTGCTTTTATGACACACCTACATAAAAGCAATGGCATAAAAAGATCAGGTCTTTGGTGTAGGTATTTCAGATCCTATTCGGGTTCACATAACAGATGGTCAACATACCACACTTCTTATTGATGTGAATGGGAAGATTAGCACTATAGAGTTTCAACCATATCTTACTGAGAGATTTATTCAGCAACTGTTTTGTAAATATTTAAAGGGTGTACCTCAACTGCCATTCCTCAAATTCAAGGACAAGAGTATGGTAAAATATTATATAAATCTGAGGATTCTCCTCTTCCTACATACACCTTGATTCAAAACTCATCTTCCATCACAGTCCAACACAACAGAGGGAATTATTTTTGTGGACTATGGTACGAAGCAGTTATGAAAGGAAACCCATAACAAGTATGTCTAGAAAGCAGGTTAATGCATATCAGATTCCCGAATCTTGAAAACGGAACATTGGATTACGTTTTCCAATTTATCGGAATCTTTATTAGCGCATATGGAGTCTACAAATTCTTTAGACAATAGATTCTTTTGTATTTTGCTAATGTGAAGGAAGCATCTGGATGAAATGTCAGTAACAGAAATCCACACAGGTGTAAAGCTGAGTTGGGAACACATGAGGAGTTGTGTTCTTTTAAAAGGGTGTTACTGAAACAGGGTAAAATGAGTACACAAAGTGTAGGTCAGGCACAGTGATGAGGTACATGGCAAGGGAACTCTTTAAATTATTATAGCATATTAGTAACTATCCCCAAAGAATTAACCAGGATTTCACAGACATGGTAAGGGGAAAGGCTAAACATTTCAGTAGTGTGTGTTTGAACATACCAGGAAATATTATGTAAATTCAACAGAGATTCCTAGAAACTAAAGAGGCCAGTTAGGCAAACATGCCAATCTCCTTGTCTATGCAATATTGTAACCCATGTGTGTTTGGTTCAGTTATAAATTACTCAGGTTATTAAGTTACCTTAACCCTCCACCATCTCCCTTGGAAACCCATTCCCTAGTCTAACCGTCATCATGTTTAGTGACAAAATAAGGGTAACAGAACAATGTAGAAATAAAATTAAGAGCCTGATTCTGGCTCACCTAATTCCACTGAAGTTACACTGCCGTAAAACCAATAAGAAAGGAGAATAACGTACACTGGAAATATTTCAAGAGCAGGAAATGTTTTAAAAAGGCCATGCAGAGGGCAAAACATTCAGCAACAAAAAGTAAAATAATACTTTTTGGTACCATTTTTGAAGAAGAAACTCAGTTTTATATATTACAGCCTAGACAGAAGCCAAGGATTAGACAAAGTTCTTTTGCCCTCTCTCTATCCAGTGAAAAATATTCTTTATTTTCCTTTGTTTAATCAGTTTCATTTTTTGGCACATACAGATGAGAAGAAAACAAATCTCAAGTAAACAGTATAAGGCTAGTAAAAATTACTTAATGGAGAAACTTCAAATCCACAAATTTTGTGCTGAAAGAGTGGAAGTCAATGGACTTCAATGTGCAGAAAGAGAAATGATGCAATTGTTTTCTTTTCAAGCTGGGATACACCACTAAACTGACACACGAGATCTAGATTTATTAATAAGCTGCCTTCATCTGGAAAGAAGGGAAGAAGAAATGTGTGCAAGCATGAGTCTTGTCCATAGTCCTACTTTAGGCATAGTGCCTTGAGGCACATGATTTAAATGAGATCCTGCTTGAGGAGCTACACATTTTTCACATATGCACTTCAGGATATACATACTGCAGCGAGCAAAGAGATCAGTTCAAACACAAGCAATAATCTATATGTTTCATTTAGGAAACTATTTTGTTCTTTTCTTGAGGGCTTAAGCGAGTGAAGGTGAGATAGGAAAGTTTGCAGGAATATTGTGCTGGTGAAAAGAACTAAAAATGGCAAACTAAAGTATTCTGTTCTATATAGGTTCTTGTATTGCACTCATCACCATAGAATCAGCGTGCCTGAGTATTCTGTTTGCCTACAGGGCAAGTGCAATACTGAAAGGCTAAAACAGTTTTCTATTTGGTGTTCAAGCAATAATCTTAAACCGGAGTTGGATGAACCACTGCTTTGAAGGGTCAGTTGTAATTTAGTCTCCACCCTCACTCATTCTCTGGCATCTCCTGAGGAAAGATTGATGTTTTTAAAATATACATATATCAGATTCATGCTGTTAGGAAGTTGGCCCACAACTTTACTATATCCATATTGCATTTAATGTAAAAGTTATTTATGCAGTAGCAGAGTGAAAGGTTTTTTTTTTGAAGTTACATACACATTATAATATCTTTAATGCAACAGAAGAAACAGAAATTTTAAGGAAGTCACAGATTTGTGTTTCCTATTTCTTCCATTAGATTAGAAATGTTGCACTGTGGTCAGTTTTTTATTTTTAATCTCATCTATTTGTCCGGGCTGAATTTAAAAAACTCTCCCAATACCCCTGAGCATTTTAGGAAAGGAATTCTAACTCTATGTTATTTTGTGCCCTCTTTTAAATTATTGATATAGTACAGCTTCATTTTTGTCTTCATTAGGCTACTGCTGGTAGCCATCTCCTTATTACTGACAAAAAATGCAAAACGCAAACATTTTTAAGGGAAAAATAGTTTTGAACCTGGCAGACTAATTTCCCAATGATCAGGACGTGGACTGAGCTGGAATTTGTATCAGTCTCACAGACCTATAGAGTAACAGCTCTTGAAAATGAGTTGAAGTGGCAGTAACCAGCAGGAGATGGAATGTCATCTGTTGCTAAGTTTTTCCCCAGAAATAAGCTAGGGAAATATAAACGAAAGAGGGCAAAGGTGTGCTGGGGAAACAAGGTATTTATTTTAAAATACAGCAAGTACAGTTCAACATTCTTTGCAGACACATTTTTCTAATAATTAGGTGACTTAGGAAGAGTGCTGCTAAAGCTCAGTTGACAGCAGAATCTGGTACACTGCTTAGGATATAGCACACTAATTTCTCACTTCATACTTCAAATCTATCCCCTGTCACATACTCACAAATTCACCCATAAGCAATTCTAGGCAGGTAAATTTACTGTGTCCAAAGGACCTATTAGAAACAAAATTCTTCCTTAGAGGACCCTTTACCTCTAAACACTAGAGCCCAGAATTTAAATTTTAAAAGCTACTGAAATGCATCCACTAGTTAGAGCAACCTATTAGGATCTATGAATCCCACATGCTTACATTAATTGAACTATTAGATGAACAATGCTCATCCAATATGTATATACTATAATAACTATGAGAATTATTTTGAAGCCTGCTTTTCACATTTTCAAAATAAACTCACTGAACATCGTATATGGGTTTTTTTCCATTTATTTATTACATGACTTACAATATTTTATGATAATGTTAAGTCTAGCAATACAACAAACTGCAACCAGTATGACATGGCCAAATATGAAACACAAGTACAACACAGTATGATGTAACAATGGCAGAAAATGGAAGTGATTTTCTTTAGCTGATTGTTTTATTTCAAATAATCAGCACTTATTTTTGTAAGTTTCACGAGTTTTGCTGATAAATCAATAATTTTTTTGGTTTCCTGAAACACATTAATACAAAAATGCAATATTTGAGAAGAAAATATCCAAGCACTTTTCTTGGAAAAAAGGCCATATGGAGCTCTTTGTAAAAATCTTAAACTTATTTTGTGATTAATGTGTCAATATTTACAATACTATGGTGCAACTAACAAGAAGAGGCCTTAGCAGAAATGGTGTTAGTTCATCTTTCACTAGAGAGTTTAAACTCAATACAGTGTATACAGGGAAAACCACAACTAATTACCTCTACATTTCAACACATCAGACAATGGGTATGTATATGAATACAGTACTTTTTTTCATACTTTACTGCTGAAGGTGATTGAAATATGAATATAATCAAGATGCACAAATACAGACATTAAAATGCATACAAATATGTATGTGCACACTGTGTATATATATAGCTTTTATCTAAAAGTGTATATACACACCCGCACACACATACACCCACCCACACTTACACCCTCCCCACCCACCACACACAATGATTTAAAATGGGAGCTATGGTCACTCAGCAACTCTAACCAATCATATACAGAGGGTAAATAGGCAGAGTAGGCCATTCAACAAGTAGTACTAAAAAAGTATAGTTATGAATATCCCCTGTTCAGAGTGCAGGGATCTGCTGTTATTACTGTGAGGCCTCAAATACATTTTGAATGGTCTTAAACAACCATTTGTATATCTGTATCTACATGTAAAGCTATTTCTAACTGTGACATAAGGTTGTATTTTTATTGAACATTCTGGTGAGAATCTCTCTTCTTGCCATTGACAAGCAAAAAAACCCAACGTTAGATTATTTACAATTGATGTTTTTGCTTGCATAATAATTGTATACTAAAGAAAAGTGCAGTAAATATTAATATTTGTTTTCAACAAGTGAAGAGGTAAATTTAGCCTCCGTGTTTTTCTATTTTTACTCTTACTTTTTTTTTTTTTTTTTTTTGGATGAAATAGGAAATTTGGGTACCATTTAAAGATTATTTTTTTTTGGAACTGTCAATTTTAACATTTAGAGTTGGATGACATCTTCTGTAACAACATACTTTGCTGTATAAAGTTCACATTGTAGTGTAAATTATAAAGTTGTAAAATGATAAAAACAAGCAATTTATTTATTTCAATTTTTTAAGCACGCCAATAATCTCAAGCCATACACTCTTTAAGGCTGTAGAACACTACATATCCTTTCTTATAATCTATATGCATACATGTATACACGACATATGCATATTTATATAAATACCCCCATATAACTGTATACATTTTTACAGCCACATATACCATAACAAAAAAGGTGCAAAGGGCTAAAAACGAAGAAATAAAATATACTCTTCCTGAATTGTTTTATGGTTTTGCAAAGCAATTTTCCATACTATGATGCTGTTAGTTAACAACAGCTTTCTGATTTAATTTTAATAATATTACAACACAATATGATTTAATTACAATGCAAGACAGCATGCTTCATGATGGGGCAAAAGGTCAAATAAGTCAAAATATTACCATTCTTAACATTACCATTATTGATCAACCTCCATACATATACATAGCTGTGTATAAGGACCCAATCCTGCATCCACTGAAGTTAGTGATGTTTTTGCCACTAATTTAAAAGAGAGCTGAACTAGACCCATCATTAGGTGTACATGAGAGCTTTTAAAAGTGTATACAGTTCCTCAGGGGAGATGTTCAGCTATTGTAAGTTGTCGTAGATCCATTGACTTTAATAAAGCGATGAAAATTTGCACTAGGTGAACATCTGCCCTTAATATATCAAAAAGACCAATACATTTTTTTCATACATTCATTTAAAGAAGCCACAAACATGATGTAATTGTCCATGGGTTCAAACCCATTTGGCCCTTTTATATACTGTGCTTCACATTTGAACTGTTTGTTGCTTAAAAAAAAAAAAAAGTTGTAGAAAGCATTAGGAAAATATTCATGACTAACCACAAGGCTCAAGGGGAAGCAAAGCATTCACAATCTATACACGACTTTCAACCACATGGTAAATTCCTTATGGTAGGAACATGTCATGCAATATAAGGAGAGGAACTATACAAAGTTCAAATAATACGAAGATGCTATTCTGCTATTTAATAACAGTGACAAAGCCAGATGACAAAATAAAAGTTGTACTATTTGCAAGCAAAGCTACAATACCAAGTTAACACTTTCAGTTCACCAATAAACTGGAACCTTATGGTCTTGGTCCAAAGAAACATTTAATTTCTGCTCATGTATAATGGAATTACACTTCACATAAAAGGGAATCTTAACGTTTATAAGCAGCGTGCTTTTTCAAACTTTAAGGGACTTCCATCCCTAAAGTAAATGATATACAGTGTCCCTTGAATAACCCTTTAAAAAGAATCGTATGTTTAAATGATTAAATGTTAGGGACTAGCATACCCTTTGAAATAGCCTGGAAGGAAAATTGGCAATTATATCTGTCAACTGTTAGTCCCAAAGTCCATGTTCCCCCTCCACAGCTAACAAAGCCATGGAATTCAGATTCACTGGCAATATCTACTGTTTGTGCAGAATGAATAATGCTTAATGGACTGCTCTGAGCAAGTAGTAGTCCATAAGACAGAGGGTAGGCAAGTTAAAATTCTGGGAATTTCTTTTCTTTGCAGATAAAACCAATCCCATAGAGCCAGTAGCTATTTTGTTTCTCTGCCATCGCTTTCTTTGCATTTTTGGCAACTGATGCCAACCCACTGTCACCTATTATGGACTCTACTGGACTAAGTAATTCCTTTTACAAAGAAATATCAACAACAGGCACAAGCACAAGTAACTTCACAGTTGTTGAGTCTTTTAGGTAAAACAGGGCACCTTTTGATCTCGGCAGAGGCCTCTCAATTTCTGTTGGAAATCATTTTGAACCTGAACTCTGAAGCAGGTATGGTGAATCATGTGTTCAAAATGGATTAATCCAATTGCTTCACAAGCCTGCCAGATCAGTGTCTTTCTCCCCAAATGATACTACAACCAGAGAGTGAATATATAGAAGGGTAAGTGTTGTGTTCTGCTGCCCTTTCAATTTTTTGTTTTCAATATTCTCTGTAAACACAATGGTAATGTACTAGACTGCAAGCTATAGTACCATGTCAACATTTTCCAGTTGCATGATTTTATTAAGGACAAATTAGCATAAATGTAAAATATTACATTTAAAAGTTGCTATATAGTAGCTAACAATCCTCTGGGTATTTAAGCAAATTTTCCTGATTTTTTTTTTTTAAAAGATGCTGTATTGGGATGTTACCAATTACCTCAAAAATACCACCTGCGTAGATTTTTTTGTTTAAAAAGAGTGTCACAACCATTGTTGCCAGATTCCTAAGTCTTAAATCATAAGTATTTGATATACTAGAAGTAAATGAACTACTAAAAATATATGACCACTACACTATGCCTTAAATATAAAGAATAAATATTAAATTAAGATTTAACATATAACTGGAAAGACCATAACTATGTAAATTATATTAGTTAGCTCATAGTCTCACAATAAAGCAGCAGAAAACAAACAAAATTAGTAGGTATGTGTTAAGCAGCTGGTTATAATGCAAGATCTACTTTAACACTAAAGGAGTTTTGCATATTAATGTTGTACAAAATGTCCATGATATAGAAAGTAAAGGAACTCAGAAAAATTCAGACCTTAAGAGGTTGATTCGTAATACCACCATTTTTAAAGGTTTTCACTTTTCAACTGGCCTGTTTGGAAAAGATACAAAACATACTTTATGTCAGAGTCTGAGAAAGATTTTCTTATCTTTAACACAAGTGAAAAATACTCACTTTGTAAGCAAAATATGTGTTTGCAAAAAAAAGGTGTCATTGTGTGTATGTTAGACCTGTTGGCAGACAGCATACTGTATGTATTTTCCAACTAAATAGATTTTTTCTTATTAATATTTACTTTCCTATGCAATACAAGAGTGATTAATATAACAGCTCTGACATGGTACAATATCATATTCATGCTGCCTGTGAAATGTCATTTTTCATACAGTGATCAAACTGTAGTACAGTGAAGATACTTTTAACAGTTCTTTGAAAGCATTTCTTTTCAGTTAGCAACCATATATGGTTTCTCAATTTTCTTTCTTTAGGTTAAGAACTCATTGGAAATCGTGTTATCGAATAAGTGTAAATGCTCATATTATGGAGGGGCAGGTGGTGGAGAATGTCTGATGTCACAATTGTGTTTTGTCACACAAGTTGAGCTATTTATTAACAGAGCAAAAAATGTTCATGTCCATACCATAGCAAATAAAGAGGACTATATTAAAAACTGTGAAGATATGATCACTGTTTCAGAAGATAATAGGAGTGCTCTTCTGTGCCCATAATTGATTTCTTCATTAGATTCACCTAACCCAATCATTATCCCATAATGTGTGCACAAATGCTTAGTTTTCATTTCTGAGTCAAGCACTCAATGCCTTACGCTAAAGCTTGCATCAAAAAGAAGTGGTAAAACCACAAATGCCTCCATAAATTTGTATATATTTGACTTTATGACTTTAATATTAAATATGCAAAACTCTTTTGTGCCATTCACTGTTACTGTAAATTAGCAGCTAATCTCATAAGAAATGTTAAACCTTCACCAAATCACAAACCATAAACACTGTTCCATTTTCTCTTTTACACTGAGTCTCCTACTGAATCCAAATCATCCGAAGAGAGTGGGCGATACAGGTCCTGTAAGATGAAGGGCAGTATAGATTTGTTTATTGTGTTCAATTTGTTACACTGCAACTGTCCTATAATCTCTTTGCTGTTGTAGATCAGAATTGTTGGTTTAATTTAAAGTAACCTGTCTTAAATCATCAGAGCCCTAGAAACATAAGTAAATCTAGATTTTGTCAATAGGAAATATTTTAAATGGCATTTTTTAAACCTTAACTAATAAATGCCCTGTAATAAAACAGTATCTGATTGCTTTGCAGAATCTCATATCACTTTGGGACTTGGCAATATGGAGTTCAAGTAATATTTTCCTTTTGTTTCCTTCTCAAACAGTAACAGAAAAGTAAATGCTTACCTTGTATTATAAGATCATCAAGACCTAAAGGCCACCTGACCTATGTAGCATGGGTCCAGAAATATTTGATCCTAGGACAGCTAACCCTCAATACTGTGGTTGCATATATAGAACTATCTGACAGTGGTGCTGCTTTTTCCACAGTTTTTTTATTTGGTAAAAAGACAGCATGTTAAAATCCCTAGTCACTGGCTCTTTCTGATGGTAGCCAAGCAACAAGCTCATATCAGCAGGGAGAGGGAGAGAGAGGCAGGGAGAGAGAGAGAGGCGCAACGTCTATTTTTCAACACCCACTCTAAGCATCCTCTGACTGATCAGATAATCCTCAAATGCCAGAGGTGTGGGAGTATAATGGGTAGCCTCATCCAACCTACACAAGACAACATGTTTCTCAAAGATATGCAATACAAGTAAAAGTTCACCAAGCAAAAAGGTGCATGGTAGAGCAGCATCATTTCAAGGTGAAATAAGTAGAAGTGTTGGTTCAGAGAGGGAGGAAATGAATTCTATGTTCCTCAGTGGCTTACCATCCCCCCATACAACACAACTCATTAAAACAGCGTGGATACCTTCAGTCTCACACTAGGATTCCTTTAAACATGTCATGGGTTTACAAATATTAAAACAAATACAAGACAGACATTGCCGAAACCTGCAATTGTACACAAACACCTCACATGAAAATGGTGAAGATTGATGGACTCAGCAGTAATAGTATTCAAATTTTCTTCCTTGGGAGAGCATTATTATTTTTTTAAATCCTAAAAATCTTGACTTAAAAAGAAAGGAATATTTAAGATGTATGGGTTTCTTTTGTTTTGTTTTAAAAAATAAAAGATCATAACCCATGAACATCTGTGTTTTCTTTGCATGCACACAAGTCAAGAATTATACATAACTGTATCCATAACAGCCAAGTGCTCATAAATCACTAATTCACATGCATACATACAGCATGCAAAACAGGCCCCAGATTCTGAAAATCATGCATTAAATGTGTCCCTGTCTTTTAGTATAGGCTGAGGCATAACTGTAAACAGTCCTTTCTAATTGTTAATGTAACTATTTAGCTTATTATTCAAACTTCTCCCATATGTACATATTGTTATGTTTTGGTATTTCTGAAGCGTAATGCACAGAAATGCACCCATTTGTAAGGAGATGTGATGGAGTATGTTCCCCACACTCATTCTGAAAGGGTTACTGTAGGCCAGAGGGATCAATTAACTTATTAGGCTGCAAGCTGGGGGAAACTTCGGCTGAGAGGTAAGCCCTAATTAGGGGAAGATCACCTGTGCAGGAACAGAGGGGGCTTCTATAAATCCAGAGAGCTGATAGCAGAGGGAAGAAATCTGCAGTCACTCCCTGGGGGAAGGGAGGTGTGGGTGAGGCTATGGAATTTAGTCTGCATTAACTCCCTAGGAGGAGGGAGTTTGGGCTAGCATACTCAGAGAAAGCGGGAGACAATAGGTGTAGAAGAGGCTTAGGAAAAAGGCACCAAGGTTTAGGATAGTGCAGACCGATGCTGCTGATTAGAGGGTCCCTGACCTGGAACCTGGAATAGATGGTGAGCCCAGGTTCCCCTACCAGTCACTGGGGAAGTAGCACCATCGGGACAGTGAAAGAGAAGACTGCCTGAAACGGTTGGTAAGGAAAGTCTTTGATACCCTGGAAAGGGAGAAGTATAGTGACCTAGGAGAGAAAGAAGCCAAGAAGACAGAGCACCCTGAGTTGCAGAGAGTTATAGAGAGGTGCAGGGCATGCAGTGAGCAGAAGAAGGGGGCGTTGGACCTGGAAAGAGAGGATCCCCCGAGCTGCCAGGAGAGTGCTGAGTGAACGCCATGATAGGAGAGCTAATCAAACTTTCTAATCAAACAGATTTTTAGGGTCATTTTCACCAGGACTCCTTTGAACGTAAGGAATAGCCACCAAAAATAAAGTTTGTTTTGTTCCATGCATTTTATTTCATTCACAGCTCACTCAGAAGGCACACCTAAATCCAACTTTTGAAATTTTGGGAATCCCAGTGTATTTGCTGACCCACTAGCATTTGTTATTTGATAGCTAGTGCTGAAATAAAATTTTCTGTGCATCAACTTAGTCAAAAGATGAATGTTCTGGAAAATTTATCCACCAATTTTTGTTATGTTATGATCAAAAAAATCCCACACTTCTGCTGTATAAAGACCTCTTTGCACAATACCACAAAAAATTCCTGAACTTTATATTTTTAAACTTTTCAGCTTGATTAGTCTCACTGGGGACTAGTCTCAGGATAAGCAGCAAAACTATAATTAAAATAATTAAAGGAACTGAAAAATTAGGTTGGTATGTGCATGGTACAAAACCTCTGCTAAGATTAAAGTAATAGTATTGTTTACAACACTATGTAACAACAAACGTAAATAATATCCAAAGTAATTAAAGAATATGTGATTTTTCTGCTATTTATTATTTATTTATTTGTATTACTGTAGTACCTAGGAACCCTAGTCCTGGACAAGGACCCCATTATGCCAGGTGTTGTGCAAACACAGAACACAGAGACGGTTCCTGCCCGCATTGTGGCATTCCTAAATTGCATGGATTTTCAACTATATAGCTGTGGAAGTACACAATAGAAATATTAAAATACTAATCTCATTTTCTATTTTCAAAATTGGTGAAATTTAATTATGACAAATTACATTACTGTAACATTAAGATTTCAATTTGAGACAGTCAGGAAATGCAAAATTAAGGATCTCTTATTAATATTAAATTGTCTATGTCTCACCTATAGAATTGCTCTGGATTGCTAGCTACACTGTCCAATGTCATTTCCCTATGAAGTAGGCCCAATCTTACCCTGAGCTATTAATGCACAACTCTCACTGATTTCAATGGATGTTACATAGTTACAGAAAGACAGGATCGAGCCATATGTATGCAAATAGGTAAGGGTGAAACTTGCTTTTCCATTTCCTGAGTTCTGAGTGTTTAAAACTGTATCCCTAAGGTTTTACAAGTGTTGGTTTTCATGAATAATGTGAAATCCTGGTGCAACACCAACAGACCTCAGTCGTCAGCGGGCCGGATGGAACCTGGGACCTCTGGAGCTTAGCGCATGAGCCTCTACCGCATGAGCTAAAAACCAACTGGTTCTTAGCTAAGGTTCTAGAGCAGACTCATTTTATCTCTCTAAGGGTACGTCTATACTACCCGCCATATTGGCGGGTAGTGTTCGATGTATTGGGGATCGATTTATCGCGTCTTGTCTGGACGCGATAAATAGATCCGCGAATCGACGCCTGTACTCCACCTCAGCAGGAGGAGTAAACGGAGTCGACGGGGGAGCTGCGGCAGTCGACTCGCCGCCGTGAGGACGGCCAGGTAAGTTGAACTAAGATACTTCGACTTCAGCTACGCTATTCGCGTAGCTGAAGTTGCGTATCTTAGTTCGAACCCCCCCGCTACTGTAGCCCAGACCTAAGGGGTCTCGGTGCCACTAGATGTGACAGAACACCACACCTAGGAGGCATGTGGGTTACACTGGCCCTATTGAAGTAAATGGCAAAACTTTCATTGTCTTCAGTAGGGCCAAGATTTCATCTTTTAAAAGTACAGTAACTCCCCACTTAACGTCCTCTCGCTTAACATTGTTTCGATGTTACATCCCTGCTCCATTACAGAACATGCAAGTTTAAAGTTGTGCAATGCTCCGCTATAACATCGTTTGGCCGCCTGCTTTGTCCACGGCTGGCAGCCCCCCATCAGCTCCCCTACGCCACACCACCCCCAGCGCCTCCCACCCACTGGCGTATCCTGCGGATCAATGCCTTTCCCCTGTTCCCCCCGCCTCCTGCCCACGGCAATCAGCTGTCTTGCGGCGTTCAGGAGGCTGAGGGGAGGAGCGAGGACGCAGCGCGCAGCCTCCCCCCTCCCTCCCCTGCCTCCTACCCATGGCAATCAGCTGGTTTGCAGCTTTCAGGAGGCTGGGGGGAGGAGCGAGGACGTGGTGTTCAGGAGGCTGAGGGGAGGTTGCTTAAAGTTGCATTTTTCAGGAACATAACTACAACATTAAGTGAGGAGTTACTGTATATACACAAATATATGGGGTGATGGTAGCGACCCCTATACTTAGGTTGCCTAACACTTTAAATTATAAAAGATTCTTAGGATCTTTTCTTTGAGAAGCCTGAATACCCCTATAGTTTGCAACAGGCCTTTGATATTCAATTGGGAGAAACTCTTCAAGCTACAAGTGACGTTTCTTTCTACCATTAAATTCCAAAGTGTTATAAATGACGATTTCCTTTCAGCAAGACAATTCTAGCAGCCTGCCGAAATCACTGACCATTCTAAATAGCTTCGCCCAGGCTACTGCCATTGCAGCAGACAATGTACCAGGAACACCAAAGAGCTACCAGAGCACATGTATCTGGAAGGAGGTTCAGGTAGAGAGCCAGGCTGGGATTTCTTTGACAACCTCCTCCCTTCCCAGATCCAGCACATCACATTGGCTCAGCATCTCATCCCCCTGGCAACAAGACATAGGTCAGGCACTCCCCTAACTCCTGCCGACGGGGATGGAGCATATAGTGTAAGTGTCTCATCGGCTCTCTGGGGGCACCATCTGGGACAGGAATTCTCCCATCTCCCAAGCAGAAGAGAGGATCTAGCTGGGATCCACCCATAAACCACCGAGATCTAGGACATGGTCCAAGCAGCTCATGTCCACCCCACAAGGGAACCACATGGGACAGGAGTCCTCCACCTCCCAGCGTCGGAGAGAGAGAGTGTGTGTGTGTGTGTGTGTGTGTGTGAGAGAGTGAGTGAGTGAGTGTCAGACCAGGCTCCCCTCAACCACCTTGTGATCCCAGCACATAGTATCAGAAGCCATCTCCCCACTCTGGGATAACCACCTTTTCCTGCTGCTGGCTAATGTAGTTAGTCCTGAAGCTCAAATGGTTGCAGCTTATGCTGCAGTGCTGAAGGCTCATGGATCAAACCCCATTGATGCATGAAGGGGAGTTTGTTACAATCAGATATAAAATAACTTGTTCATTCACTTTTCCTTGGAAAAAACAATCCCAGGCAATTGCATTAAAAAAAAACATTAAAAAAGACTTTTTAGGATTTAAAGTACAACACTCAAAGTTATAAAATGCCAGCTTATGGTTGCCTGTGCATCCATAATTTGTCCCTTGTGCCTGTGCATTATGATCTTTAATTACGTGATCACGTAGTATTTTTGCCACAGGACTTTTGACTCGTTAAATGCATAGTTTGGACACACAACAGAACTGAGTTAGATGCACAGGCCACCCGTACTTCTTGCACTCCCTAACTTTAAAATGTTTGACTTTGCAATCTAAATAACATTTTAATGTAGTTTTTTTGCATGTAATGTAATATATGTTTCTACATGTATAGACATATTTTGTCTCTTTATAAAAAGACATAATACAGGGGTTTGCAATCTTTACATAGCGTGCACCTGTGTATACCCTACGTTCACATACCTTTTTCTCTTTTTTCCCCTACAGACAAAGCTTTGGGTCACATTTTGCCCACAGGAACGCACGCATCTCCCACTGAAATCAGTGGGACTGCTGGCAATTATTGAGGGCAGAACCTGACCCTTTTACAGAAGAGTTATTGCTCCTTTAGTTTATCTTGAATTTCAAAAGAAAATTTCCAATTTGCTGAACATTTTGATCATACCACCACGCAATGTTTAAAACCCTGTGCAATTGGAACATCTTCTTCCCAAGAAGAGGTACTGGATAGGAAGAATCCATGTGCCTTACGCTCCACATTTGGAAATCAAAAACAGGTAGAGGTGATGCACTTGGCATGGAAAGGTGCTGACCACATGGCTTCCTTTCAGCCCTCCCCCAATGAACATCATTAATAGGAGAAAAGGTTTTCTGCCCTTCCTGATGCAAAAACAGCATCAGTGATGGGGAGGGAGAAGACTGAGATGTATCAGGAAAAGAGGTGGCCTCAGAGCCAATGAGAGAATCCTTTCTGCTGATGATGCCATCCACCTCAATAGAGACCCGTATCATCACTGTGAAATCTAGCAAATTCAGATGACATTTCCCCCACCCACAGCGACCTACTAACAATTAATCCAATAAACCTTGGGAGTCAGATCAAAAGAACCAAGATGACACTACTGCCAAGGAGAGGGCTTCAGGAACAACTCACACCAAATGCAACTCATGTTCTTACCTACCTGTGTTCCAAATAATCCGAAACCTGACTAAACTGAGGCTTCGAGTCACAACTGTCAGGTTTGCTTATAACTCCCTACTTCATAGAGACAGGAAGCTAACTCATAGTTTATTTAAAATTGAAGGAGGATGAGAAAGCCTGGGTCCAACTGCATTTGCAAGCCAATCTGAGACATGATGCAGTGACTCAAAGATGATTTCTCTGAGGCCCACAGACCACAGTTGAGAAAATGTCAGAAGAGAAGATCAATAGACATCCATTTCATTCTCTTTGGACGAATCCAATTAATTAAATCAGTGTGCACAGCACTGACCTGCCCACTCCCATACACGAGAACGCTATGTTGAACCAAAAATGTTCTGTTATACTACAGCAATAACACAGCTACCACCATCATACTAGAGGGAATACGATGATGGTTAGGTACACTATATACCTAGGCTTTTGGTACAGGAATTGAAAATCTATTGATGATCCTGGGCCTCCAAAGCACTAATACATCCCGCTCTTGCCTTGATGCTGAGCCACTTTGGCTGGCCGAACAAAAAATTATTGTATATGGTCATGATAATATAGCTAAATTCCACAGAGCACTCCTTCACTTTACCTTAGAATTAAAGCTGGGGTGCCAATAAATAAATATGGAACTTTTAGGAGGTCTAACTTTTCCTCCAGTTGTGAAATGCTTGGCAAAAAACAAAGACATAAAAGTGTTCTGAAAGCAAGAGCAAAGACCTCTTTTTTTCTTCTTAAAGGTAAGCCATTACCCAGCACACTTAATATTCTGCTAGATGGAGAACAGTTGCATTCCAGATGTTTAAGAGTGTTGCACGGGCACAACAAGAATTGTAGCCAACCTCTTCCACCCCATACTTCTGGCTAGGTGTAATGAACACTTTTGGGGAAGGCAATTTTGGTGGCACCCATGCCAGATCGTTGCTCAGCCAGTCTCAAAAATCAGTTCCTTGTTTCCTTACCCTCTGTTTTCGCAGGCTTCCTGGGCTGGTAGGAGATGGGCTTGGAGACTTCCCAGAGCGGGGAGTAGAAAGCTGGCTACCAGGGGTTCCATTAACTAGAAGAACAATAAATAAATACAGAAATAAATGTTTGGCTCATGGTACCTACAGAGTAAAAGCAGAGGAAAATAATTAATAAGCATGTCTTAATTCTATCTACTTTTTCTTAAGGTACCCATTCACCCTTTTCAGATCTGTAAATGTTAAATAAGGTAGTGCAGAAATGAACTGCTTTTCTAGCACTGTGACTCTCACACTGCCAATTTATACAGTGCTTAAACAAATAAGCAGCCAATCTAAAACGATTGTTTAAGTCAATGGTGATGAATTTCATTAAATTTTCTTAAACCGTATAGTGCCTATGCATGCATATCATGGAAAGCCATAATGCTTTGTTGCCTTAACAAATATTACCTATATTTAATCCCTTTCATCCCATTTAATTATGCCTCTCAGTGCTACGAACTAGGAATAAAAAGCAGCACTGCTTGCAAGAACAATTCACTGTAGCTTGCTGTTAAACCCTCACTTGTTTGAAGACATTTTTGCATTACTATCTGACCCAAACATCATCCCAGAACTAACTCAGATGGACTTCAGACATTCAACTGAACTGGCCATAAAATCTCAGGTATACATTATACCAAATCATCACTTACTTAAATAGTAAAGTTCCTTCAAAATATTTCAATGTATTTAATTTTAGAAGCATTTTCAGCCTTTATATGACATGCTCTGTAAAATTAAATACCTAATACCTGAAGAGTATCACATAGAGGATGCCAATAATGTTCTTAAAAGCTTACTAAAGCATAGAAAGAAATGCATTATATGCACACACTCTTTAAATAAACAACTGGCATATTAACAATCATATTTGTCAGTTTCAGGAAAAAAAATCAGCAACTAGACACCTGAATTCTCAATCTTATATGAATATTTACATACTAACGTATCAATAAGGCATTTAACTTACCTTCTATGAGTTCTAACATGGACACAGTCTTAGTGTTTAACCTGATGATAGCAAGCACAAAAATTCTTTCCCTGTACTAAGCCAAGCTGTAGCATAGATGGGAAGCGGTGGGATTAGTTAAGGATAGCTAGGGCTGCTCACAGAGTGAGCTGAATGAGATGCAGGACTCATAAGCAGAAGCCTTTTCTGCGTAAGGCTGACGTCTTCAGAGCAGCAGTGGGAGGTGCAGGTGCTGTCTTAGGGCTACATCAAAGGTGTCAATTAAACATACAGCCGCTGCTTCAGAATGCTGAGCAACTGCAACCCCCACTCGGATTCCATGAAGCCCAGAAAGCCAAAGCAATGTTATATGCTGTGCACTGAATCATAATGAAGAGCCTTTGGGGGCAATATACCAAATGACTCATCTGAAAATCAAAATGACAATAACTCTTGTATACCCTTGGCTGACTGGCAGTCTAGCAACTGCTAAATCCTTCCAAGAATGCAGTGGGTATTTTAATAGATTTTTCTTAATGTAGCAAATATCTCAGTGGTAAATATTAGGCCCACATACATTTATCGTCTGATGCTGCTCTAAAGAGCATTATAAAACATGTTATACAGCATGGTAAATAAAGATCACCATACTGCTGCATATTACCTGCATTTTGCAGTGCATTTGTTAAGAGAAAAGTGTACAATATCTTTGTGGTATCCACTGGAATGATGAGAAAGTTAATTTGCAGGTAAATAGGCTGCCTTTACAGACACACATTTCACTCAGCTAGGCTTAAGGTTCAGTTCATAGCAAGGGTAATGGCTTGTACGTATCAGCACAGTGTTGGGGGAGTGTGTGGCACATGCACATATTTATGGAAGTTCATACAGTATCTTGAGGAACGAACAACGTTGGTGTGACCAATAACATGATTTCTGCATCTAAAACTAGCTCTATTAATGTGTAGGGGCTGCATGAAGATATTTTGTTTGGGCAGGGAGAGAAAAGGGATAGAGAGAGAGATTAAAAATAAGCTGCTCGAGTCTAATCTTCAAATATGTGTTTTTTTTTAATCAATGTTAAACTATTGTAATTTTGTCTATTAGGGTATAAACTTAAAGGCCATTTAGAAGTATTAGCTATAGTAATGCAAAAAGCCTTTTAAACTGATCAGATCCTCTTATACCTGGCTATTGTCAGGGTGAAATTCAAAGTGCTGGCTACCATTTAAGAAACCCTAAATGATTTAGATGCCAGGTACCTCAGAGACCACTACTGTCCCTGTGACTTGCAATACACGTTGTGCTTAGAAGGAACAGTTCAGCTAACCTGTCTCAAAGTTTAGAATCAGAGAAGATTCCTCAGAGACCTCAGGAGATCATCTAGTCCAACCCCCTGCTCAAAGCAGGACCAACTGAGTTGTTGTAACCTGCACAGATTGTGCCATGTTTGTCTTTCTTCCACAGGACAGAAGTGACTTTGTCTGTAGAAAGTGCAAGCTGGTCTCCATATTGGAAGAGAAGGTGCGAGGTCTGGAGAAACAAGTATCGACCCTGCGTTGCATAAGAGAAAATGAAGATTTCCTGGACAGACGTCAGGATATGCTTCTACAGGCACAATGTTCTGAAGAATCGGAGCAGGTTGCGCAGAGGGGACTGAGGGACAGTGAAGAAAATTGGCAGCATGTGACCTCCAGAAGAAGAAAGAGGAGCGTCCATGTACCAGCAATGGAGATACAGGTGAGCAACTGTTTTCATGTTCTCTCCACAGGTACCAATGCGGAGAGTGGAGTAGATGATACATCTGAGGGAAGGGATCAGAAGGAGACTCCACCGATTGGAAGGCATGAGATGCACTGTCCTACGGATGGGGGTTCCACGACCACTGCTCCCAAGAGAAGGAGGAGGGTGGTGGTGGTCGGGGACTCCCTCCTCAGGGGGACTGAGTCATCTATCTGCCGCCCTGACCGAGAAAACTGAGAGGTCTGCTGCTTGCCAGGAGCTAGGATTCACAATGTGTCGGAGAGACTGCCGAGACTCATCAAGCCCTCGGATCACTACCCCTTCCTGCTTCTCCACGTGGACACCAATGTTACTGCCAAGAATGACATTGAGCGGATCACTGCAGACTACGTGGCTCTGGGAAGAAGGATAAAGGAGTTTGAGGTGCAAGTGGTGTTCTCGTCTATCCTCCCTGTGCAGGGAAAAGGCCTGGGTAGAGACCGTCGAATTGTGGAAGTCAACGAATGGCTACGCAGGTGGTGTCGGAGAGAAGGCTTTGGATTCTTCGACCATGGGATGGTGTTCCAAGAAGGAGGAGTGCTAGGCAGAGACGGGCTCCACCTAACGAAGAGAGGGAAGAGCATCTTCGCAAGCAGGCTGGCTAACCTAGTGAGGAGGGCTTTAAACTAGGTTCACCGGGGGAAGGAGACCAAAGCCCTGAGGTAAGTGGGGAAATGGGATACCGGGAGGAAGCATGAGCAGGAGAGTGCAAGAAGGGAGGACTCCTGTCTCAGACTGAGAAAGCGGGACAATCAGCGAGTTATCTTAAGTGCCTATACACAAATGCAAGAAGCCTGGGAAACAAGCAGGGAGAACTGGAAGTCCTGGCACAGTCAAGGAACTATGATGTCATTGGAATAACAGAGACTTGGTGGGATAACTCACATGACTGGAGTACTGTCATGGATGGATATAAACTGTTCAGGAAGGACAGGCAGGGCAGAAAAGATGGGGGAGTTGCATTGTATGTAAGAGAGGAGTATGACTGCTCAGAGCTCTGGTATGAAACTGCAGAAAAACCTGAGTCTCTCTGGATAAAGTTTAGAAGTGTGAGCAACAAGGGTGATGTCGTGGTGGGAGTCTGCTATAGACCACCAGACCAGGGGGATGAGGTGGACGAGGCTCTCTTCCGGCAACTAGCAGAAGTTACTAGATCACAGGCCCTGGTTCTCATGGGAGACTTTAATCACCCTGATATCTGCTGGGAGAGCAATACAGCGGTGCACAGACAATCCAGGAAGTTTTTGGAAAGTGTAGGGGACAATTTCCTGGTGCAAGTGCTGGAGGAACCAACTAGGGGCAGAGCTCTTCTAGACCTACTGCTCACAAACTGGGAAGAATTAGTAGGGGAAGCAAAAGTGGATGGGAACCTGGAAGGCAGTGACCATGAGATGGTCGAGTTCAGGATCCTGACACAAGGAAGGAAGGAGAGCAGCAGAATACGGACCCTGGACTTCAGAAAAGCAGACTTTGACTCCCTCAGGGAACTGATGGGCAGGATCCCCTGGGAGAATAACATGAGGGGGAAAGGAGTCCAGGAGAGCTGGCTGTATTTTAAAGAATCCTTATTGGGGTTGCAGGAAAAAACCATCCCGATGTGTAGAAAGAATAGTAAATATGGCAGGCGACCAGCTTGGCTAAATAGTGAAATCCTTGCTGATCTTAAAAGCAAAAAAGAAGCTTACAAGAAGTGGAAGATTGGACAAATGACCAGGGAGGAGTATAAAAATATTACTCAGGCTTGCAGGAGTGAAATCAGGAAGGCCAAATCACACTTGGAGTTGCAGCTAGCAAGAGATGTTAAAAGTAACAAGAAGGGTTTCTTCAGGTATGTTAGCAACAAGAAGGAAGTCAAGGAAAGTGTGGGCCCCTTACTGAATGAGGGAGGGAACCTACTGACAGAGGATGTGGAAAAAGCTAATGTACTCAATGATTTTTTTGCCTCTGTCTTCACAAACAAGGTCAGCTCCCAGACTGCTGCACTGGGCAGCACAGTATGAGGAGAAGGTGACCAGCCCTCTGGAGAAAGAAGTGGTTCGGGACTATTTAGAAAAACTGGACGTGCACAAGTCCATGGGGCCAGATGCACTGCATCCGAGGGTGCTAAAGGAGTTGGCAGATGAGATTGCAGAGCCATTAGCCATTATTTTTGAAAACTCATGGCGATCGGGGGAGGTCCAGGATGACTGGAAAAAGGCTAATGTAGTGCCCATCTTTAAAAAAGGGAAGGAGGAGGATCCGGGGAACGACAGGCCAGTCAGCCTCACCTCACTCCCTGGAAAAATCATGGAGCAGGTCCTCAAGGAATCAATTCTGAAGCACTTAGAGGAGAGGAAAGTGATCAGGAACAGTCAGCATGGATTCACCAAGGGGAAGTCGTGCCTGACTAACCTAATTGCCTTTTATGATGAGATAACTGGCTCTGTGGATGAGGGGAAAGCAGTGGATGTGTTATTCCTTGACTTTAGCAAAGCTTTTGATACGGTCTCCCACAGTATTCTTGGCAGCAAGTTAAAGAAGTATGGGCTGGAGGAATGGACTGTAATATGGATAGAAAGCTGGCTAGATCGTCGGGCTCAACGGGTAGTGATCAACTGCTCCATGTCTAGTTGGCAGCCGGTTTCAAGCGGAGTGCCCCAAGGGTCGGTTCTGGGGCCGGTTTTGTTCAATATCTTCATTAATGATCTGGAGGATGGCGTGGACTGCACCCTCAGCACTCTCAGAAGTTTGCAGCCTCAGCTCACTGCACTGCTGGCGCAATGCTCTGGGTGGCAGCGCGACTGCAGAGCCCGGGCCTGACCGGGTGCTCTGTGCTGCATGGTGGTTTGGCTGGCTCCAGCCGGGCGGCACGGCTGCCTGTCCTGGTGCTCTGGGCGGCACGGCTGTAGCACCACCAGCGCTCTAGGCAGCGCAGTAAGGGGGCAGGGAGCAGGGGGGTTTGGATAGAGGGCAGGGGAGTTTGGGGTGGTGGTCAGGGGGTGGTGAATAGGGGGTGGGGCAGTCAGAGGGCAGGCAACAGGGGGATTGAATGGGGGCAGGGGTCCCGGGGAGGTAGTCAGGAAGGAGAGACGGGGTTGGATGTGGCGGCAGGGGGCAGTCAGGGGTGGGGGATCTGGGGGCAGTCAGGGGACAGGGAGCAGGGGTGGTTGGATGGGGAAGGGGTCCCGGGCAGGCCATCGGAGGCGAGAAGTGGGGGGGTCGGATAGGGGGCGGGGGCCGGACCACGCCTCGCTGTTTGGGGAGGCACAGCCTCCCCTAACCTGCCCTCCACACAATTTTGGAAACCCGATGTGGCCCTCAGGCCAAAAAAAGTTTGCCCGCCCCATGCCTAGCTCCATCCTCTTTGGAACCCCCCTTCAGGTAGTTGAAGGCTGCTATCAAATCCCCCCTCACTCTTCTCTTCTGCAAACGGAATAAGCCCAGTTCCCACAGCCTCTCCTCAGAAGTCATGTGCCCCAGCCCCCTAATCATTTTCGCTGCCCTCCCCTGGACTCTCTCCAATTTGTCCACATCCTTTCTGTAGTGGGGGGGCCCAAAGCTGGGCGCAATATTCCAGATGTTGCCTCACCAGTGCCGAATAGAGGGGAATAATCACTTCCCTCGATCTCCTGGCAATGCTCCTACTAATGCAGCCGAATATGCCATTAGCCTTCTTGGCAACAAGGGCACACTGTTGATTCATATCCAGCTTCTCCTCCACTGTAATCCCGAGGACCTTTTCTGCAGAACGCTGCTTAGCCAGTTGATCCCCAGCCTGTAGCAGTGCACGGGATTCTACCTTCCTAAGTGCAGGACTCTGCACTTGTCCTTGTTGAACCTCATCAGATTTTTTTGGCCCAATCCTCTAATTTGTCTAGGTCACTTTGGACGCTATCCCTCTCCCCAGTGTATCTACCTCTCCCTCCAGCTTAGAGTCATCCACGAACTTGCTGAGGGTGCAATCCATCCCATCATCCAGATCATTAATGAAGATGTTGAACAAAACCAGCCTCAGGACCAACCCCTGGGGCACTCTGCTTAGTACCGGCTGCCAACTAGACATTGAGCCATTGATCGCCACCTGTTGAGCCCGATGATCTAGCCAGCTTTCTATCCATATTACAGTCCATTCCTCCAGCCCATACTTCTTTAACTTGCTGCCAAGAATACTGTGGGAGACCGTATCGAAAGCTTTGCTAATGTCATGGTATATCACGTCCACCACTTTCCCCATATCCACAGACCCAGTTATCTCATCATAGAAGGCAAACAGGTTGGTTAGGCATGATTTGCCCTTAGTGAATCCATGTTGACTGTTCCTGATCACTTTCCTCTCCTCCAAATGCTTCAAAATGGATTCCTTGAGGACCTGCTCCATGACTTTTCCGGGGACTGAGGTGAGGATGACCGGTCTATAGTTCCCCAGATTCTCCTTCTTCCCTTTTTTAAAGATGGACACTATATTTTCCTTTTTCCCATCGTCCGGGACCTCACCCAATCGCAGCGAGTTTTCAAAGATAATGGCCAGTGGCTCTGCAATCACATCAGCCAACTCCCTCAGCACCCTCGGATGCATTGCTTCCGTCCCCATGGACTTGGGTATGTCCAGCTTTTCTAAATAGTCCTTAACCTGTTCTTTCACCACTGAGGGCTGCTCACGTCCTCCCCATACTGTGCTGCCCAGTGCAGCAGTCTGGGAGTTGACCTTGTCTGTGAAGACCAAGGCAAAATAACCATTGAATACTTCAGTTTTTCCACATCATCTGTCACTAGGTTGCCTCCCCCATTCAGTAAGGGTCCCATATTTTCCCTGACCACCTTCTTGTTGCTACCATACCTGTAGAAACCCTTCTTGTTACCCTTCACATCCCTTGCTAGCTGCAACTCCAATTGTGCTTTGGCCTTCCTGATTATACCCCGGCATGCTAAGCAATATTTTTATACTCCTCCCTAGTCATCTGTCCAAGTTTCCACTTCTTGTAAGCTTCCTTTTTGTGTTTAAGCTCGCCGAAGATTTCTCTGTTAAACCAAGCTGGTCGCCTACCATATGTGCTATTCTTTCTGCGCATCGGGATGGTTTGTTCCTGCGCCCTCAATAAGGCTTCTTTAAAATACAGCCAGTTCTCCTGTACTCCTTTCCCCCTCATATTAGCCTTCCCAGGGATCCTGCCCATCAGTTCCCTGAGGGAGTCAAAGTCTGCTTTTCTGAAGTCCAGGGTCTGTATTCTGCTGCTCTCCTTTCTTGCTTTTGTCAGGATCCTGAACTCAACCATCTCATGGTATATTAAGAGACTCAAGGGGCAGGTTTTTGCAGAGACCTCTCTTTTCCTCTGGAATTTGATCCTGCTGAATATACACCCAGAACCCACCTGCTCACATCTGGGGTGGGACACAAGACATCTCTTTACTCAGCTTTCCTGAATTTGCAAGAGTTCAATTCTTTTTAATATCTACAAGCTGTTAACTCCCAACTCAGAAAAGCTGAGCTGCTTGCTACAGACAGTGGCAAAATATATGGATTAAAATCATTGCCCTGTTGAAGTCAGAGGCAAAACTCGCACTGACTTCACTAGGGCCAGGATTTCCCCTCAGTCTTTATTCTGAAGATTCCAATGTTTTTCTTCAAGAATCTTCAGTATAGATTCTACTCTTGGGATGTGCCTGCATGCTCCACATTAAGTCCAGAACCTTCTAAAAAGCTTTAATGATTGAGGACTGTACAGATCTAGCCTTGGACCACACTGAATCAGGAATTAGGAAACCTGGATTCTATGCCCAGCTCTGTCAGTCACCAGCTCTGAGACTTTGGGCAAGTCATATCACCTCTTTGTGCCTCTCTTACTTTCCTACCCGTTGTCTGTTTTGTCTACTCATGTTGTAAGCTCTTTGGGGCAGGGATTATATGTATGTATAGTAGCTAGCATAACAGGACCCTGATCTCAGCCTCTGAAATACAAAGAAATACTATTACTGCTGCTGCTCAAGAGGAGGTTACATGAGAAGGCACAGAACCAATACTTCCTCAGTTCTTTCCAGCCACAAGTGTAATGAGACAACTTGCTTAGATCTTTCACCTTATGACTCGTCGGCCATTTCTTTCTTTTTATCATCCTTGAGAGCTACTTTTTTGCAAATACTTGAATTAGTGTAGGCTTAATGTGAAGTGCTGAAGTACATCAGGAATGCGGATTGGTATGGACAATCTATTAGAACACTATTAGTTAAGTAAGTTTTTCTTTTGGCATACTTTGGTAAACTGTAAGGCTGTATGAAAAGTATGCCCAGATACCATGGTGACAAATAACCTACTCATTTTTAATAAATGATAAACTTCTAATAATAAAGAAAAAACCTGAACTGACTGAAATTTCTTTTCTGGATGGAATTCATACCTAATACCTTGTTTCATGCCTGTCCCATAGCTACATGTCTCACTGACTGTTGTAGCATATCTTCCTGCAGGGAAGACTGATGCAGATAAAAACATACCAGACTGGTAAATCAATGCTGCGATTAATAATTATATTTAGCCGGGCAAGACATTTCTTATCACTTTTTGATCCAAAAATGACAGCAGTCAGAATTCTCAAGTTAGTGCAAAATGCCCTTTTGTCGTATCATGAAGAGAAGGTTACTCACTCTGTGCAGTAATTGAGGTTCTTCGAGATGGTTGTCCCTGTGGGTGCTGCACTTTAGGTGTTCGTGTGCCTTGGTGCTTGTAATCAGAGATTTGTGGTAGCAGTACCTGGCTCGGTTGCACATGTGCAGTCCCCGTCTCACGCCGCCTTAGGCAGTTATCTGGCACTGTGCTACCAACCTTTCCAGAAAGCCTTTGACAAGGTCCCTCACCAAAGGCTCTTATGTAAATTAAGTTGTCAAGGGATAAAAGGGAAGGTCCTTTCATGGATTGAGAACTGGTTAAAAGACCGGGAACAAAGGGTAGGAATTAATGGTAAATTCTCAGAATGGAGAGGGGTAACTAGTGGTGTTCCCCAAGGGTCAGTCCTCGGACCAATCCTATTCAACCTATTTATAAATGATCTGGAGAAAGGGGTAAATAGTGAGGTGGCAAAGTTTGCAGATGATACTAAACTGCTCAAGATAGTTTAGACCAAAGCAGACTGTGATGAACTTCAAAAAGATCTCACAAAACTAAGTGATTGGGCAACAAAATGACAAATGAAATTTAATGTGGATAAATGTAAAGTAATGCAGATTGGAAAAAATAACCCCAACTATACATACAATATGATGGGGGCTAATTTAGTTACAACAAGTCAGGAAAAAGATCTTGGAGTCATCGTGGATAGTTCTCTGAAGATGTCCGCGCAGTGTGCAGAGGCGGTCAAAAAAGCAAACAGGATGTTAGGGATCATTAAAAAGGGGATAGAGAATAAGACTGAGAATATATTATTGCCCTTATATAAATCGATGGTACTCCCACATCTCGAATACTGCGTACAGATGTGGTCTCCTCATCTAAAAAAAGATATACTGGCACTAGAAAAGGTTCAGAAAAGGGCAACTAAAATGATTAGGGTCTCATATGAGGAGAGATTAAAGAGGCTAGGACTCTTCAGCTTGGAAAAGAGCAGGCTAAGGGGGGATATGATAGAGGTATATAAAATCATGAGTTACGTGGAGAAAGTGGATAAGGAAAAGTTATTTACTTATTCCCATAATACAAGAACTAGGGGTCACCAAATGAAATTAATAGGCAGCAGGTTTAAAACAAATACAAGGAAGTTCTTCTTCACGCAGCGCACAGTCAACTTGTGGAACTCCTTACCTGAGGAGGTTGTGAAGGCTAGGACTATAACAGCGTTTAAAAGAGAACTGGATAAATTCATGGTGGTGAAGTCCATTAATGGCTATTAGCCAGGATGGGTAAGGAATGGTGTCCCTAGCCTCTGTTTGTCAGAGGATGGAGATGGATGGCAGGAGAGAGATCACTTGAACATTGCCTGTTGGTCCACTCCCTCTGGGGCACCTGGCATTGGCCACTGTCAGTAGACAGGATACTGGGCTAGATGGACCTTTGGTCTGACCCGGTACGGCCGTTCTTATGTTCTCCTCTCAGTTCCTTCTCTACTGCAGAGTATTCAGTGTGAACCTCTGACGTAGAGGGATGGGGGGGGGGGAGTGGAGCACCCTGAAGGACAATCATCTTGAATCATCTCAGTTACTGCACAGGGTGAGTAACCTTTTCTTCTTCGAGGAGTGTCCCTGTGGGTGCTCCACTTTAGGTGACTTAGGAGCAGTGTTCTTCAGTGGAAGGAAGGGGCTTTGGAGTTGAGGTCGTGGCACATGATAAATACAGTAGGTCCAAATATTACATCAGATGTTGCATGATGTTCTAATGCATAGGGTTGTGTAAATAAATGTATGGGCTGAGGCCCAAGTTGCTGCTTTACAGAGGTCTGTAATGGGGACATTGTTAAGAAATGCTATCAAAGCTGATAAAGCTCTGGTGGAATGGGTGTGAATCCCTGTTGGAGGTTGAAAATCGTAGTGGAGGTAGCACAATATGATATATTCAGAAATCCATCTGGACAGTGTCTGGTTAGACATGGCGTCTCCTTTCGATCGTTCAGTGATTGGCATGCATAATTTTGGAGACTTGTGGAATGTCTTTGTTCTGTCTATGTGAAAGGCTAGTGCTCTGCGGATGTCCAGCGTGTTGACTCCTGTCTATCCCCAGGGGGTCTCAGGTACAATATAGGGAGGTGAATGGGTCGGATGAGATGGAATGATGAGACCACCTTAGGTAAGAACTTAGGATTCAGTCTTAGGGTAACTTTATCTTTGAAGAATATTGTGTATAGCGGGTGTGCCATGAGGGCAGGGCCGGCTCCAGGCACCAGCCTGGCAAGCAGG
>NW_020664490.1:10524945-10526843 GCF_002925995.2 Terrapene triunguis
ATTAAAGAGGCTAGGACTCTTCAGCTTGGAAAAGAGCAGGCTAAGGGGGGATATGATAGAGGTATATAAAATCATGAGTTACGTGGAGAAAGTGGATAAGGAAAAGTTATTTACTTATTCCCATAATACAAGAACTAGGGGTCACCAAATGAAATTAATAGGCAGCAGGTTTAAAACAAATACAAGGAAGTTCTTCTTCACGCAGCGCACAGTCAACTTGTGGAACTCCTTACCTGAGGAGGTTGTGAAGGCTAGGACTATAACAGCGTTTAAAAGAGAACTGGATAAATTCATGGTGGTGAAGTCCATTAATGGCTATTAGCCAGGATGGGTAAGGAATGGTGTCCCTAGCCTCTGTTTGTCAGAGGATGGAGATGGATGGCAGGAGAGAGATCACTTGAACATTGCCTGTTGGTCCACTCCCTCTGGGGCACCTGGCATTGGCCACTGTCAGTAGACAGGATACTGGGCTAGATGGACCTTTGGTCTGACCCGGTACGGCCGTTCTTATGTTCTCCTCTCAGTTCCTTCTCTACTGCAGAGTATTCAGTGTGAACCTCTGACGTAGAGGGATGGGGGGGGGGGGAGTGGAGCACCCTGAAGGACAATCATCTTGAATCATCTCAGTTACTGCACAGGGTGAGTAACCTTTTCTTCTTCGAGGAGTGTCCCTGTGGGTGCTCCACTTTAGGTGACTTAGGAGCAGTGTTCTTCAGTGGAAGGAAGGGGCTTTGGAGTTGAGGTCGTGGCAGATGATAAATACAGTAGGTCCAAATATTACATCAGATGTTGCATGATGTTCTAATGCATAGGGTTGTGTAAATAAATGTATGGGCTGAGGCCCAAGTTGCTGCTTTACAGAGGTCTGTAATGGGGACATTGTTAAGAAATGCTATCAAAGCTGATAAAGCTCTGGTGGAATGGGTGTGAATCCCTGTTGGAGGTTGAAAATCGTAGTGGAGGTAGCACAATATGATATATTCAGAAATCCATCTGGACAGTGTCTGGTTAGACATGGCGTCTCCTTTCGATCGTTCAGTGATTGGCATGCATAATTTTGGAGACTTGTGGAATGTCTTTGTTCTGTCTATGTGAAAGGCTAGTGCTCTGCGGATGTCCAGCGTGTTGACTCCTGTCTATCCCCAGGGGGTCTCAGGTACAATATAGGGAGGTGAATGGGTTGGATGAGATGGAATGATGAGACCACCTTAGGTAAGAACTTAGGATTCAGTCTTAGGGTAACTTTATCTTTGAAGAATATTGTGTATAGCGGGTGTGCCATGAGGGCAGGGCCGGCTCCAGGCACCAGCCTGGCAAGCAGGATCTTGGGGCGGCCGCTCCAGAGAGGGGCGGCACGTCCAGCTATTCGGCGGCAATTCGGCGGACGGTCCCTCACTCCCACTAGGAACGAGGGACCTCCCCCCGGATCCCCCCCGCAGATCAGGGTGGCGGCTTTTTTTGGGGGGGGGCTGCTTGGGGTGGCCAAAACCCTGGAGCCAGCCCTGCACGAAGGCCCCTAGTTCTCCCACCCATCTGGCAGATGCAATAGCGACGAGAAATCCCACCTTCATTGAAAGGTGGTGGAGGGAGCATGTTGCTAATAGTTCAAACGGGGGTCTGGTGATGCCTCTGAGGACTAAGTTAAGATCCCATGATGGAGTAGGGGTTCGTACTCCAGGGTAAATGTTGGTGAGGCCTTTGAGAAAACACTTGGTGATTGGGTGCGTGAAAATGGATAAGTCATCCACATTGTGGTGGAATGCTGTGACAGCTGAGAGGTGCATCCTGATTGAGCTCATGGAGAGGCCAGATTTATTAAGTCCCAGCATGTATTCTATTTTCAGAGGTAAGGAGGAAGAGATCACTGTTTCTTTGGCACCAGTTATCAAATTGTCTCC
>NW_020664490.1:10526943-10541259 GCF_002925995.2 Terrapene triunguis
CACGAAGGCCCCTAGTTCTCCCACCCATCTGGCAGATGCAATAGCGATGAGAAATCCCACCTTCATTGAAAGGTGGTGGAGGGAGCATGTTGCTAATAGTTCAAACGGGGGTCTGGTGATGCCTCTGAGGACTAAGTTAAGATCCCATGATGGAGTAGGGATTCGTACTCCAGGGTAAATGTTGGTGAGGCCTTTGAGAAAACACTTGGTGATTGGGTGCGTGAAAATGGATAAGTCATCCACATTGTGGTGGAATGCTGTGACAGCTGAGAGGTGCATCCTGATTGAGCTCATGGAGAGGCCAGATTTATTAAGTCCCAGCATGTATTCTATTTTCAGAGGTAAAGAGGAAGAGATCACTGTTTCTTTGGCACCAGTTATCAAATTGTCTCCATTTGTGTAGATGTGTGTGATGAGTGGCTGTTCTGCAGCTATTTAATAAAATATTCTGTACTTCCTCTGAGCAGGTTATTTTCAGGTTCTCAGACCCGTGCAGTAACCACACCTTGAGATGGAGTCTTTCTAAGCCTGGGTGAAGAATTTGGCCTGTGTCCTGAGAGAGGAGATGAGGCAGAAGAGGAAGGGTATGTGGGCGGCACACTGCCATTCTGAGAAGGTAAGGAAACGACTTTTGTCGAGGCCACATGGGGGCTATCAATATGACTTTGGACTTATCCAATCTGATCTTGTGAATCACCCGTGCCAGGATGGGGGTGAGAGGGAAGGCGTATAGGAGAGGCGCGTTCCATTTGATAAGAAAGATGTCACCCAAGGAGCAAGGACCCAGCCCTGCTCTGAAACAAAACTGTGGGCATTTGGCATTGTGTGCCGTTGCAAAGAGGTCTACAGTTGGGAACCCTCAGTGCTTGAATACGTTGTGTAGCACTCGCATGTCTAGTTCACACTTGTGGTCCTGAGAAAAGTTCCTGCTTAATGCATCTGCTGTGGTGTCTTGGGATCCCAGTAGGTAGGATGCTGTGATGTCGATGCTGTGACTGATGCACCAGTTCCACAGCCGCATGGCTTCTGTGCACAGGGAGTGTGAGCAGGCCCCCCGCTCACCTGTTTATATAGAACATGCATGCAACATTGTCTGTGAGGACTTGTATGATCTTATTCTTGACCATGAATAAGAAGTGGGAACACATGTTGTGAATGGTGAATAGTTCTAGTAGATTTATGTGTACGAAGGATTCTGTCGGGGACCAAGGGCCCTGGAGGGAATGAGTGGTCAGATGTGCTCCTCAACCTAGTAGTGACACATCTGTCGTGATGGTCACTATTGGGGAATTCTGTTCAAAAGGGACCGAACACAGACAGTGTCTGGTCATATCCACGAATGTAGTGATTCTTTTATTTTGTTTGGTATTGTGAGGCATTTGTTTACACTGTGCTTTCCTGGGGTGTAGGTTGTCCAGAGCCATGCTTGTAGACACCGCATGTGTAGTCTTGCATGCTTGATGATGAACATTGTTGCAGCCATGTGGCCCAATAATTGCAGGCAAGTCCTGGCAGTTGTCTGAGGACTGTTCAGTGTTGTGGAGATGAGATTGGTTAGAGTCACAAACCATTGTCATGGTAGAGAGGCTGTAGCCTTGGGAGAATTGAGGCAGGCACAGATAAATTGTAGGTTTTCCGCTGGTGTTAGTGTTGATTTTTGTGCATTTATTTGTAGGCCTAAGCATGTAAAGACAGCTACTGTCCTTTCAGTGGCTTCTAGCGCTGCTTGTTGTGTTGGTGTTTTCAATAAGTGGTTGTCCAAATATAGGAATATCATGATTCCCTTTCTGCGGAGGTAGGCTGCTACAACTGTGAGGACCTTCGAGAATATTCGAGGGGCAATGGAGAGGCTGAAAGATAGAACTTTGTATTGAAAGTGATCCGCTCCTAGAGCAAATCTGAGGAACCTCCAATGTGATGGATGTATTGTTATATCAAAGTATGTGTCCTGGAGGTCGAGGGCTGAGAACCTGTTCCCCCCTTTGTAGTGCTGGACTTATGGCAATCAATCAGTGTGACCATCCTGAAGTGTTGGGTCTTCACAAACTTGTTGAGTCACTGTAAATCAAGAAAGGGTCTCCATCCTCCCATTTTTTCTGTGTGAGGAAATAACGTGAATAGAAGCCCTTCCCTCTGTGTTTTGCTGGTATCAGTTCTACTGCCCCAAGGTGTATGAGGTGGGTTACTTCTTGTCGCAATAGATGTTCATGAGAGGGGTCCCTGAAGAAGGACAGTTGTAGGGGGGATGGAGATAAATGGGATGGATTATCCAGTCTTGATTATCTCTAGTACCCATCAGTCTGTTGTGATGGATGCCAGACTGGGTTAAAGGGAGTCAGGCGACCTCCAAATGGCTGAGAGATGGTAGGTGGTTCCAGTGCTAAAAGATGTGCGGGTCTCGGGCCCTCAACCAAAGTCTCAAAATTGCTGCCTTCAGGGTGGTTGTTGAGACATAGTAGGCTGTCATCTCTTCGTGGATCTCTGTTTCCTCCCTTGTTGTTCATATTGTCTGTGCAGTTGCGTGTATTGCATGGACCAGAATCTCTGTGAAATATAATATTTTTCCTGTCTTTTCTTGGTCCTAGGAGTATAAATGCTCAGGGACTTCAACGCCACCCTCGAGTCCTTGAGTGTGTGGAGGGACTAGTCTGTTTTGGCTGCAGAGGTTAGGCCCTTCAAATGGAAGATCTTTAACTGTCGATTGCACCTCTGTGGGGAACCCAGAGAGAGGTAACCAAGATGATCTTCTCATCACTACCACGGTGTTTGCAGACCTCGCTGCTGTGTCTGCGGAGTCCAGGGCAGCCTGCAATATTGTCCTGGCTATAAGCTGTCCTTCAGAGATGATGGACCTGAACTGCTCTCTCTTCTCCTCAGGAACAAATTCAATAAAGTCTGATAGCTTCGAGTAATTAATGTGGTCATATTGGCAAGTAATGCCTCATAATTGGCAATCCTAAGGTGTAGAGTCACTGAGGAGTAGGCCTTACGGCCAAAGAGGTCAAGCCTCTTCCAGTTTCTGTCATACAGCATGTTTTTGGGGTGCTGTTGTCAGCCCCGTTCATTAACTGCATCCACGACCAAGGAATTTGGTGTCGGGTGTGAGAAGAGGAACTCTGTTCCCTTCACCAGCACATAGTATTTTTGCCAGACCTCTTGCACCTGGGTGGGATTGTTGCTGGGGTCTGCCAAATTGACTTAACTGGTACCATAGTCGCATCATTCATGCGTAGAGTGAGTTTGGAACAGGTCGATGTCTGTAAGATGTCTAGGAGTTTATGTTGTGCCTCCTGGACTTAGAGTGAGATGTCCAATAAGCTCACAACTCTCTTATAGAGTTCTTGAAATCATCCCCCATATTGGGAGGTGGGGGTATAATGGTGTCATTGGGGGTAGATCATGAAAAGTGGGCTGCTGGTGCCATCTCCTGGTCAGAGGTCTCCTCCTCCTCTCTGGCCACCTCTTCTGGAGGCTCACATGGTCTCAGTACCGAAGGTCAGGGTGAATGATGTGTACTCATCCATGGGGGTTGGGGGGCTGGGAGGTTTGTGATGTTGGGGGGGCATGCTGCCGAAGGGCTCCAATAAGACCATTGTGGTGGAAGAGACATTGGTGGCATGCATGGGTGCCCGTAACAGTGTCAATCTTTGGGCCCAGTATAATATCCCCTGTGCGGTGGTGGATCAGGTCTGGTTAGTGGTGGATGGGAGAAGAATGGTGTGAAGAATATATTTCCCCTTCATCCACATCCTCCTCGTCACTTGAGAATGGGGGAGCAGACTGAGGTGGAGGGGTGAGGTGGCTCGGTACTGACCGTGCCCAAGTGACATCAGTGGTGAGAATAGGAGATTCTGGTGTTGAGGTGACCGTTAGGTCATTCTGATGCATGAATTGATGCAGTGCTGGTAATATCGGTGCCGTTGAAGGTGTAGCAGTTGGTACTGACAGTTGCGGCGTGGTTGTCGGTGTCGTTAGGTGCACTGATTGTGTTATGCCGGCAAAAGATGGTGCCGTGGTTTGCAGCGATGCAGAGCCGTTCAGTACCAAGTGTCTAGTTGACTCTGCTGGTGCTGAGGCATGGGGTCTGGGTTTTCCCTTACTGCCTGGAGGGTGCCACTACTTCAGTTGTGGAGAAGGCCAGTGATGTCTGTATTGATGGAGTTTGCCAGCTTGGAGAATGCCATTTCTTGGCAGATTCTCAAGCTGGGGAAGTTGTAGCCTGCTTTTTTGCAACCTTCTTGGTGGAGGGGTCTTTAGTCTGAGCCATGGAGGAAGGGCCTCTGTCAGAGGCTGCAGTTGGCCCATGCAGGGGGGATCCATAGCTTCAGGCTCAGATGCCAGCCAGAGAGACTTCTCCATCAGGAGGAGTTTAAGTTGTAAGTCTCTCACCTTTATGGTCCGGGCTTTTAGGTTGTGGCAGTGTGAGCGCTTTTGAGGTCTGTGTGTCTCGCTGAGACAGCAAACACACTGTGAGTGCTAGTCTGACACAGGTATTGAAAGTCTGTGTGTGAGACAGTGTTTAAAACCGGGCATTCCCCTCAGAGGAGTGTTCTTCCCCCATAAGGGGAAACCCAAGACTCTACTCTAATGGTTAATAATGAAAACCTAAACTTCTAGTCCGAGGGGGAAAAATGTTTTTTGGAGGGAAAAGAAATTAAACAGGGAGAAAAGAATTAACTACACTTAGTTTTTGTTAAGTTAACTAATGAAAACAATGCTAATAAGACTAGGCACAGAGGCGCTGCTAAATGCTCTGACTCAAGCCAAAGGTGGTAGAGAAGGAACTGAGGAACAGCATAGGGCAGGGGTCTCAAGCTGGAGGATTCTCTGCGACTTGAAGTCTTCAAATCACGATCTGGAGACTTCAACAGCTGAGATAAGGGAAATTGGGTGGGCCAGCTTTTGTGGCCCGCATCATGCGGGAGGTCAGACTAGATGACCATAATGGTCCCTTCTGACCTTAAAGTCTATGAGTCTATGAGTGGGGTTTGGTCACGCAGTGCCAGATAACTGCCTGAGGCAGCGCAAGATGGTGACTGCGCATGTATGACCCAACCAGGCACTGCTACCACAAATCTGATTACAAGCGCAGGGGGGCACGAACACCTATAGTGGAGCACCCATGGGGACACTCTTTGAAGAAGAATCAAGGTTTATTTGTTTAAAATTTAAAATGCTAAAATACATATCGATAGCTAAATAAACTGTAATAAACTATTAAATGATTTTGGCTGTGTTGAGTATATGTATGCTCATGCGTAGATGTGAAACGCTTTGCTTATTGTCAGCTCTTGCTGTGTTATGCCTGATTAACCCTGTAAGGTCTTCAGGGCAAGGTCTCATGCTCTAAAGACTAAATAAAAAGACGGTACACATATGGTGCTATATATATATAAACACAAATATGACCATTGAGAACAACAAGGGATAATATTGTAAATAAAATAGGAGTTTGCCTGCACAGTGCAGCAAATAATTCATTTTAAAAAACTGTACCTTTTTAATTAAAAAAGAAAAATGAATAAGACTTAAAGTTGTTAAGTGCTCTCTTGAGAACCTGGTATTGCCAGCATACTGAACCAAAAATCATACTCTATTTATAAAGCTTGCCTATTGAGGTCTGAACATCTTGTACACTGTAAAACATGTTTGGCTAATTACTTTGTGCTTACTGATCAGGTTTGCTAAACACAAAAAGAGTGAGAGAGAAGAGGAAGAGAAAGGTGCTATGTGAGACTTTTTCCAGAACAGAATAGATTACACATTCACATCTTAAATATATACCAGTCTAAGTTTAAACATTTTTTTACAATTGTCTCAATAACATGTATAGTTCACGTAGCATAGCCATGAACCTATCGTTCTGCTAACGCCTGCAATTTGTTGCTCTCCTTCCTCACAAACACTTTCTCTCTCAGAGATTACATCATTTTAAAGTAGTTAAGGAACAAAATGTACCTTGTGTTTTTTTCCCTTCTGTTATTGTATTTTCATTGTGTGTAGGTCTATTAGGCTTTGCCTTCACTACAAAATGATGAGGTGTTTACATCAAATAAGCTATCTCCATGCAATATCCTAGATGGAGACAAGGCACTGTAATTTTTACCTTGATGTAGCTAGGCAAGGCCAACCCCCGGATCAGTATCAGGTTTATTTTGACTAGTTACAGAGGTAAAAACTACCTGTGTCTTGTCTCTACTAGGATTTTTCATCAAGCCAGCTATCTCAATATAAAAACACTTTTCTCAGGGTGAGGGAGCTGTGAAGACCGACTATTATTGCAGTGTTTTTGTCAATAGACTAGGAATGTCAGTGGTAACGATCAGTCTCAGCCCATCAAAAGATAGGATCCCTCCTCAGGGAATATAATTCCAGGCTCCTGAGTGTCCATGGGGATTTTTAAATCCACAAATCCCAGAAATGGATCACAGTCAGTCCCAAAGCATAAGGATGTGCGCAGTATACTACACGTATAGGGTGGAGTCAAAAAGTGATATTTTTCTGCATTGATATTTGCTATAAATGACGACTAATTGGCCCTTGTTTCCTCTCTACTTTTTACCAGAGTTCATCAGGTATCTATGAATTTTGGCTGCCAACTCCATGTAGTGTGTCAAGTAAAAATTAGCTAAACCTAGTGACCAGCTATTGAGAAAATAGGAACAATCTATCTTTTCAGGTACTTTGCCTAATTGGAAATTTGAATAAATCAGTCTGGTTAACTGATTATGGCTGGGATTTCTGAAGTTAAAAGCCAACTCTGTCTTAGTTTCCATAGTATCTGGTCACCTAACTCCCTTAGGCTCCTTTGAAAATCCCAGTCTAAATGTCTCTATTTCTGCATTTTAAGCCTTGATTTTATTATGTATATAGATGTTATATAAATTTATCTTCAGGATAAATGCTGAATACCATCAGTATAAGTAAGAAATTAAAAGAACCCAGGATCGAAGTAAAAACTGATCTGGATATCCCTAAGAGTGCAGGATTACTTCACTACGTCTATAGGTTTCTATCCCTCTTTGCAGGGAGAGTTGTGCTTCAGCACATTTATGAAAAAAAATGTTAGCTAAACATAATAGTGTGGATATAAATATGTCACCCCACTAAAGACAATCTGATTTGTCAAGTCCCTGCCTTGGGGACGTAAAAGGCCTTCTTGAGATATACCTGACCAAGGTGGTTGAAGAAGAGTGGTCTCTCGGATGGCAAAGAATGAAATCTCAAAGCAAATGAAAATGTACCTTTTTGCAATGGAACATAGCCACTTCTCCTCTGATACAGTACAAGACAGCACTCATTAAGATCCCATTTGTGTATGCTTCAGCCCTATTTTGTTTACAGATATATACAATTTTAAACTGGGACTGGTTTAAAACTTGGCATATGATTCCTTTGCTGGAACAATTTTTTTTAAACACACACCACTAGATAATATAATACACTGTATAAATTCTTTATGAACCTTGTCCTCTTCACAGAGAATATAGGTACCATCTAAGTTACACTGGATTTTATTACACCACTTGCTACTGAAAAACTGAAAAAAAAAAATACAGAAGTTTGTACTTAGAAAACTTTCTGTAATTCCTGTGAAAATCAAAGTGCAATTTTTGGTTGTTTTAATTTATGTGACTCATCATGAAGCTGAAGGAGCACTTGCTTCCATTTGCATTAAAAAGCATACCCACATACCATGAGCAGACTTTTTAATCATGTCTTAAGCAGTTGTAAAATTCCTTGTTTCAGAGAGGATGGTGGCAATGAGGCAGTAGCTCTACGGTACATTTTTATTACTTTATGGGTGACCTCTCTCTTCTAAACCCCTGCAAAATTTACTTCTCCAAACTTACAGCTGAAAAAGAAAGTGTGCGCTCCTGTTTTTATGGTTTTTTCCCTCCAAAATGAATGTACATACAAGTCTAGTGACCGAGGAAGACTATAAGATTGAAATTTATTATTTAAGATAGTTCATGAATATGTTTCCAAGAATAGCTTAATTGCTATTTGCTGTACTAATTGAAACATTTGTTAAAAAAAAAAAAAAAAATACAAACCCAGCACATTTTTATTGTCGGAGATTTTGTACAAGGTAGTTGCAAATAATTATTGTACTTTGATGGGCTTTGTTTTTTAAATAATGTCCTCAAATTCAAGTCTCTGGTATTTCTTATTATATCCTATTTACAGAGACAATAGGGGCAGAGGTAAAACAGACAAGCAATTAATTCTGCTAAAGGTCAAATGCAAGGCATTATAATTTAGAAGCTACTTAAAAAAAATAAAGAACAGCAAATAACAAAACATGGCTCTGTCAGGACAACCTAATGAAAACATAACTCTTTCCCATTAAAAATATAAAGAAAACTTTACCCATTTTGCTCAGTACTCCAATCTGACTGCTCCTATGGAAATCACTTCCTAATTATAGGTGGTGCAAATAGCATTGCTTAAAACTTTCCATCATAAGATCCTGTTTTTATTTGCTTTATAACTTTAATGGTTTAGACTGAAATTTTCCATGCCAACTGTCTAACTTGGGCTGAATCGTTTTGGAAAATTTCAGCGAAAACGATGCGGCCATTTATCAAAATGAGTTAGGGAAAAATGACATGTTCCCACATTAATATTCCTATAAATGTTTCATTGAGAAGCTTTATCCCCATGCTTTGGGACAGGGATGTGAAAATTGGCAAGATGTCTACCTAGTACAGGGGTGGGCAAACTACAGCCCAGGGGCCACATCCGGCCCTCCAGAGGTTTTAATCCCGCCCTCAAGCTCCTGCAGGGGAGTGGGGTTGGGGGCTTGCCCCGCTCTGCTCGGCTCCCATAAGCAGCGGCATGTCCCCCCTCCAGCTCCTACACATAGGGGCAGCCAGGGGGGTCCGCATGCTGCCCCCACCCCAAGCGCCACCCCTGCAGCTCCCATTGGCCAGGAACTATAGCCAATTGGAGCTGCAGTGGTGGCGCCTGTGGACGGTGCAGCGCGCAGAGCCGCCTGGCTGCGCCTCCATGTAGGAGCTGGAAGCGGGACATGCCGTTGTTTCTAGGAGCTGCTTGAGGTAAGCGCCCCCCCAGAGCCTGCACCCCTGACTCCCTCCCATGCCCCAAACCCCCTGCCCCAGCCCTGATCCCCCTCGCACGCTCCTAACCCCTCGGTCCCAGCCCGGAGCACCCTCCTGCACCCCCAACCCCTCATCCCCAGCCCCACCCCAGAGCCCACATCCCCAGCCAGAGCCCTTACCCCCCCTGTACCCCAACCCCCAATTTCGTGAGCATTCATGGCCCGCCATACAATTTCCATACCCAGATGTGGCCCTCGAGTCAAAAAGTTTGCCCACCCCTGACCTAATATCAGAATGGGGGCACAAGGGGGGCAGGGCTTGTAGGAAATGGAGCAGAATGGTCTGTAATCACTACGATACACTTCCCTCTGAACCTAGAATAAAACCCAGGGTTCTTGAGTCTCTACATTCCACTGCCATGAAATCTGATGACTAAAAGTCTGCCTCCTCTCCCCCGGCGGCTGGCTCACATAGCATAGTGGGTTGTCAATCTCTATCAGTTACTCTGTAAGCTCAAGTGGCAGAGATCTGTGCTGTGGATTCTAAAGTTTCCAACCTTGTTGTTAAACCACATGCGAGTCAAAATGGTTCCACATGAAGAAATGTCAGGTTTTTTCTGTTTGCTTTTTTTTGAAAATCTGGGAAATGACATATGAAAACACTACATTAAAAGAACGTTAAATTTGCAAAGTTAGGATTTCACAGGCAACCTTAAATCTGGCATTTCCTATTTCAGATGATCCCACAGTTTTTCCCCCGCACAGGACCTCTGCCTCATTCAGTACACAGGATGGGCAGTGCTCACTGAATGAGCAGCTATCCTATATTTCATTTTATCCTTTTGTTCAATGTATAGCTTTGTGCCTTACTTACTGCACACCAATCAAACCATACTCTGAATACAGTAACTCCTCACTTAACGTTGTAGTTATGTTCCTTAAAAATGCGACTTTAAGTGAAACAATGTTAAGCGAATCCAATTTCCCCATAAGAATGAATGTAAAGGGGGGGGGGATGGAGAGTAGGTTCCAGGGAATTTTTTTTTTTTTTTTTGCCATACAGTACAGTACTATAGTTGGAAGGTGCCCCCGCCTTACCCCACACAGGCACAGCCCACTGGCACTGGAGACAATGAGGCAGGCAAGGAGGCTGAAGGTGCCGTAGGCTAGGAGAAGCACGTTGCGCAGTAGCAGCTTCCCCTACTCTGCAAGCACCAGGTGCGGGGGACTCAACCCTCGGCCCGCCCACGCCATGTCTTCCCCCAAACCCTCACCCTTAACCCACCTCTTCTTCCCCCCCTTTACTCCGCACGCTGCGTCCTCGCTCCTCCCCCCTCCCTCCTGCCCGTGGCAATCAGCTGGCTTGTGACGTTTCAGGGCAGGAGGGAGGAGGCAGGAGCAAAGACTCGGCGCGCAGGCTCCCCGCTCCCTCCCCTGCCTCCTGCCCATAGCAATCAGCTGGCTTGCGGCGTTCGGGAGGCAGGGGAGGAAGGGGGAGCCTGCGCACCGAGTCCTTGCTCCTCCCCCCTCCCTCCTGAATGCCACAAGTCAGCTGATTGCCGCGGGCAGGAGGTGGGGGGAGAAGGGGGAAGGCACTGATCCGCGAGGTCTGCTGAGGGTGGGAGGCACGGGGGAGGAGGGGCCTAGGGGAGCTGATGGGGGGGCTGCCACCTGTGGATATAAAGCAGGCAGCCAAACGACGTTATAGTGAAGCATTGCACAACTTTAAATGGAGCATGTTCTGTAATTGAGCAGGGACGTAAGATTGAAACAACGTTAAGCGAGAGGACATTAAGAAGGGAGTTACTGTACAAGTATTAATTTTCTTATGGGCTATTCTGTGGCACTCGGTACTGTAGCATCTGAATGCTTCACAAACAATGATTTAACTTCACAAGACCCCTTGAGGTTAGGTGGTATTATTCCAATTTACACAGATGGGAATTGAGGCACACAGAGATTAAGGTCAAAAGTCTTCACTAATTTGGGTGCCTGATTTGAGATGCTGAGGACTGGATTTTTATGAGAACTTACCATTTTATAGCACTATTTGTGTTCAGAACATAGCTCTCACTGATTTCAGCTGAAGGTGTGAGCTCAGCCCTTCTGTAAATCAGACTACAGATTTTATGTTGGGCCCCCAGATAATGAAGAACCCATAATTAGTCACCTGTGAAAAGTTTTGTTTAAGCGAATTGCCCAGCATCACATGGGAACTCTGTGGCAGAGGCAAAAATAGGAGCCAATTATCCAGGATGGCATTCAATTGCCTAAAGAAATCATCCTTTCTTTCCCAACAGTCTCCAGTCTCATTCACCAACCCCATTCCAACTTGCTGGATGCCAGGGGAGTAGTGGGGATGAGCCAGCTGGTTAAACCCAGAACTATAGGACCTCCAGAAAGAGCCACAGATCCTGTAAGGCAGCAGGACTACTACTTTGGGAAGGGAAGACTGACTAAAAAAAATGCTGCAGGCGGTATTGCTGCTGACCGCTATAGTGGCATCTTTTCATGGCTAGAGTATACACTCCCAAAGCATGCCAAGTAGCTCAGGAGTCTTTTAAAGAATGCAGGATTTCATTGGTTTTTCTGAAAACAAAACCCAGCCATCAAATAGTAAGTCCTCAATGGTTTTTCTCAGAAACTGAGACAGAAAGCACAAGGTCAAGAATACCACAGAGCTCCAACTCTAGCCCTGGGCAGTAAGAAGGAACTGAGGAGGCTGGGATAGTGCTGCCCTTATATGGCCAAGGGAGGAGCCAGAGCTGCAGGGTGCGAGTGCCACCCCACCGGCTATTGCTAAATAAAGTTCTCTGCTTGGGTATACAGGACAGACATGCACCTACTTGAAGAAGAATACTGAAGTTTGGAGGAGCAAGGAGGACACCATGATATGGGGATTGCTGATTTGGGTGGAGAGAGGTGGCCTGTGTTAACATTGTGTTTTACCCATTCTGCAGCACCCAAATGGTGACTTAAGAGGTTGTGAGCTACTGGACACTGTAGCAATTCACTCAGGCAGAAATGATCTGGTCCTTAATTCCTGGTGTACAGCTCATACAATGTAAGAGAGCAGATTTGCACCACATCAGAGATTTAGAACATAAGAATGGCAATACTAGGTCAGACCAAAGGTCCATGTAGCCCAGTATCCTGTCTTCCAACAGTGGCCAATGCCAGGTGCCCCAGAGGGAATAGACAGAACGGGTAATCATCAAGTGATTCACCCCACCAGCATTCCCAGCTTCTAGCAAACAAGGCTAGGGACACCATCCCTGTCCATCCTGGCTAATAGCCATTGATGGATCTATCCTCCATGAATGTGTGTCCAGAAGGTGTGATAGCCAAATCAGGAAAAAAACTAAGTGTCTGAATTATTGCTACAGAGACAATATGAAAGGAATTAATAAGTGTGGAAGAACATCAATAGGGAAATTAGAGGCAATTTTTCCCTCTTTGTCTTTTAATAGTGTTAGATGAAATCCTGTGGGTTGTAAAAGGAGGTTGTACATTTCAGCAATTGAGAGCTTGGCAGACAAAAGATGTGTATATTAATCGTGTCCTGGGACATTGCTGAAATAGGGTACATTTAAGGGTACATTTCCTAATTTTTGAGTGCTTGACTTTGCAACCTTAACATTCTTTTCTGTGTGTCATTTAAATCATCAGTGTCTCACTCTCTATCTTAATGAATATTTAATAATTTATACAAAGTGGAACAGTTGGAACAGAAAAGATAGAAGGACTCTCCATCCCATCCATTGGGGAGGTCGCCTAGTATGTGGAAGACCCAGACACCAAATCAGGCAGAACAGGGACTTGAACCTCTGTCTCCCACATCTCAAATAAGTGCCCTAACCACTGGGCTATTGGCTATTTTGGAGTGGGTTGGTCTGTGTCTCAAAACTTCACAAGTCTCATTTTTGTTCTGCATTGGAACAAAAATAAATTGCAAAAGTTTTAATTCTTTCACAATACAGAATTCTTGCTTTCTGGCCAACCCTGCTATTAACCTCATGTCCAAAACCATACTGTGTTAACATATTTGCCAACATGTCAAAAATGTTGCCAGAATATTTTTTCCAAATACACCACAGATTTGGGGTCTGCCAGAGGGATCTCTATATACCTAATTTGTGCACAGAAGAATGGTGACTTTGCACAGAAATGTTGAACACCACATAAATGCAGTATATATTAAGCTAATTCCATCCATAAGCATAGCCTTAATATCAATGCAGAGCCAATATGACAGCTAACAGGCCCTCACTTTTTAAAGTCTGATTTAACTCTATTCTCCACACCTATAAATTGCACCGTACTCAATTTATGTTCAGGATCAAAGAACAAATCCATCCTGTTGGGTTTTGCATGCCTAGGCTTTCAAAAACTGTTCCTTACACTGTCTGAATACATAATTGTCCCCTATAAAAGTTATTTAATTCTACTCCCTATATCAATACTTCTCCTCATTACCTCTTTGCAGGATTCCTCTACTTCTGCTGCTGTTATGGTATCATATTCCTTGGACCTAAGCTGACCACATAGTTCACTGGGAAAGGTGTTCAAACCCTCAGACTCTCCCAGCCAAACTAGGCTATCTGGCAGGTATATGTTAAACAGGTTTCATCATGAATAAACTAATCCCTATATATAGTTTGTTTAAGCAATCTGGGATCTTTAGAGATAAAATAAATATTTTTCACACTATACACATAGCAAGAAATGCTCATCATTTTAATTTTCAAAAGGTTTTTAAGGTATAATAAGGTACAGTAACTCCCCACTTAATGTCCTCTCGCTTAACGTTGTTTTGATGTTACGTCCCTGCTCCATTACAGAACATGCTCGTTTAAAGTTGTGCAATGCTCCGCTATAACGTCATTTGGCCGCCTGCTTTGTCCACGGCTGGCAGCCCTCCTATATCTCCCTCAAGCGCCTCCTGCCCGCCGGCGGACCCCACGGATCAGCGCCTTCTCCCTGCTCCCCCTGCCCGTGGCAATCAGCTGGTTTGCGGCGTTCAGGAGGCTGGGGGGAGGAGTGAGGACGCAGCACGCAGCCTCCCCCCTCCTCCTGAACGCCGCAAACCAGCTGATTGCCGCGGGCAGCAGGCAGGAGGTGCTGGGGGGGGGGCGCGTAGGGGAGCTGTAGGGGGGCTGCCAGCCTGTTTAATACCTGTATTAAATTGCTTGTTTAAAATTGTTTAAAATGTATATAATGCCTTTTGTCTAGCCAAAAAAAAAAAAAAAAAA
>NW_020664490.1:10541359-10556034 GCF_002925995.2 Terrapene triunguis
AAAAAAAAAAAAAAAAAAAAAATCCCTTGAACCTAACCCCCGCTATTTACATTAATTCTTATGGGGAAATTGGATTCGCTTAACATTGTTTCACTTAAAGTCGCATTTATCAGGAACATAACTACGACGTTAAGTGAGGAATTACTGTATGGCTTTATTTGCAGGTTGCAATCTCATGTGTCCTCTTCGGATAGGGTTGCCAACCCTCCGGGATTGGCCTGGAGTCTCCTGGAATTGGCATCCCTCTCCCGGTGAGAACTGAAAGCAATCCGGGAGATTTTAATAGGGTATTTTAAGAAAATGACATTCCGTCATGTTGAAAAAATATTTTTTTCCCAGAATAGCTTCAGTCAGAGATGGCAACCCTATGTTGTACACAATATCTGCATGTCAACTATTAAGAACTGTTAATTGCATATTCACTGGTCACCACTGAAAGGTAACCAATTACTTACTTTTCTCTTGGGGAAAAACTGCAGAGAGGAACACCAGCCAGACACTCCAGCCAGTAGTATAGCTGCAGAAACAGCACAAACCAGGGACTGCTGCATTGCGGGGATGGAATAAAATGGGGCCCAGCAAGGCCACCCCTCCCCCAAAAACCTCTAAACTTGTGCAAAGGAGACCTCCCCCATTCTGGGAGCACTGGGATATAGGGATGCCCTGCCTCCCTACGTGTTGTTGGAAAAGAAACAGCTAGAGACTCCAGCTGATAGGAGCAGCAATGAAAGCAGCCAACTCAGGTACCTTCCGACATTCAGAGAAATGTTTCTAGTTTTGACTGGACCTTCTCGACCCTGGGTTGATTGGCTGTTTGCTCCAACCCTCCTCAGTCTCTTTACCTCAGTTTCATTTCATAGCTTCATGTACCCTCTTCTACTTTGCCCTTTTCTCTTCTCCCATTCATGGGAGGGGGAAGAATCTATTGAGTCTGTACAGAGGGCTCCATGAAGATCCAAGTTTTTGTCACGGTACATTCAGTGCATTACTGCAGTAACCCTGACTCTCAGACATAGTTACCATGTTGTGCTATTTAAGATTTTGCAATACAGGTATTTTTCTACAATTTAGATTGGGAAATAAACATTGTCTCTCAGAAACCGAGGTAACTGTCTGATACAAAACATGACATTTTAGTGTAAATTATTGTATATGTACAGTATCTTGCAACCTCCCCCCCCCCCAGAGATTTTAACAGTACCAACTGTATTCAAAAGCATTTGTTTTTGCTAGTAGGAAACATTTCTTCTTTGCTTTACCTGAGCTGGTAGAGGCAGGAGACTTGCTGCGTCTAGATGGACCCGGGCTCTTGGTGGTGCTCCTACGTGATGTTGAAGCTATTTTGGTATAGGAAGTAGATTTCACTACCCGACATTCTAAAAGACAAAGAAACTGTACAAGTTAGCAGTTAAGGAAACTAGCAAAGAAATGTTGCAAAAACAGCACAGAAAGCACAAACATGCTTATATTTATTCCCCTTAAGAAGTTTTATGGGAGAGGGAAGAATTTATTGAATCTGTACAGAGGGCCCCCTTCAAATCCACGCTTTTGCCACTCTACAGTGAATACAATACTGCAGTAACCCTGACTCATAAATATTATGTTTACTGTAGGTACATGGAACAGAAAGATTTCATGGCACAGAGACCATGTAAAATTTACAGTTTACTTTTGAAGATTTTAGCAAATTATAATCCATTGTTTTTCTGTAAATGATCCCTCTGCATTGTGAGTGTTTTTCTATCAGTTTAAGCTGTGTTTTCTAGGAGAACATACCAGAAGACTGCTTTTATATCTCAAAATGTTAAGATTATATGACATGATGCAGGTGTCCGTCACTCATGAAAGGTTTGAGGAAAGTGAAGCAAGGTTGTTGCTCCTGCTTAATTCTCTGGTGAGCAACAACCCACCCTGTAGCACATGTAATTCATCACAGGTTGGGGGAAATGGCACTATTTGCTCATAAGAGACATCAGTAAAATCAATGAAGGGGCGAAATTACCCTCCCACTTGAGAACACAGCAAGCTGTTCAGGTTAGAGTTTATATACCACCCACACGGCTCTTGCATTTACGCCTGCAAAATGGTTCTTGGCCTGAGGATGGATAGAATATATGTGCATGAAAGTGGAGGGATTACAGTCATAATGGCAACAAATTTCATCATCAGACACTTCACAGAGTTAAAAAAAAAAAAAAAAAAAGATTTAGGCTTTTTAGCCCAGACAGGATTAGAAGAGTCTGCAGCAAGGTGTGGACTGAGTTCACATGACAGCATCACTCACTTTCTTAATTTAAGAGAAACTGATCCACTAATTGATTTGTACATCAGGACTGTCTCCACGTCTTTCTCCTCACAGGTTCCTTCCAAATTGTTTAAGAGAAACAAACAAGCTTTTTGGTGTCACTGGCCAAAACACACTGCATATAGGTATATCATTTATCTTTGTAGTCAATTAATGGCATCTGTGACGTAGTTCAGACAAGAAAGAAGGAGAATCGAGCACAAATAATCCACTGTACCATATCTATCAACAAGGGATGTAATCATGTTTATTTCTAGTGGCTATCCTAACAATTTTCAGGACCTCAAGCTACTGGAGTGGGTAGGAGGAGGAATTGATGAGTTACTAGGGAAGTGTCTGGAGGAGCCATGAGGAGACCTTGTATCAGTGATGAGCGGAAATGCGGAATGCATTTGCTCTGTTCTAAAAAGGTAATGGCTAGCTGAAACCAGTAATACACCAGGGTAAATTTTTCAATTGTATTTCCACTAGAAACTATGAGAGAAACTTCACACTAATATATTTACATCAAAAGCAGGTCCAAAAACCTTCTGCGAATGTCAAACACAGGACGTTCTTTAGGTCAAGGTTTAAAACATAAGGTAATATAACGTGTCAAATTATTTGTTTTTTATGGAATTAATGCCACTAACTATGCATACTGAAAAAAAAATCTGTAAGTGTATAGTATATACTTTGAATACACATCCACACCAGCTGATCAATGAGGAAGGAAATGTGTTTAGATACTACATTAATAGGACGGGCCGTCACTAGGGGGGTGTGGGGCCTGGGACATAGGCGCAGAATTTCTAATCTGCCAGGGGGTGCTCCCCCTGACTCCGACTAGGCCCCGCCTCCACTCTATCGCTTTCCCCAAGGCCCCACCCCACCCTGCTTCTTCCCACCCCCACTCTGCCCCGCCCCACCTCTTCCTGCCCTGCCCCCGCCCTGCCTCTTCCCCACCCAGTTGCTCCCCCTTCCCCAAGCATGCTGTGCCCTCGCTCCTCTCCCCTTACCCCCAGCACATCCTGATGCCACAAAACATCTGATCCGCGACAGGTGGTAGGTGCTGAGAAGGAGGGGGAGGCGCTGATCGGTGGGGCCCACCGGTGCGCAGGAGGCGCTGGAGGAAGGGGGAGGTTCTGGTAGGGGGGCTCTTCCTTGCCCCCCCCCCCGCCTGCCTCCCGCCTCATTTCCCCACCGCCTCCTTTTGATTTTATCGAAGAGTGGGGCCCTCCAAAGTGTGGGGCCCAGGGCAGTCTCCCCGATTCGCCATACCCAAGGAACGGCTGTGTTAATAGGTGCTATGCAAACCACTAATACAGACGGATCTCATCACCCAAAACTATTAGAATACAGTCTAGTTCGCTTGACAAGTGCAAATCCCTCACATACACTCCCTTAAAGGCAAGCAAATATCTAGTTAAGAGAACTTTCCTTACTGTATATTGTGGTTTGATGTTCTGTTGTGTGTGTGCGCGTGCTCTCCCTGTGTGCTGTCCCAGCTCTGCGCAGACTGCTGGCATGGCAGACCTCAAGCGAACCGCCCAATGACAAGATCCATTAAGGTACGAAGGCACCCAGTCAGGATTATTGTTGACAAAATACGGTATTAACACTTGGCAGACCCTTCAGGGATACTAAAACATGCATGCCCATGACAATAGACGCAGCTCAGTCAATGGCAGGACTTTCCACTGCCCCCTAAGCTGGCCAAAGATACTCCCTCTGAGATACATCTTTATACCCTGATAAAAACAAGTTATGTACTGTCCTCCTGACCTTATCTTTTAGGAGGGGTCAGTGTGTTTCTGTTATCCTTGGGGAATGTTTTTGCACTATCCTTGATATCGGGATGTGCTTGCACGAGTACTCTGTGCTTAGCACTTCTTAGGAATGTGTATTTCGGCATTATCAGGACTGTTCTTGCCAGATTTTGTGAGCAGGTCCTGCCTCATCTCAGGCCCCTAATACAAGGGCTTATGTCTCAGGCTCTCTCCCTACTACATATATTAATACCTGCACTGACATTCTTCATCACATATAAGAAACTTCCTTCCACTTCTAACATGTAAAGGAATACAGTGCAGACACAACATTTTTCCATCTTAGACTGATGTAAAACCTTAACAAAATCCATCATATATTTATTACCTACATATGTGAATTGATTGCATTGTGGGTACATAGGTAACATATAGGGCTGGACTTAGGGTTTTGCATTACAATACAAATGCTCAAGATGTTATGAGACCTAATTTGTGTGTGAATTATTGTGTTCATATGTCTTACTGATTTTTAGATTCTAAACATCCAAAAAGTTAGACTTACAGGACAAACTTTTAATGTGGGAGTGTTTTAAAATATTTCCTCTAAAATCTGAGTATTTTTAATCTTGAAAATTTGCATAGAAAAATTCAGTTGTCCGATGAAGAGTTAAGAAGTCTTAAATTTGGTGAAGTAATTTATAACTATGTATTCTTTACTAGTGCTTCCATAGTAAGAGAGAAGCAGAAGTTCTGCACTCACTCCACCATTATTAGAGCTCTCATTAAGGTGCTCATAGCTCCTATGTACTTCACCTCAGCCAAAGTGTAAGTGAGAAGACCAGGAGGAGATGCGTACTAAGGAAGAGAATAGGAATTCAAGCGCCTGTCAATAAGAACATAAGAACGGCCATACTGGATCAGACCAAAGGTCTGTCTTCCAACAGTGGCCAATGCCAGGTGCCCCGGAGGAAATGAACAGAACAGGTAATCATCCAGTGATCCATCCCCTGTTGCCCATTCCCAGCTTCTGGCAAACAAAGGCAAGGGAAACCATCCCTGCCCACCCTTGCTAACAGCCATTGATGGACCTATCCTCCATAAACTTATCTTTTTTTAACCCTGTTATAATCTTGGCCTTCATAGCATCCTCTGGCAAGGAGTTCCTCAGATTGACCATACATTGTGTGAAAAAAAATTTCCTTTCGTTTGTTTTAAACCTGCTGCCTATTAATTTCATTTGGTGACCCCTAGTTCTTGTGTTATGTTTCTTATTTACTTTCTCCACACCAGTCATGATTGTATAGACCTCTATCATATCCGAAGAAGTGGGTATTCACCCACAAAAGCTCATGGTCCTATACGTCTGTTAGTCTATAAGGTGCCACAGGACTCTTTGCTGCTTTTACAGATCCAGACTAACACGGCTACCCCTTTGATACTTATCATATCAATGTTATTTCTTCCTACTGAACTGATATTTGGGGTGGGTGTAGGACAATGTTCCTGCTAATCCTTCAACTGCAGTCCTGGGGAAGTATAAAAATGTCAAGAAAAATCATAAATAAATATGACAAACAACCTAATAGTGTATGAAGAAACATGTGGGACGAGAATAAAAGGGTGGAGAAATGTCTAAGACTTGGTGTAAGAAGAAGCACAGTGAAGTGCCCACAACTTAGGTATCTGGATAATCAAGGAACAGTAGAAAATTAGAAAGGTTAATTCCCCCTGCCCCCAGTCATATGGCTGAATGTTCTACTCACTCCCAGAGAATATGATCCTATGGAGAAGCCATCACATCTAGCCTGAATAGGGCCAGGAAGGTCACACAAAGTGCTTACTCCTCCATGAGACAGACTTACACATGATCAACTGGAGACTGAGCACATCACCTTCACAAAGCTTCTTCTCTCCTGCCCTTGGCCTAGATAATTGAAATCCTCCTCCTCCTCCTTCTCTTTCCTTTTGCTGCGCAAACTATTCAAAGTTCAGTTCAAAACTGCTTTGGTATAACTTTTCCCCCCTCTCTGAAATGATTCATTCACAGGCCCTGAAGTTTGTTTAAATGACCATATTTTCCCCATGTACAAGTATCATTGTGAACCTACAGGCAAGGTTTGTCAAGTTTCACATTGCTTATGGGTTTATATGAGTACATGCAAGAGATTTTTATATGCTAGACTGTGGCCTGGAAAGGCAAGCATGTGGGATAGGTGCCTCTGCTGCACACACCAGTGTCCGGCAACTTTTGTCTTCAAATATTGTAACAGTACTAGATAAAAAGAGTAAGGGCATGTCTACACCGCGGCACTACATCAGTGCACCTGCGCCAGTGTAGCGTGTCTGGTGAAGATGTGCTATACCAACGGGAGTGCGCTCTCCTGTTGGCATAATTGCTCCATCTCAGTGAGAAGTGTAAGTTCCCGCTGACATAGCACTGGTATAGACAGCGCAAAACTTGCATCACTCGGTGGGAGGGGGGGTTCCACACCCCCAAGCGGTGTAAGTTAGATCAACTTAAATGGTAGTGTAGATCTTCTCTAAGTTTCCACTGAGGAATTTAACACTATCGTACTACTAAGCCTCTGCTTGCCAGACAGACACTGAGATTAATAGGTCTTGACTTTGTTTCAAAGTTTATATACATGATTCTGCTGCCACATCCCCACTTAGAAAACTAAGCTGTAATGTAAGCTAACAGTTTCCACTAAATAATGGAATTAATCACCCCAGATTGGCCACTTCCATACATAAGGACTAAGTCAGCTGCAGCAGTATTGGGGAGGGTATAGGGCTAGGTAAACTACACTAAAAAATGATTAGAAAAAAATATTTTCCACTTAGATTAAGATGTTAATGGAATTTCAGCCAAAGGAGAAGGGAAAAACAAGCAACCCCCCTCCCCCCTTCTGTACACAGCATCATCTTTTCCTAACTGCACAGTGATTCATGTAGGCTTTGTAAGTTACAAAATACAACCGCATGAATTTTTCCTGGTTTTCTTTTTGTCCCCCTCAACCAAATCAGAGAGTACTACAGGAACAGAGCCCCACCCACACAGAGGAAAAAAAGGCCTCTTGACTCTCTTGGCCACTGGGCCAGGCTCAGCCAAAGGAGAACAGAGAAGTAGTAAGAGGTGATTTCAGAGTATGTTCAGATGGGACTTAGAATGTTTGGCAAAGCTCTATTATTTCCACTCACCATTGTCTGATATAGACTGATGAAGGATCAAGACAGTTTGGGTGTAAATGCTGATTCTATGCACAATAATACAAAGAAAAAGGGAGTCAACACTTACGTATTACTACAAAACTCAGTTCCAATTGCAGAATGCCAGATAATAGATTTCAGCAAGAATATCTAGCAATAAAAATGTTATATATTATACCACCAAGAAAACTGCAAAATGATGAATAGAACAGACAACCACAAAATACGAGCAGTATACATACTGACTGTGGTTCTTTGAGTTCCATTGTAGCAAGGAGCATTAGCCTACGAGGTTCAAGACATCTGAACAATATTACCAATTATCACATTGAGAGAAAGAGGAGAGATCCAGATGATAGCTCAGTGGTGTAAATTCCTATCTTAAGAACACAAGAACGGCCATACTGGGTCAAACCAAAGGTCCATCTAGCCCAGTATTATGTCTTCCAACAGTGGCCAATGCCAGGTGCCCCAGAGGGAATAAACACAACAGGTAACCATGAAGTGATCCATCCCCTGTTGCCCATTCCCAACTTCTGTCACACAGAGGGTAGGGACACCATCCCTGCCTATCCTGGCTAATAGCCAATGATGGAACTAACCTCCATGAACTTATCTAGTTCTTTTTTGAACCCTGTTATAGTCTTGGCCTTCACAACATCCTGTCAAAGAATTCCACAGGTTGACTGTGTGTTGTGTGAAAAAAATACTTCCTTTAGTTTGTTTTAAACCTGCTGCCTATTAATTTCATTTGGTGACCCCTAGTTCTTGTGTTAGGAGAAGGAGTAAATAACACTTCCTTATTTATTTTCTCCACACCCGTCATGATTGTAAAGACTTCTATCATATCCCCCCGTAGTCACCTCTTTTCCAAGCTGAAAAGTACCAGTTTTATTAATCTCTCCTCATATGGCAGCCATTCCATACCCCTAATCATTTTTTTGCCCTTTTCTGAACCTTTTCCGATTCCAATATTATTATTTTTTTGAAATGGGGCAAGCACATCTGCACGCAGTATTCAAGATGTGAGCACACCATGGATTTATATAGAGGCAATATGATATTTTCTGTTTTATTACCTATCCCTTTCTTAATGATTCCCAACATTCTGTTCGCTTTTTTTGACTGTGGCTGCACATTGAGTGGATGTTTTCAGAGAACTATCCACAATGACTCCAAGATCTCTTTCTTGAGTGGTAACAGCTAATTTAGGCCCCATCATTTAATATGTATAGTTGGGATTATGTTTTCCAATGTGCATTATTTGTATTTACAGATAAGATGAGAGATACAGAGTTCCTAAGATTGCAGTATGGTGTCAGTAACTTCATAATCACGCAAATAATGGGAAACCAGAAATGTTTACATTGGTACCCCGGCTTTTTTCCTGTTGCCAAAGCTCACAAAAAATTAGCATGTAGTAATTAAAGACATGTTATTTGTTTTCAGCAACAGCAGTATAATATAGATAAGCAATGAGGAGGATCAAGGATATCTATGGTTGTTGGTAAGCCACTTTATCGTAAGCCTTAGGCTGGTACCTTTTACTATTGCAAAAGACCTTCGCCACACTAGCAATGCCTGCAGGGCAATCGATAGATCATTACCCCTAATGGAGTACAATTTTAACTTTAAAGACTAGAAATAATTTGTTCCATGTTACTAATTCCTAATGCAGCTAATAAGATTTTGCTATGTCAGTTAAACATCACCGCTCTGTAATCTTCTCTTTCCAGAACTGAAGTTGTACTGGACTGCAGTAGAATGGAGATGGCATCATCTTCTCTAGGAGACAGTGCTGCAGACTGCGCTAGTGAATCAGTGGCAGCTCTTGCTTGAAATGATGACATTTTCAAAGGGGCAGTTATCCCTAATCACCAGAAATAAATAGGATAAATGGGGAATATCAGAGAGATTTCAGCTAGTTTAAGATGCTTTCTGATAAGCAATTGCTATGGTTGCACTTAGTTCCCTTTTAGTCCTTACTTAGCATCCACCATTCCACCCCTTCCTGTCTCAAATGAACACACTGATGCATGCTTGGGACAAAAAGACCTATAGTTTTATCACATGCAGCAATCAAATCATCAACAAATGCAAGCTCACGTTTTTTAAGACACCCGATTTGATCTTACTAGAAAAACAAGTATGTTCTCATCATGAAAAGCAGGAATACCATGTAAATCAGCTGTGTACCAAACTCTCTTAGTAGCAAATACTTGAAAAAACATTATCTCCTGCTTAGAAGCATGCCTTGATTGCAGATCCTCCTTCATACATGAAGTCCAATCTAAAGCCAAGCTCTCTCTCAAAGGAAGAAATCCTCCTTCATTGTCCAAACCGGGATAAAGACTCATTTACAAGGCAACAACTTCATACAATAGACAGGATGAGTGAAACCTATGCTGAATTTCAACTCAACAAACAACAAGAGAGACTTCCAAACCCTTTCAAATCCAAAATTATCGGTAGATTCAGCCAACAAGAGGATGCTGTTTGGATGGTAAAATCTATGCATTATTCCAGAAGTGCCTCGTATCTAACAGCAAGGTCTTTGTGAATCCTCGATAACAAATTACACATATCAATGTAGTAGGAAGACAGCCTGAGACATAAACCCTTGTATCAGAGGCCTGGTATGAGGCAGGGCCTGCTCACAGAATCTGGCAAGAACAGGGCTGATATTGCAGAAATACACATTCCTAAGAAGTGTTAAGTACCCGAGTATTCACGCAAATACATCCCGATATCAAGTGATACCAGAACATCCTGATATCCAGGATAGTACAAAAACACCTCCCAATAATAACAGAAACACACTGATCCTCCTAAAAGAGAAGGTCAAGAGGATAGTATGTAACTTGTTTATATCAGGGTATTAAGATTTATTTCAGAGGGAGTATCTTTGGCCAGCCTAGGGGGCAGTGGAAAGTCCTGCCACTGACTGAGCTGTGTCCATTGTCACAGGCATACATGTCTTAGTACCCTCGTAGAGTCTGCCAGGTGCTATTACCGTGCTTCATTGACAATAAACCTGGCTGGGTGCCTTCGTACCTTAACAGATCTTGTTATTGGGCAGATTGCTCAAGGTCTGCTGTGCCAACTGTCTGTACAGAGCTGGGACAGCACACAGGGAGAACACACACACAGCCAAATATCTATCCACAATCACCACTGATTCTTATTTTGCTCATAATCTTCAAAGTCCTTCCTTGTTCATTTTCAAATTAGTGAAACAATGTCAGACAGTCATATTTTACTAAAATATAATTTATATAGGATTTTTTAAATTCAAAGTATTATGTTTGTGAATTGTGTCACTCTTAGATTGTCATTCTGCAGAGATCGCATACATCTTTATTACTTGATCTTGCAACACACCCATTTGTAACTAACGCATACCCAAATGTCCAGATGTGCACTATATATTTCTGAAAGGTATCAATGATCTTACCCTGCTCACACACAATACCTGTTTTGGTTCTCTTCCTTTGCCCAATATCAAGAAAACCAGAAATCATTTGTAATAATAATCCTAATCCTACTGTGGCAGAACAGATTTCACATTTCTGATCTCCAGCTGCCAACCCTTGTGAAAGAATCATCTGACATATGCCATTGCAGTGCTCAGGAACATACCTGCCTCAATCCTAAACTGTCCATGGGTTCCTCAGTGATCACAAATAAAAACTTCCCAGTTTTGTCTCAGTTAACTTCCATATCTGTAATATTTCCTATGCTTTCTTTGTATTCTGTAAGATGTTTTGCTACAGTTAGTCATTTGCTGTTGACTCCATAGCCTGGTGGTTAGGACACATGTTAGACATGGAAGACCCAGGTTCAAGTCCCTACTCCAAATCAAGCAGAGCACATGTCTCCAGTAACCCAGGTGAGTGCCCTAATCACCAAATTATTAGTTATTCTGGGGTGGAGGTGGGTGGTTGGAATCTGAGGATGTCTCTCTCTCTCGACATTCCTGGATCTGTGAACCCCCCCCCCCCCCCGCAATGCTCTTTTCTTCTAAACTGATAAAAATGTTACACAGATGTGTTTAAAATAAAACAGCATTTTTGAACAGAAAGAAGTTTTGTAAAAGAAAGTCTGACCAGCTCTAATCAGTATTGCCAAATTCTCTGTTTTGGTCACCAGCCATTTTGAATGTTACTTGCTCAATATATTTTATCCAAGCCACTCCAACACTGTTTCCCTAGATTTGACCATACCTCTCACATTTTGAAGGGCCTCTTTCACAGGCTGCACTAACCAACATAGAAGATTATGCTATTTAGTTGGAAATAGTTTCACGTAACATGGGAAATTCTACTAAATTTTACGTTTTGCATTTAACAAGAGAATGCCTCATGTCTCACTTTACTCTTCATGAAAGAAAGAAGACTGTCTATGTGCTTCTCTTGCCTATGTTTCCCCTTCATATTATGTGACAGATGTGTATTAGACTTGCATACACAAGCAAAAATCTTTTATCCCTGGACTTGAGAGCATTCAGCACAGTAGTGATCACAGCTCTGTTATGTGGCTCAGAAACAGGCCATTAAAAACATCTGAGGAAGGGAAGGCGACATTACTCACGTTATACAATAACAGTGGTTCTTTGAGATGTGTCCCACTATGGGTGCTTCACTGTAGGTGTATCCGCATCCCTGCACCTCAGATCAGAAATTTTAGGTAGCAGTGTCCATGGGTGCTCAACTGTAAGTTACTCTACAGCAGTACCCTGATGGAGGGATGCAGCTTCAGAGTCAAGTCTAGTACTGATGAGAATACCATGGATCCAAACATAGCATCTGATGCTGAATCATAGGTGATTGCATATTGTTCCTCAAAAGTATGAGCAGATGCCCAAGTTGCTGCTCTGCATATTTCTGTGATGGGAACATTTTTGATGAAGGCTACAGAAGTGGAAACAGATCTCGATAATGTAAACTCTACTAGCTACTCTATAACCTAAAATAAAGTTTAAAATGAATTGTCTCTCAGACTCTGCTAATGCTCCATTTCAGGCAAGGGTGGTTGAGAAGGAACTGAGGACAGTTTGCCCGCACAACACTAGATAGCCTCAAGACAAGGCATGAGACAGGGAAAGCGCCTGTGTGGGTCAAACAGACACTGGTACCTAAAATCTCCTATCTGAGACACAGGAGCATGGATACACCTACAGTGGAGCACTGGTAGGGATACTACTCAAAGAAGAACTAAACAGTTTTCAGTGTCATAAGATATGGCCTATTCTTAACATCTGCAGCTTTAATTTTGGCACAAATGAGATACTTAGATGATCCCAGCAAGTTGCAATCTTGCATCAATTGAGAACAAGAGGACTGTAATGGTGGGGTAATGTCCAATGTGTTGAAGAAGGTATGCTTTTACAGAAGATTTAGAGCTGAGGTCAAAGAAAGAAGAGTATGAGGCCCAACATGAATGTGATGGAAGATGCTATTTTGAGGGATTTAAGAAACCTAAATCCTCCCATATTGACTCTTGTCCATAGGTGCTGGAACTAGGGATGTGGCAGCCCCCCCAGCATGATGTGGTTTCCATTATATACAGGATCTACAGTTTGGTTCAATGGCTCTCAGCACTCCCACTATAAAAATAGTTCCAGCATCCATCATAACCATGTGAATCTGCTGCTGCTGCCTGCCTGCGCTAATGGCAGAGGAAGCACTTGTTTATGAACTACTCAATTGTTAGAGAGCGTGTAATGAATTGTGTTAGTCAAATATATACAAAATGATAGAGAATATAATATTATAAGAAAATATAAAGGAAGTGAATGTTTTGAACATTAATTTTGACACCTTCCTAGATGACCAAAATCCCAGGCATCCCCTATGTTCTTTTGGCTCCCCGCATACCACAGATTAGAAAGTTGCAATCTGTTGAGCATGGATTTTCTTGGCACATCTCTCGCATATGCCCTCTAACAGGCATTCTGAACAGTCTTCCATCTCTTGCTCCCACATTGTAAGCTTATGAACTTCAGCCTTTATATAGTCAGTAAAGAGGGAAAACCTTTATCTGCAGAACAGTAGTTTGAAAGCCACTAGTTTATAGAAAAAGTCAACTTTAGAAGTACCGTACAGAAAACATCATATAGAAAAGTTAATAGGGGAATGTCCATTCAGCATAGTTTACTTTAAAACATACTTTTGCCAGGTCCATTGAACTTAGAGATTTGTAGCTCCAACTGTTTTTGAGGTGAAAGGAAAAAGTTAAACTTAAGCTGAAATGCTTTTTGATGCATTTTAATCTATCAATCTGCATATTTAGAAAGTGTTTATCAATGTGACAAATTTGACGTTTAGTATAAAGGGGGTTGGGGCGAGGTTAATTTATTTTTATGCAAAGAAAAAAAGTACATACCACACTGGAATGAAGATAAATCAAATTCCCATTGGCACTTGCCCAGCTAATTGATTAGCTTAACAAAGATTCTCTCTCCCAGAACAAAAAGATAAGTAACTAACCATTAAGTCTTCCCGCCATGGCCCATATAAATTCTCCAAATGTTTCTCACTACCATACTTCTATCTAGATTCAACAATAGACAACCAAAAAAGAAGAGAGACAGATCGGCGGTAAGTCTGACCACAGTTCAGTGGGGATAAAGTGCCTGGTTAATGGGCAAATTAAAATCAGGAACATTTCTTGAGTGGGGTGCCTATTGAGATATAAACTTCTAAGTCCTCTTTGTCAGAGAGCTCGGGGAGCTAGATTGACTAGCTTTAAAAATCTTTTTCAGCAGGACATTAGCAAAGTTAATGTCCCAGAAGATATAGACTTTCTCCATAGATAGTGTGTAATCTTGTTGGCAATACTATAGCTGGTTATACTCATAAATCTTTGTGGGCCAGTTTAAGAGGTACTAATACTTTCCAACATAACTAGATGATAATGCTCAACTCAGAGAAAGCAATATATTACAGTCTTAATAGATGAAGGGTTTTTTTAGACTGTTCAGAGCTAAAAATTTGTTTCATGATGTTTTGGTGAGTTTTGCAATTGCTCCAGCAGGAACTGCTCTATCTGCTTCCTCACTGGTTGATTCTGTTCTCCCACGTGTACATTTTTAAAATAGAGTCTTTTTCCTCTAATCCATTTATAGAATACTGTTAAATGAAAAATACTGAGACTCTCAAATGCATATGAATGAAAGCTGTCACCACCTCATTAAATAAAATCTAAAACAAAGTCACCAGCATCATCTTCTAGGTCTCCCAGTGTATTGTCTATTTTGACTGTAAGCTTCTTAAGGCAAGAATCATGTCTGTCTTGTACACATCACTGAATATGCAGTCAATGCTTAAACAACAACAAACACTGGAGATTTAAATATTCAGTGCATTCACTTTCAGGATGTGTTGCTGTATGTGTAAACCACACCTCCT
>NW_020664490.1:10556044-10675028 GCF_002925995.2 Terrapene triunguis
CACTTAGAGAGAGAGAAAAATTGAGACTGCTCTATGGCCTTAGCTAACAGCTAGTTGACTTTTAGCTCATGTGGTCTAGAGTCATGCACTAAGCTCCAGAGGCCCCAGGTTCGATCCCGCCCAACGATGACCAGGGTCTGTTGGCGTTACATATCCAGTATCTTTTTATTATTACAGGTGTTATTTGTGATTCTATTGAATAGGTTATGTAATCTGGGGGGGGAACTGCTGTCTTAATGTAAAGAGTTTCCTCTTTGTAAGGTGATATTACAGCTAAGTTGTACAGAGCTAGTTGATATTAGACAATGTTCCATTGGAGTTGGCCTCTTTCCATGAAAAGAGAATGAGTCATTACTATAATCGACAAAGCATGTTCTGCCTGGCAAAGTGGTTCACAAAATTATTTCACTAGATGTCTCTATTTGTGAATTAAATATTGCTATTTTTTTTAATTTTTGCAGTTTGAGGCAATACTAGGTGAAAAAACAACTCTAGTCCTTTAATGTATCTTCCCCGTTATTCCTAAAGCAAAGCAAATACAGAGTACAGTGCCCAGATGTCTGCTCCTCCCACCACCGTCTTTGCATTTTCTCCCATAGCACCTTCTCTGAATAGAATGCCTTCCCTGAAGTTACCCAGGAGATGACTACCCCATCAAGATAATGGCCTGAGGATTTTACAGTCTAAAACTACGAGGAATGCTGCAGCACAACACAAAACAGTATCTCACCAGAGTGTGATCCTACTCTGAAAAGAGTACGTAAAAAATGGAAATTTCTTACTCAACAGATCTGATCATTGTGTACTCAGAATCCTGTCACTTCCTATACACTTACAGTACCATCTTTGGATAAGGTATACAGTTACTTATCCATGACTGCTTACATGATGAGTGACTTTTCCACTCCTGAACACATAAAATACACAAATAGTTTACACCCACCTTGCACATGTGCGAGGGGAATAGCCAGGCGATAAACTGCTGAGTCATGCACGTATCATTGCCTCATCTGCTCTCGAGCCACCTCCTTCTGGACTAACATTCCAACCCCCAAAGCAGCTTCAAACCACCACCATTTCCTGATATAATCAACCTGACACAAAAAGGTTGTCTTCTTACACCAAATGAAGAACTTCTTCCTTAAAGTTTACGCCTGCCTGAGGCCCAGTGACAGCTTTTCTGTACCTTTAACATTAGATATCCTACAGCCCCACAGAACTAGAATAAGGAGCTTTATATCCTTGTAATGGGAAGATTCCCAATTTCTAAATGGGATCCAATGCTCACTTCAAGCCCTGGAAGATCCTGAGATTAAGTACTTTGAAGTTGTGGTAATTTTAGGTATAAAAACTACTGTAAATCAGTCTAGAGAGTTGGAGGGTTTTTGTTTGTTTTCTTTTTTGGCTCCCTGTAGAGCAGTGATTCAGGGTAACAAAGTCTTAAGACATCTGGCTTTACATATGGAGACGTGGAAAAATAGTTCTAATAAGTGTTAAAAGCTCTAAAATAAATATTTTAACATATATTGTGGAATTTTCTGTGGTATATACAGCACACATGATAGTGTGGTATAAAGATTTCACCAGCACTCATTGGAATTATGTCCATAATTCACTCATAAATAACATGGCCATCCCACCCTCAAATTGAAATTAGTTCTTATATAGCACTTTTCTTCAGTGGATCTCAAAGCACTTTACAATCTTTAATGTATTTATCCTCCCAAAATGTCTGTGAGGTAGGGAAGTATTAGCCCCATTTTACAGATAGGAAACTAAGGCACAGAGAGGCAAAGTGACTCACCCTAGGTCACAGAGGAAGTCAGTAGCAAAGCACAGATATGAACCTGGGTCTCCCAAGTCGTAGGCTCCTGCCCTAACCACTGGATCATCCTTCCTTTTCCTTCCATGGTCATGAAACTTCTGTATCACAATACTATGTATTCTATATACACCACAGAAAATGTCACAATATTTTAAAGGAAAAAATGTTTAGAAATATCTCAGAGCTTTTAACAGAATACCATCAGGTATTCTCTGTCTATAAAAACACACGCACAAACATGACTGAAACAGAAACCTGCAAAGTCATTATTTTCTCTTCCTCAGTTTAATCACCTGCTGCCAAATATCCAGGTATGTTTCTGTGGAGCACACCTGCTAAACCTCTCAAATACATCCTAGCATTCCATTGGAATGCTAGCAAGCAATGGTATCACAGTCAGTGTTGTACAGGCCAAGTAGTAAAAAGATTAAACATATTTATTCTGATTTATTTATTTTTAATTCTTCTCCTCTTGCCTCTCCTTTTCCTGCATGATTTGAAGGTAATTGATAAGGGAATTCTGTGCAGAAAAAAAAAATTCTGTGCACAATATTTTAAAAATTCTGCAAATTTTGTCAATAAATAAATGTGGAGGCTCCAGCATGGCAGTGGAAAGCACAGTCCACTGGCTGCATGAATGTGGGAGATCACCCTACAGCCCAGGACCTGGACTCAGTGGTGATGTTGAACCCAACCCTGACACAGTACAAGGGCTGAGCATGCCCCAGAAACATCCCAGGGCCCTGCTCCTCCATGCCAGGTGTGGGCAGGCAGGGTCAGCTTGGCAGAATCAAAGAGTAGAGGGGCTTAGCATGGGAGGGTACAGGTATGGGTTTAGAGGGTTCTGTGTGAGACAATGTGGGTGCGGGCGGCTCAGAGGAGGGTCCGTGTGCAGGGGTATCAGGATGCAAAGGGGCTTGTTGGGGCGGGGGGTGTTTCCTGGTGCCGGGGCAATGGGACTCTCCAGGGGAGGTCCAGGTGAAAGTGGTTGGGGCACAGCTGGGGGAGGAGGGGCTCAGCAGGGGAATTCCTGGTGCTGGGGAAGTGGGGCTTGGTGGGGTGAGGATCCGGTGCAGCTGGTTGGGGGTCAGTGGGGTGGGCTGGGTGCGGGGGTCTCATCAGGGTGGTCCAGGTGCAGAGGGGTGGGGCTCATCAGAGTGAGGGGTCGAGTCTGAGGAGCTCAGTGGGGGGTGGGCTGGGTGCAGGGGATAGGACTCAGCAGGGGGGCTCCGGATGCAGGGGGTGGGACTCGGGGAGGTTTGAGTATGAGGGGCTCAATGGGGGGTGATCTGAGTGTACAGATGGGGGTCTGGATGCAGGGGGGAGGTGCTTGGCAGGGAGGTCTGGGTGCAGGGAGTGAGGTTTGGTGGGGGGTCTGAATATGGGGGGTCTGGATGCACAGCGGATGGGTGGATGAGGAACAGCTTCCCAAACAGTAACCCCTCCCCCTGTGGCTGAGGAGGGATAGGGGCAGGAAATAGGGATGTGGTGTGGAGCCTCCCGCAGCCAGGGAGGTTTCTGGAAGTGGGTCTCACCCAGCTGTGATCACTCTTTGCAGGGGAAGAGCAAGTCCCAACCTTCCCTGCCCCTAGTCTAGGAGGGATTAGCAGCTGAGCCCAGCACATGGTAGGAGCACCAGTCAGGGCATCCCCAGCCCTGTTCTCTCCCCCCCACTGCAGTGATTTACCTCTCTGCCGACTGCTCCAGGTGCCCAAACTGATGCACCCACATTGCAGGGGAGGGGCACGTGACCATTCTTGTGGCTTCCCTTTGCTTCCCTGTCAAAAAGTCATTTTTCTGCAGGGAAGCAAAGAAATCTGTGAGGGATATGAATTCTGCCCACGCACAGTGGCACAGAATTCCCCCACGAGTAGAGAGTGGTGTTGAATGCTGATTAAGTTCTTAGTTTATTGTTCATAATTTGTTTAGTTACCAATCTTACATTATGACCAATGCTTTTTGGGGTGTAAGTGGGTAAGATAACAGAGATACCAGATAACTTATCCGTAGGCACCATGTGTTCAGAAACATCTAATTTTATTCAACAAATTATTTAAAAAAAAGTTTTGCAGATTATTTAAAAGTGCATAAGAAGTTACTCTTGCAAGATAATATGGTATAGTTACATGATGACTTATTTGCAAATGCAAACATGGTTCATTTCTAGTTATTGTCCAGGTTGCAGCAAAAGCTAAAGATGAATTAGTTTGTTAGATGAAGATAAAGTGTATATATTTTTAAAAAGGAACATGAGTTATCTTTTCATCTGCTGTCAGCACAAAGGCAATGGGAAAACTTAGCCAATGACTCCCAAAATTAATAATGGCCATTCTAAATGTAAGACGTCATCAGCCATAGTTCCTACTCTCTGATAACTCATCAATGATTTAACACGACAATGAAGCTGCAGCTTCATTATCTGGTAATTTATTTATTCATATTTAATTACTGCATATCATAACAATTTGGAACTTTCTTGCGATGCTGGAGATGAGGAGAGGAATAAAACTATAAAACAGACTGTACTAATACATCTGTGTCACAGACAAGCAGGGATTCACTGAGCCACAAGTATATAATAAAAGTGAAAAAAAAATTATTCTACAAACCTCCGTGTTAAAGATGAGTGGAAATAAATGAAATGTCTTCAAAATCCATATCATGAATGTAGGAATTTGATTTATCTTCATTATATGCTGAAATCCCTATATTGGATGAACCATGAGGAGAAAAGTGATGGTAGGAAAAAAGTAACTTGATAAATTTAGCAGAACAAAATCTCTCCCTCAGTGGGAGGGAGAGCTGGAGGGTAAATTAATTTTGTTATATCACATGATCTCAATCTTCCATTTTTCTCATTACATTTTAGCAGCAATCACATGCACAATGGGGAGAGTTTGGAAAGATAGGGAGCCAAAGCCGATTAGTACGAAATGGGTCTGGATCCAAAAAATGTCAGGTCCTGCTTCCTGCAGATTCCCATGTGGGTGGGAGACTGGTCAGTGGCTCCATATCAAGCAGTTTGCTTCTCACAGAGTGAGGCAGACATGGTGTGAGCTGCTGCTGTGGATGGCAGGTCCTTGGATCCCAGCACTCCATGGCCCAAAATCAAGGTACATAATCTGCCTTAATCCAATCACTGCAGTATGAGCACATTAGAAGTAAAGATTTTTTAAAAAAATCAAAAGGCATACTTGAAAAGAAAAGTAAGAAAATGTTTTTGTTAGGCCTACTTTGAAACCTTTAGCTTTAAACAAAGTCTACTCTACCAGAAAAAAACCCTGTAGCATATTGGATAAAAAAAAATCATCTTGGAGTAGCCATTTGGCTGTAAGAATGCTGTTAAATGCTTCTCTAGCCGACCAAGGATTCAGAGACCGGCATGGTCACAAGATAAGGTCAGGACAGAAGGAATGCAAATCCATCACAAATTGGTGTGTACAGAAACATGTTCCTTGAATATTATATTTTTAGAACAGTTACTCTGGGTATACTATATTTCTACTCACATAAATATAAGATGAACAGTTTTCTTCAAGAGTTTCCATTCCCTTTTTAAGATAAAAGATAGTTTGCTTCATGATTTACAATCCCATTTGCCTTCCTGTACCAGGCTAAATAGTAGAAGCAGTCTCTGTTGCCATTATTTAAATATAGCCATTTTCACTATTAATATGGTAGTATAAACATATATGCTATTTTATTAATTTTACTTAAATTAATGCTTGGTTAAGATACTTAAACACATTTTAATTGAGTAAGGTTTATGGTTACGATACTAAAGACAAATATTACACAGATTTGTTCAATACTTTTGTATTATGGAATATGTCTAGAACGTATGGCACACTCATCCAATTCCCATTTTACAACTGTTTTGTTTATTATACCACGTAATTTCAGAGAAATAAATCTTGTGCTAAATGAAAAATTGTGTTTAACTCAATTTATTGCAAAGGACAGTTTTTCCATGAACATTCTCCACAGCAGGAAACTATTGTTTTACAGGTAGTATTTTTGAATCCCCCGCCGCATTTTTTCTTAATTAAATGGCTGAGATTTGGCTGCCCTTTCTGTATTACCCTATAAATATCTACTAATCAAGTTAGTATTCATTGAACTAGACAGGGTTCTACATATAACTCTTTAAATGGTTTTTATTTGTGATCTAGATGGGTTTGAATGAAAACCCTTAGCTTGTAATGCATGTGTTCATGGAATATGGAAAATACATATTATACTTTCAAAAGATAGAATAAGAGCCTAATAAAGTCTTACAATTTCTGATTCCTGTTTTTTCCCCTCATATCCCAAATAAAGCATCCAGGTATATGGGATTTAATAATGGACCCTTGCTAAAGGGAAAAATCACTGAAAACATTAAACTTCACTTAATGCAAGAGAAAGGGAACCAAGTCCAGCTCCATGATTCTTGAGGGCAGCCCTGTCACAATGCAATTTCTGATGCCTGGCAGCTTTAAGTTCTGCCATTGATTTAGGGCCTTTAATGGATGGTACATGAGTGGAGGACAGTCATGTCAGAATTATTATTTATTATTTGTATTACAGTAGCATCTAAGAGCCCCAGTCATGGACCAGGACCACATTATGCCAGGCACTGTACAAACACAGAACAAAAAGGCAGTTCCTGCCACAAAGAGCTTATGTAAATTTAAGTATGAGACAAGAGACAGCAGACGGAACCAGACAGGGGAATAAAAGGGATGAATGAGACAATATTGGTGAGCGTGATAGGCAGTGGTCTCAGAACACCAGCAGCCTAATCCTTGTCAGCTCCACTATGCCCCCACCATGCTCCTGATGCTGCAGGTAGAGGGCAGAAGCACAGCGCCAACTGAGGGAGTTCCCCTTCAACAATGAATTCTCTGCAAGATTTTTGTGACTGGATTATGGCCCTTTGATAGTACTTCAGTGGCACAAACTGGCTGTCAACGAATTTTCTCCTCTGTGTTATTCCACTATATTTCTGGATAGCTTTCCATATTTTAATGTATCCTCCATTAAGAGAGTATATGTTTAATTTTCCTTCAATCTCAGCTGAGGGGTGGGGGGCAAGGAGAGGGAAGGAGGAGAGTAGTAAAGCATGCTTAAATATACAAGCGCTATACATTCCTTTTCCAACGGGACCCAGTGAAGAATCTTATTAGGATAGATAAAATTATATGTTATATATATATATATTATTAAATTTCCCCTTGAGTTAAGTGGAGATTTATTTAATGCAATCATCCACTTTTTATTATTCGAAATCAATGTATTTCATTTTATATGAAATGTGGTCTGTAAATTATATGGAAACATCTGCAGCATTACATTAGATGTAGTAAAATGTTCATTTTTAAATCACCACACATCTTCCCCATAAAGTTAATTGGGGATTCTTTCTAGATCTTGAACTATTGTAGTCAATAAAATATTTCTAAGTAGGTCGGTACCTAATTATAATAAATAATAATTAATGGAGATATCCCATCTCCTAGAACTGGAAGGGACCTTGGAAGGTCATCAAGTCCAGCCCCCTGCCTTCACTAGCAGGACCAAGTACTGATTTTGCCCCAGATCCCCAAGTGGCCCCCTTAAGGATTGAACTCACAACCCTGGGTTTAGCAGGCCAATGCTCAAACCACTGGGCTATACCTCTCCCCGTAGCACCCTTATCTTATGGTGCCCTAGCAATTTGAAATAGAAAATGAATGCCTGTGAAAGCACTCATCTATTATTGGGAGTGGACTACATCCACCCTGATTGAATTGGCCCTGTCAACACTGGTTCTCCACTTGCGAAGTAACTCCCTGCTCTCCATGTGTCAGTATATAATGCCTGCATCTGTAACTTTCACTCTATGCATTTGAAGATGTGAGGTTTTTACCCACGAAAGCTTATGCCCAAATAAATCTGTTAGTCTTTAAGGTGCCACCAGACTCCTTGTTGTTTTTGTGAAAGCACTGGAATTCCACTTTAAGAGTGAGCTGCTGATTTTGAAAGATTAATTTTATATGCCAAATATAGGCTATTTCCCCCCTGTATACTGAGGTAGACAAGGTATTGATTTGACTGGATTGTCAGCATAGACTAGGAGGGGCTTATCTACACAGAGACTTAGTGCGTGGTACGGCAGAGCACACTATGGAACTTTTAGTGCATGGTAGCAGGATCCACCCAGCTAGTTATGCAGGGCAAGCTGGTGCACTGTAAATTCACACCCTGGCTTGCTGTGCACTAAGGGTATGTCTACACTGCAATTAAACACCCGTTGATGGCCCATATCAGTTGACTTAGGCTCATGGGACTCAGGTTAAGGGGCTGTTTAGCTGCAGTGTAGATGTTTGAGCTCAGGCTGGAACCCGAGCTCTGGGATCCTCCCCCATTGCATGATCCTCCAGCCCAAGCCCGAACGTCTACACCACAATGAAACAGTCCCTTATCCCAAGCCTGCAAGTGAGTCAGCTGACACAGGTTTGCCACAGACATTTAATTGCAGAGTAGACATAGCCTACCTCTCCACGTAGACAAGCCCTTTGGGAAAGTCAGCCCTTATATTGTGTTCTATTAACCTTCATATCTTCACTTTTCCTTCTCTTGTCTTATTAACATTAGCAACATTTCTACAACCACATCACATAGCAAAAGAGACAAGCGGCATTCTTGTTTGGTTCAGCTTTTCATATCTTAAATGTAGAGGACACTAATTGGTTTGTATAAGTATATCTTGTAGAGGATCCAGATCCTTCATATGAAGCTTGTCCCAAAATGTAACTACTATATGATCTGCAACAAGAAAAGCCACATTACTCACACATTTTCAAATTATGAGAAGCCATAAATTCAAGGCACAAGACCAGCCTGATATTGGTTAAGGTAGGTAATAATCCTCCAAGCCTGCAGGCCAACTTCTTAGTATTTTTGCTTCTATGTTAAAGAAATTGGTCTGTAGGAGAGGCAGAACTGTGGCTCTCATCCTGATTCTGTACAATTCTGTGTCATTAAATAATAAAGGGAGGCTGTGGAGATCAAAAGATTATTTTAACATTTTAATATGTGGATTTTATTCTTGTAGCATCCTGTAAAACTTCACAGGCAGGCTATCCAGTCCTTCCCTCCCTTCATTTTTAAAAAAAGCTTTCTGTATTTTCATGTTTATTAGAACTTCTGTATCTTTTTAACTTAGGTAATTGGAGTGATTGAAAGAAACTGGCTAAATCAGTTTGTGGTGTGGTTAATTTAGTTTCATTAATATAAAGTTCCTAAATATTTTCATGATGGTGGATTCTGTGAATGTCATAATTAACTAATAGCTTTTCTGCTTTTATATATGTTGGAGATGGTTAAATTATTTAAAATTGTTTAACTGTGCTTAAAAGGAAAAGCCTGGTGATGTTGCAACTTGTCATAGTTCAACTAAAGTCAATGAAGCTGTAACAATTTACACCAGCTGATGATCTGCTGCTTTGTGTTTCTTTAGGACTCTACAAAAGGTTCCAATAAGAACTATACTTCCTATTTTAACCACATTTCCTTAGACAGACCATTATAATATTCCAGAACAAACCTCTTCAGCTGTTTTTCCTAAAACTCTTTGTTTCAATTATTTTTTTTTCTTTGTGTACTCAATTGGAAACATAAGGTTTGGGAGTGAAAGGGATAGTTCTCATTTAATGGCTATGAGTCTCCAGACATCTTTCCTCTCCAAATATTTCAAACATTTTATTTTATTTTTTTTAAATTGATAGCGGTTTCACCACCATCACTGCAAGCAGACAGGTCAGGAGGTCACTCCATAACACGTAGCCTGTACCAGTCCAAATGTAGAAGATGATGGGTGACAAAAACCAAATTGAAACTGAAGGACAAAAGGAAAAAAAGCATTAGGAAAACATAGTACTGTGGGATTCTTTCCTTTACTGCAAATACATATTTTTATGTTCTCAGTTTCATGATTCTTTATACCTGTGTAGGCCCCCTTTACTAGAGGGGCCTCTGAACTTTATTGGGAGTGTTCCAGCTGGGAAGATCCTGTGTGCTGCAATCTAGTCTTAGAGATTACAACTCCTATGATGCCTTGGGGAAAGAGTAAGACACTTCTTCCAGGGAGATCAGGTGGTGGGTGCCATTTTGGAAGAGGAGTAAGAATGTTGGTGTGGAGCTCTGTCCATATCAGGAGCTGCTGCTAGGAAGCCAGAAGCTACTGCTGAGAGCCTGCTGGGGCTTTGATTGAGCAGGAAACTTCAGAGGTCATTGGTGGCTTCACAGGAGCCAGGGGAGAGACTATTTCTGTGCCTAGAGCTGACTGAGGTGGGCCTGCAATGAAGGAACTATGAGTAACCCCCACTCTTGTTTGGGAAAGTACTTGCAAGGGAAAGGGCAAAGCAGAGAGTCTAAGTCTGAGAAGAGGCAGAGTGATCTTCCCATCGAACCAGGACCCAGAGCTGCTGACATTTGGTGGGGCCAATTCCAATCATCAGAGGGGTTGTTCAGCTTGTTGCCTTGGCTGGACTGATACACAGAACCAAAAGAGTGCTGTCTCCAGCTTCAGATCTTCAAGCATGCCCATGCAAGCATCTAGGACTCTGATATTCAGAGGAGCGTACACTCCGGGATGGGGTAAATGGTGGCAGTGTAAATGCCAGTTTGATAAGTTTCATTTATCACTGTATACTATATTTGTTAATTGATTTTATTCAACTGCCCCCTATGGATTTAAATTAGTAGTGACATTTAATCTTAGTCTGTTATACCCTGTTTCTTTAAGTTAAGTAAAGGTGTGTTAACTCTAATTTAAGTATATTGGATGTATATTATTTATATTTGGCATTTTTGAGTTAGACCTATGCCACAAATTATTAATTAATTATTATCATCATCAGAAGAAGTTTATTCCTGGAGGTTCCCAAGGCACACCATTGAGTGTGCACAGGGGCCAGTCTGGTGGAGGCACCGCCAATTTTAACTTCCTTTAGGAGTAAAGGGACTGCAGCAGAGGAGTGGATAGAAGGTTCCCACCTACCCAACATCACAATTGGGATACTCAGGATCTCTTTTAATGTCAACATCATGAGGCGCTCAGGCACACACGTGAGTGTTGCCTGCTTCCGAATTACCCAGGGAGGAAAAGGGGGGTTACACCTGATATAAATTTTCAACAGTAAGAGTGAAAGGACACCAAATTTGTATTGAATATACATAATTTTGGCACTAAAAGGATTAATGCCTCAAAATAAGGTAGGTCGTGAAGAGAATGGCCTTCTCTTCTGCTTCCCTCTACATTTCCTGGTCCTAGACATTTGGAAGCCTCAATTCAGCAAGCAGTACCTCAGTGTCTCCTCCTCCCCCATACCCCGCAGGAAGCAAAAGTGGCCCTCCTACACTTCTATTGGCATGTGTATATACTGGAGTGTTAAACACACAGAATACATTCAGAGGAGCTGTGTGTGTGTCTCATCATGACTACATACCCAATCATTTGCAACTGCTGTTACAGAAGACTTCTGGAAAAGCATTTCACATCCACAAAATATAGAAACATTTCATGATCAATCACGTCCTAAGAAATACTAAATAATTCAGTTCTGCAACTCAAGTTTACGTCATCACATTTAAACTGAAAGCTTTTTGTTACCAGAACTTTGTGTCAGTAAAGCATCATTCACTGTGATAGTGCAGTATCCCCTTACAACTGCAAAACACATTATTGAGATTATTAAAGGAGGAATTAGTACTGCTGCCTATAGTTAGGGTTGCCTGATACTTTAAAACAGTGTCACTCAACCTTTCCAGACTACTGTACCCCTTTCAGGAATCCGATTTGTCTTGCGTACCCCTCAAGTTTCACCTCTCTTAAAAAGGTACTTGCTTACAAAATCAGACATAAAAATACAAAAGTGTCATAGCCACACTACTACTGAAAAAATTGCTTACTTTTTCATTTTTACCATATAATTATAAAATAAATCAATATTTGAGCTAAGATCAAGTATAGAGCAGTATAAACAAGTCATAGTCTGTATGAAATTTTAGTTTGCACTAACTTTGCTAGTGTTTTGTACGCACGCACCCACCCACACAAAATATCCTGTCCCCAACTGCTCCTCGACTAGCTATTTTTAAATCTTTCCCCCCATTCCACCTGTCCATATTGCCATATGACCCTCATTCACCTGCCTATTTCCATACCTTATTTCTACTTGTTTCTTTCCCTATCACAGACTATAAGCTGACTGAACAGGTTACAGCACCAGGTTGTAAAAGCAAATATATTAACTAGTTAATTTGGAGATGCCCTCAACAATGCCAAGCGTTGAGGGTCAAAAGGAACCAGCATGGGATTTGTTGGGGGTCATGGCTTCTCCCCAGGATCTCTAGGCAGTGCGAGCCATTCTCCATTGCAACTCCATGCTAGGCCTGTTCAGTCTCATCTCTCCATGCGGGGGCACACAGGACTATTTCAAAATAAACATTATGAAGTGATTACAAGATAGGGAATAAAATGTACCAGTATTTATCCCACTGGAATCAATAAGCTCTGGTTACACTGCTCTACAGCCAAAATGCTTCTGAAATAAATGTAGTCAAACTTTACTAATTCTGGGTCACTGAGAACGAAAATGATGCTTAAAATTGTTGATTGGCTCTAGTTTTCAAGATATGCTATTGGGTCAGTATATACGACCCTTGACTTGGGAATGGCGGAGGACAAATGAGTTATAAAGGGAAGGGATCTCAATTTAAACCAGAAATTACTAAAATATATCTTTGACTGTATCTATGAATAAATCTATGACTGGGTTTGGACAGTACTTGCTTTTTAGGCAAAACAATGAATGATGAAATCTGAAGCTGGTATTGCGTCATACGTGATATGAATTGCATCATGTTATTCCTAGAAGTCATGGATGATGCAATCATAACGAAGCTTACATCACTCTGCTGAACAAATTGCCCTATATCAGCTCTAGAAATCATACAGTGTCGTGCTCTGTTATTTGTCAGTGTTTGATTTTGCAAAGGGACACATTTCTGTTTAGCCAAAGTGAGCAGAGATGCCTCTTACTTGTGTGAACAGTGCAGATAAGTTCTGCTATGGTTTGTAGTGAAGTGACTTTTGCATCACAAAAGCGCAGTATAACCACTATGGTTAAGAAAGCCTATCACCTTTCTTTTGGCTGCAAAATTGGAGATCAGGACAAGAGGTGGGCCCCACACATATGCTGCAACACTTGTGCAACAAATCTTCACCAGTGGTTGAACAGGAAAAGGAAATCTATGCCTTTTGCAGTGCCAATGATTTGGAGAGAGCCAACAGATCATACCAGCAATTGTTACTTCTGCATGGTGCCTCCAGTTGGGAAAGGTGTGTCAAAGGAGAAAAAGTGGACTGTGCATTATCCAAACATTCCATCAGCTATACGCCCAGTACCCCACGGAGAAGGACTGCCGGTTCCTGATGCACCAGAATCATTCTCACTTGAGTCAGACGAGGAAGAGGATGAAACTTCTGGTCCTGAACCATCAATGTCACAGGACCCACATTTTCTCCCATCCTCCTCCTCTGAACCACACCTCATAACACAACGTGAACTGAATGACCTTGTCAGGGATTTGGAACTACCCAAGAGTAAGGCAGAGCTGTTGGGCTCCAGACTACAGCAGTGGAATCTCCTGGCAGGTGATGTTAGGGTTTCCATGTTCCGTGACTGTCAAAAGGATCTTGTCCCATTCTTCTTCATGGAAGGTGATCTTGTAGCCTGCAACAACATCCATGGTGTGATGGCAGCCCTCAACATCGTTCACGATCCAGATGAGTGGAGACTGTTCATTGATTCATCGAAGACGAGTCTTAAAGCTGTTTTACTGCATAATGGCAATGTTTTGCCATCAATTCCAGTTGGTCATGCAGTCCATATGAAGGAAACCTATGACAACATGAAACAACTTTTGAGGTGCACAAACTATGACCAACATCAGTGGCAGCTTTGTGGCGATTTGAAGGTTGTTGCTCTCTTGCTTGGTCTGCAGACTGGATACACAAAGTACTGCTGTTTTCTCTGCGAATGGGATAGTCGTGCAAGAGATTCCCACTACATCAAGAAAGATTGGCCACTCTGACAGTCATTGGAGCCTGGGAGGAAAAGTGTTCAGCATCCACCACTTGTTGAATCAAGGAAGATTTTGTTACCACCCTTACACATCAAGCTGGGTCTGATGAAGAACTTTGTCAAGGCCATTGACAAAACACAAGCAGCTTTCAAGTACCTCCGTGGAAAATTTCCAAGGTTAAGTGAAGCTAAGATAAAGGAAGGTGTCTTTGTTGGTCCTCAGATTCGTGAACTTCTTCGAGATGATGCATTTGACCATGCACTGCGTGGCAAGGAAAAGACGGCATGGAAAGCCTTCCAGTCAGTGGCAATAAATTTTCTCGGAAACAACAAGGCAGACAACTACAGGTTGTTGGTGGAAAACCTCCTCAAGGCATACAAAAGCCTTGGTTGCAACATGTCACTAAAGATACATTTTTTGCACTCTCATTTAGATTTTTTTCCACCGAACTGCGGAGCAGTGAGCGACGAGCACGGCGAGCGATTTCACCAGAACATTGCAACAATGGAGAAACTCTATCAGGGCAAATGGAGCCCATCAATGCTTGCAGACTATTGCTGGACAGTGACAAGAGATGCTCCATTTAATGAATACAAGAGACAAGCCAAGAAGCGCCAAGTAGACACTGAATAGGACTAAGCTATGTACATAATAGTTTTTTGCCTTTTGTTTCATAATACATTTTATTTATATAACCCTTTTGCTGATTTTTAAAGTATTACATAAACAGGACAGGTGAAATATTATCACGTAAACCAAGCATAAACACATGAAAAGATCTAGGTTTACAATTTATGATTAAAACTCTACTATCTACACAATATACATAGACATAAAATGTAAAAACTTAAATATCTTAGAAACAGTAGCCAAACAGTTGTTTTAATTGTCATATTTGAATTCAGCACATCAAAATACATAATAAATAGCACATTTTATCTCTGAAGCAGACGACTTCTCAAAAATTGTAGACCAGTGTTATCTTACAACTGAAATATTTGATGAAATCTTAGTGATCAAATACAAGCAACATCCAGAGGAAAAATCTACTGGGTTTTCAAATACATACAGTAAATTCTACTTAACTTAGTGTCAAGTTAAGTGCTATGAATAAGCAGATTTTATTTTACATTTTTGCCAATGTATTTTCCCAGTTTTGGCTTCCAGCTAATCTATACACAGATTCATCCCCCCTCCCCCCAAAATTAGTTGTTTAAGACTAAGACTTTAATTAGAGTTGTGGTGACTTTGAAGTAGCCAGTGGTTAACATTTTTCCTTTAGGACTTGTATATTTTTGTTTCTTTTTCTCTTCATTATGGGGTCTATGCATCACATGCAACTTAAAGAAAATTAGGCCAGTATCAATTAATTCACTTCCAAAAAGCTCCTTTAGGAAATGGAAAAAAGCACAGGTGAGCCACCATCTTCATCAAGATGACTGTATGCAAACAGTGACAATAAATGGGGAAAAGGTAGCGACTGTGACAGACCTATAAATGTTTATTCTGTCTCCATAGGCATTTCTAATGAAGTATTGTGATATCTGAGCACCATCTTAGTTCAAGGTCTGACAGCAGTTCTCCTTGTAATGATAAATGCACTTCCAGTGTGTAAGGAGACTGTTCAAACTTTTTAAAATGGAATTTTGGGATTAAGGATAAAAACCTCTACTCTCTAATACGTACCTGGCCGGAGGCTGTCCTTAATCAGTGGGTAGATGTATTTTTTTAAAAAGCATTTACTGCTGTATTTGAAAGATCTACTTCCTTTGTCACACATACTTCCTTTGCTGAACTGATTATTCTGAATTGTCCATTACTGTGTCCAGTAATCCAAGCCCAGCATAGCACAAGCAAAAGGGATCAGCAACAACAACAGCAAAGATTGAACATGGGGGCAGATCCTCAACTTGAATAAATTGTCATAGCTCCATTGATGGAACTATGAAAAATGACACCAGCAGAGGATCTTCCCCCATGCATTTATTTAGGCACTCTACTCCTAGTTTTCTATCAGAAGAGTTCAGAACTGGAAATACTATGCAGATGAAAACAAAAAGGTGCTAGTGGTGGTGAAGGAAAAGAAAGTGAGGTTGTCTCTCCCTCCAAGCTTACTTACACTTCTCACTGCATGACGGACATTTTTGCAACTAGACCAAAGGGTAGTTAAATGCATGTGTGTGTCAGTGGCGGATTAATAACTTTGCCGCCCCTAGGCCGGAAAATAATTGCCGTCCTGGCCCCGCCCTGACTCCGCCCTTTTCCCGCCGCCATTCCAACCCCCTCCCCAAAGTCCCTGCCCCAACTCCGCCCCCTCCCTTCCCCTATTGGATCCCTTCCCCAAATCCCTGCCCCCGCCTCTTCCCCCAGCGCGCAGCGTTCCCCCTCCTCCCTGCCCCGCGAAACAGCTGTTTCGCGGCGCAAGCGCGGGGAGGGGAGAGAAACAGGACGCGGCGGCACGCTTGCAGAGGAGGCGGAAGTGAGCGGGGCGGGGCGCGGAGGGGAGCTTCCGCCCCTGCAAATTTGCCGCCCTAGGCCTAGGCCTTGTCGGCCTTGGCAATAATATGGCGCTGGTGTGCGTGTAATCTTTTAAATGATCTGTATTCTAGTTGCACCCAAAATATGCATGGTGCTATCCATACTCTCAGTCCCTGCCCTAAAGTTCCTGTGATCTAGGAAGATAAGCAATATATGATGGTGGAGAGAGGGATGCAAAAATACGTACAGTTTTCATATATATTACATAGATCAGTGTTTCTCAAAGTTTGGGCTGTGTGAAGGACTAGCTCAGGGGAGAGGGGAGGTTCTCCGGTTTTCACTTTAACTTAAAAAAAAAAAAAAAAGTCATTCTTTAGCTGTTGCAGTTCTGAGGAAAACCTTGAAAATGTGATTCCAGTGTAACCGATACAGTCTTCCTCCATTTTCAGAAAGCTCTGACGTGTGAACTGCCCCATTTGTTTCAAAAAATGTTAACTCAGATGTCAATGATATTTTAAAATATCTACATTGTTAAAGAGCATGTGATGGGAATGAAAGGACGGTGTAATTTGTTTCCTTTTCTTGAAAGGGGATCGTCTTTCAAAAGTTTAAGAAATACTAGCATTAGCTATGTATTTTTAATTAACAGATACATATCAACTACACCTGACTGCCACTTAACCTATTGTTTGCCAATTTCTTGGCCTTTAGGGTTAGTGTAACAGAATGGTTTGCTCCTGGGATGGACAGCCTGGGGTAAGCCAACCCTGATTACAAGATGAACCTCACCTGAGGGGAATTGGAAATATCTATATAAAAGGCAGCAGGAAGCTGCAGGAAGGGAGTATGGCTGAGAGGTAGCTGACACTGCCAGGTGCAGGAGGCCTGGCAGCAAGCTAGGGAAGCCCAGAACAGGAGACTGGGTGGAGCTGGTCCTAAAGAAAGATTTTGTGTTTGTTTTGAGACTTTCTGAGTTCTGCTTTGGACAAGCTATTGCCAACTTGATGAAGACTGAATTAAAGGATTTGGGGCTGAGAAGGTAACTTGAAACATCATGAGTTCTTGAAGGGACCCTGGTGAAGGAGAAACGGAGATGGGTTGTGGCCACAGAACTACAGAGAGAAAGAAGAGTCTTGAGCAGGGATTTGAAACAGAAGACAATGGATCAGTTCAAGTGGGGCATTTCATACAGGGTGGATAGCATAGAAGGTCATGGAAAAAATGGACAAATAGGGAGTCAAGGCTAGCACTTCTTGTAGTAGTACAGGGGGTAATAAAAGATAGTAAGTAGGAAAGCACACAGTTGTAGAGCACCTTATAGGCCTTTTAAAATAGAATATATATTGTAATATGGCTTAGGATAGTGTACATCCTATGGTGATCAGCTGAGAATGTCCGTAAGTTTCTCTTCTGATCTGATAAGGAGAAATATTCTCTCAAGAGGGCCATGACACAGCTAACGTGTTAAGGCAGAGTATCTGATCAATAAAGGACATTCTGTAGCAGAAACTGTGTCCAAAGATACACTCATTTTCATGCTTGTCATTAGAGAAGAGAACATATGTTTCAGGGAACTTGGACTTGTGAAAAGGCAGAAATGCTAGTGATGAGATGTCATCCAATTACTCATAAGTATATAGCTACTTTAGTCTGGTATATCATCATGTAAAGCTGGCATATGGACCTTGATCAACTAATACCTGTTTACCAATCTATGAGACTACTATCCTTCTCTTTTAGTAAGTTCCACAGGTCAAAACCAAATGTGGCAATATGCTGGGAGCAGCCTATAAAATATGTTAAGTAGAAATTAGGCTTTGGTTTAAGTTGGCGTAAGTGTAGAAGAGTGTGGAAAATTGAGGTTGCTAGAGTGAAAAAGGTTAGAAGTCAGTTGAGGACAGTAAGATGGGAAAATTGAAGATAGCAAGGACATGACCCAAGGTTATGTTCTGGTTATAACTGGTTTTATCGGGGGTTTTAAAATCATAATGCACTAGCCAGTTATAGAAACTAAAATGATTGCTGTTGTGGTATTGTTAGAAAGGACCTACAGTAAGTAACCTTTCAGGGGAGTCTTTACATTCTAGAGTTGTTTATTACTGGTAGTTTTTTACTTCTACTTTAGTTTTTGCAATAGAAAAGTTAGTTGAAATTGGATATTGGCTGATAAACTACTGCTAACAAAGCAGTCTGACTCATATTGGGATAAAAATGAAAGAATGGGTACAGAGACTTGAGGAAGTGTTTTTAGCACTATAATGGGGATGTTCACTGCACACCACCCCTGAAAGGGAAAGGATGCTGAGAAAGGGCCAATTAGTGTGACAGGTCACACAAGAGGGACTTAGACTGGAGAAGCAACACCTGACTGGAAGATGAAGCTCATCCTCGGGGAAGGGGCGGAGCACGGGGCAGGGCAAGGGTGTTTGGGTTTGTGAGATTAGACAGTTGACAACTCTAGTTGGAACCCAGAGTAGTGGGCAGGCCCATGTTTCCCTGCCAACCACTGACATAGTGGCAGTGCCTGTAGAGCGGGTCCAATGAGACACTGTACCCTGGAGGGGCAAACCCGGCTGGAGGGCCGAGTGATGAAGAGGAAGCTGCAGCTCCTAGAGAAAGAGAGGGGCCACAGGGTGAGAGCGAGGACAATGAGTTAGGAGACTGCAAGGGGAGGCATTGGACTTGGAAGAGAGATAAGCCCCAGAACAGGTAGGAGGCACCATCACTGGCAGCCAGTGAGTTTCCCGTAACAAGCACTTATAGAAAAATATTTAATACACATGAAGAGCTGGAAAGTGTTTTAGCAATTTAAAAAGAGGACTGGAAACCTTAGCTCTGTTAGCCACCTATCCAACTAAATTGCTCTGTGGCCTTGAATAAATTACTTACCTTAACCTGTGTCTGCATCATATTACCCATCTGTAAAAGTGGGCACAGTACTAACCTACTTCACAGTTATGATTACTTAATATTTGGAAAATGCTCCAAGATATTTTGATGAAAACTGCAATGAGTGGAAAGGCTTTACAAAACTGTGAAAAGGTATATGAGTAAAAAAAATTTAAAGCGCTGACATGACTTAAGAGTCTATATTCTGCTGACTTGCAATGAGATATTGGCTTCTAAGTCACATGATACTTTTTCAAAATGTTACCTTATCTTCTCTCTATATATTCTATTCGCCTACAAGTTTTTTTTTTTAATAGCAGAAGGACATGTTGTATCAAATTTAAAAGAGCTAATTTTAAAAGCTGTTTATTTAAGTACCAACAGTATGTGGCATAAGTTGCAGGAAAGTGTGGGGGGGGGATTGGAACCAGATTCTATTTCTCAGATAGTAAAAGACACTCAAGTTAAGTGAACAGCAGTCAGATTTACAGAGGTGCTGAGTACCTGCAGCTCCTGACTTTTAGCAGCTTTGAAAAAATAAGTCACAGTTGTTCATGGTCCACCTACTGGTTTTTTTTTTTTTTTTTATAAAGGAAGATGTCCACTCATAGCTTTGTAGACTCTTGTCAAAGTAAAATTTTAAACTAACTTCAGATTTGTCTATGGCATGAAAATCAGATGTCTTGGAATATTGATAACGGTCATGGGCATTTAGATAATCTCTTCTTTAATGACACCTAATATGAGCCTAGTTGGAGGTTAGGCCTTTATTTCCCCTCTTCCCCCACATGGTCCCTTACTGAAACTAGGCCATTAATTTAAAATAAAATATATTAGGGACCACATTCTTGCAGATCCTTTCTGCAGGGTCATTTTATCCTGGCCTAATGATTCATCCATGAGATTACAGACCTCGCTGCCCCTACAGTTCTGGTCTGTCACACCCACACAAGGTGCTCATGCAAAGATGCACCTGTGCGACTGATATGGATTTTTTTTTTGGCTTGTAGTTTCAAGAAACAATTAATTAGGTGTGCATTTGTGTGTAACATGGTTGTTGGTAAGGGTGATGAAACACTCAAAATATCATTGAGAAATGAAGAAAGTACATAAATGATGATAAAAGCATTTTTTTCACCTTAAGAAACCACTCTTGTGCATGTGTCCGTTGCCTGCTAGTTGGCACTAAAGGAGTTAAACATACATGGTAGCTCATTCCCAGCAAATAAGATTATGTAATGTACCTCCAGGGATTCAGAATATTGGGAAGTGAAACTTTCCATTTACTGCCTCAGATCTGCCTATAATATGGTTAATGAAAGTCAGTGCCAGGCAGTGGTATTTGATGAATACAGACATAAAACTAAGCTGTCTAAAAAAATAAAACCACCTGTCAATCCAATAACCACTGGGATAGGAATCCTGCTTACCTTGAGCTGAAAAGAACAGAAAGAATGACAGGTATATGTGCTGTTCTTGTTTTCTTTTTAAATATTAGGGATTTTGAATGATATTGACAATTCTTTAATATACAGTATTATTTGTTAAGCACCCAGAATATGCTAAGTAGTGTAGCAAGACACAAATACTGAAGACTATCTCTGGCCTAAAGAGTCTAGAAGATGGATACAGAAAGGGAAGACATGCTGAAAGATCTATATGAAGGAGTTACCTTATGGGGTTTTTATGTTATAATTGTATTACAAAAAATAAACTCATACCCTAATATTATAATTATAGGATAAAAAGGGTCTAATCAGTATATTGTAAACAGCTGCCTAAGGTTGCTCAAAATACCAAAGCCTACAGGATCCTCATGAATTTAGAAAGTGGGTGTCCCAGGGTTGCTTTTAAATCCAATATGATGCGTTTTCCTAAATACTATCTGGCTCAGGAAATTCATTGTTACTGTAATTTGTTATAGCTAAACAGACATGAGTCAGCCTGGCAATAGTTCAAAAGTGGGATATTGGGATAAATGTGGCTTTTCAAAGATTAAAAGCAAAATAAAAAAAGAATTTGAAACTTTATATAGACTATTTACCAACACCCTAAACCAGGGCTGGCCTTACCATGAGGTGAACTGAGGCAGGCCGCCTCAGGTGCCAGACTGGTGGGGGTAGGGGGGCGCCACTAGGACCAAGAGTGTAGAAAATTGTGTCTGCTGCTGGTGCATATGTATTCTCTCTGCTCTAGATGCACAGAGATGGTGGAGTGCTGTGCTGGAGGAAGGAGGGCACAAGAGACTTAACAGGCAGGCAGGAGAAAAGGTAAGAGGGAATAACAGAAAGCAGCAGGAGCTGTAGGGAGAGAGAGGAGGAGGAGCCTCTTATGTACCTCTCTAGCACCCCCAGGAGCCTGGACTGATTAACACCAGCTTCTCAGGGAGCTTCCTGTTTCCTGCTGCTTCCCTGAACCCACTTGAGGAGAACAGGCAGTCAACTGAAGTAGTAGGAGCCAGTTAGGCCCTTAAGATGCCGATATCTTCCCTCACTCAGGCCCTGCTACCAGTCTGCTTATTTGTCCCCTTCAATTGAGTGTTGAGAGCCACTATAGCTGGCACAGAACAGCAGTCATGGGTGAAAGAAGAAAACGCCCCTCTGGGGCAGCATTTAGAAAAAGAATGAAAGCAAAGGAAGCTTTTCTAGCTAAGCAGGAAGGAGCTCTCCTGAGATACATAGACACAAATGTTCACAGTGAGCCTTCCAGCCCCAGTGAGGATGTGAGTGGTGAGGAGATGCCTGATCTTCCAGTTAGTCAGAGTGCAGGTGACATGGCAGCTACTGCAGCATCCATATCTCCATCTCAAATTGATGTAACCATGCACATTCCTGAAGAAAAGTGTAGATCAGAGAAGAGTGTGATGGAGGTGCAAGGAACAGCTGTTGCTGAGTTTCAAAATGAGATCATACAGTTACTGGCAACAAAAGTCAAACAGAAGATTGTGGCAGATCTGAAGTCAGCAAGATATTGCTCTGTTATTCTGGACCGCACACCTGACAGTCATATGGAACAAATGACTTTACTAGTGTGTTTTGTAAAAGTGAAAATGTCCCTGCAATGGTAACTTTCGGAGAGCATTTTCTAGAATTTATTGACACTGATGATACTACAGGAGCTGGTCAGACAAATGTGCTTTTTAAAAAGCTGGAAGATACAGGAATTGTGATAGCTGACATGATAGGTCAGGGCTACACTAATGTTGCCACCAGGAGAGGAAAGAACAGAGGAGTGCAGACACGGATCCGAGAGTTAAACCCTCGAGCTTTTTTTTTGGCCCATACAGTTCTCATTCATTGAACTTGGTGGTCAGTGATGCAGCATCAGCTTCTAGTGAGGCTGCTGAATTTTTTAATGTAATTCAAAGCATCTATGCATTTTTCTCTGCATCAACTCATCGATGGCAAATTTTGAAGCAACATCTGGGAACATCCTCTCTGACACTGAAACCACTGAGTGCCACATGATGGGAAAGTTGAGTGGAGGCGATAAAACCTATCAAACACCAAATTGGGAAGATAGATGATGCCATAGTTGCCATTAAGGAGGATAATGCTATGACAGGAACTGTTCGTGGGAGAACAGTGGCAGAGGGAAATGGAATCACCAGAAACATACATAACTTCAAATTTCTGTGTGGCTTAGTGTTGTGGCATGACATACTGTTTGAAATAAATGTTGTAAGCAAGAGACTCCAAGGTGTTGGCCTTGATATATCTGGAGCAATGGAACAAATGGACAAAGCAAAGTCAGACCTACAGTCTTACCGGTCAGATGAGGGATTTCAAAACATTCTGAAGAGTGCACAGAAGTTGGCAGAGGAACTTCACACTGAAGCTATTTTCCCTACCCATTCAAGAATACAAGAGTGACCGAAGAAGATGACATTTTGATTACGAGGCACGGGATGATCCCATAAGAGACCCCAAACAACAATTCAAAGTTGAATTCTATAACCAGATGCTAGATTGTGCAATACAGTCAGTTGAAGAACGTTTCATGCAGCTCAAGGAACACAGCAGTCTATTTGGGATGTTGTACGATATTCCAAAACTCCTCACTATACCTGAAGAAGACCTACACCAGCAATGCAGGGCACTAGAGACAGTGCTGACACATGATGACATTTGTGATATTGATGCAAGTGAATTAGGTGATGAATTGAAAGCCCTTTCAAGATGCACTTCAGCAGGATCAACTACAAAGGCTGTTCTGGAATATATGTGCACAAATAAGATGATCACCCTCTTTCCAAATGCTTTTGTTGCTCTGCGCATACTTCTAACACTTCCTGTAAAAGCTGCCAGTGGAGCATGCAGCTTCTCCAAGCTGAAGTTAATAAAAACACATCTACACTCCACAATGACACAGGAGAGGCTGGTCGGCCTTACCACCATCTCAATAGAGCACGAACTGGCCCAGACTGTTGACCTTCAGGAAGCAGTTCAAATCTTTGCAACCAAGAAGGCACAGAAAGCACCACTTTGATTATTCAAACAGATAAAAATGCCAGTGTTTACTATGCAGACAAGAAAAGTTACATTTGCTGTTCAGGAGTTTGAAAGCTAAGTGTTACTTACCATTTTTGAACAAGGCATTTTAAGTTGTTAGTTCTCCTTTATTTGGGGTAGGTAGCAGAGCAGTACCATGAGAGGAGTAGAACAGGAAGAAGGCAGAATTGAGACCTTTCAAAATTTTGGCCCAAGCGAGGGGGCATGGGGCGTCATTTGAGCTCCCCACCTCAGATGCCAAAATGTTGTGGGCCGGTCCTACCCTAAACACTTATTGGGGAGCATTCAGTCCTACATTTAAATAAAAAGAAATGTTAAAGAACTTCAAGCTGGAAAATATTTGATAAGCTAGGCACCCCAAAAAAACATTTCTCATAATGTATCTCTAAGAGCTATGTCCTTCAGTTAAGCAGAGATGTTACAGAGGCATTACTTTCAGGTTTAAGGATGAGATCATAAGTAAGACTGACAAAACCATCTAAAAATGCAAAGGAAATGTTCATTTTCCTGCAGTATGAGCAACCAGATTAGGAGGAGGAATGAAAGACATTTGGGGCCAATACTAATTGCCTTTGCTTTAATAAAGGGTGCACAGTGTCAGGGATTCTAACTCTTACCAAATGTCTTTATAATGTATGGAAATATGTTTTTTTTTCCACGGGTCTCCTATGTAATCTTTCCCACACAGCAAGAGACATTTTACAATTAACTTAACCTTTAGGATACAGACAGGTATTAAACCTTCTGGCCTGACCAGTGCCTAAGGAGCCTGGGGAGGATCTGTTGTCAGATGAAGGGAAGAGTGGGTTTACTCTTCTAGGCACAGCATATCCTGACTGCATCTGCCTCCTTCGAGCCAGGTACCTCCCCTGGACTGTCAGCCAGCCTTTCAGGCTTCCTGCCACATCCTTGCCTCATCTCCATGACCAGGGACAAGACATAAGGAACACTGACAAGAATGGCTCCACATCAAAGAAGCCAACTGATGGAAGGGAACAGGCAGATGTGCAGCATCTACCTCTGTAAAGGCACCCTGTTTCCGTGGTTTGGGGACTTTAGGGAGCTATGAAGTGAAAAGGGGCCAAGAATGACCCCATTCACCAGCTGGGAGGGAAAGAAAAATAAAGAAGGCTGGTGAAACTGGTAAAAAAGATGAAAGAAGAAGAGGAGTGAGACAGAAGCTGAATTAACTTGCTGCCCATCCCTCAACTAGAAGCAAGGATGGCTAAGCTTGCCCTTCGGGTTAAAGAGCAAACCCTTAACTTTCCATATTTTACGCTGATCTCTAACATCCCTTCTCCATTTAGAAAAACAGGCCTGATTTCTCCCTCACACCTGTGGAAAGCCATGGTAATTCTATTGACTTCCACCTGCATAAATACAACCAATGCAAGAAGAGAATTAGTCCAATCTTGGTAGGCAGATGTCCCTGGACTATAGTGATGAAAGCAGTCTAAGATCCTGAACAGAACACAAATGCTTAGCCCTTTTCTGAACATCCCTTTAAGCTCTTGGCCTCACTGGTATTTTGTGGCAATTTCCTTTTTCCATTATAAAATGTGTACCCTTCATCTTCACTGAAGGCCCCTTGCTCTTGTATTGTGAGAAAGTGTATATAGGAATGCAGGATTTATCTTCTCTACACAACTAACTGCGTTCTTCCATTATGACCTCTCATTTGCCTCCACTATAAGCTAAAAAGACCCAGTCTTTTCAATCTCTTTTCAAGTCTCCTCTAGCCCTCTAACTATTTTCATCACCTGTATCTGAACCCGTTCTATTTCTGTTACCTCTCTGAGATAAGTTGACTAGAACCGAATGTAGTATTCCAGGAGAGTGTGCCAACAATTTTTATATAATGACATAATATTTCAATGTTTTCTATTCCATTTCACTTATGATCCACCTTAAAGTTATATGGTTTTGTTTCCTTGTTTGTTAAAACATCTCAACTACACAGAGCATAGGCTGTCCAGAATGGCTGACTGGGATTTTCCCTCAGTGGTTACAGAAATATGTACAAATAGTTGAAATAATTCCAGCCAAGGTGCTTTATGTTGCATTTGTCAAAACAAACTTGCTATTTGCAAATGCTGCCACTGCACTGCTCACTAAAGCTGGGCAAAAAAGAGTATTCCTGTCCCGCAAATATCTGAGAGTTTGAAATCTGCCCCCCCATCTTAAATTGGGACAAAGTCAAAATCTCAAAAATATTTGTGATCCAAAAAAACCATTTCTTCTTTCCACTTTGGGTAAATGAAAACATTTTGTTTGAGTGATTTTGAAATGTTTCATTTCTATTTTAACTCTTTTTCCTTTTTTTGAACCTTTTTTTGGTCTAGCTTGAATTTTGAAACAAAAAGTCATTTCAAGCTGGAAAACTGGAGTTTTTCATTTTGAAAAAAGTTGAAACATTCCGATTCAACATTTTGAAAACATTTTTCCTCCAACATTTCTTCAAGCTGGGAAACTTGCCAAGCGTGACCCTGTTTTCCAAACAGTTTTGATTTTGACAAATTACTCTTTTTTTTATTTAAAAAAAAAATCAGTTGAAAAAATCCTGACTAGCTTTACTATTCACCCCCTTTTTCCAGATCATTGGTGTCTATTAGGCACCACCAGTCCTAACGTGGCATCTTAAAGCATCCCCCCTCCTGCCTTTATTTGTTGCCAAAATGAAAATTGACCAAATTTTCTCCACTCTGTTTTCTACGTACCCAATTTCTAATCTATGACAATGCTTTAACTCCTAGGCACTTAGTTTCTTGAATAGCTTCTTCTGAGGCTAAAAAGCCACTCAAAATACACTCAAAGGCTTTTTGAAACTCCTGTAAGTTATATCAGCTGGTTTAATCTTTATCAACTGTTTTGTTGACAAGCTCAAAGAACTCTAATAACTTAGTGAGGCAAAATTTTACTTCATAGACACTGTGATCGGAACAAATCAGCATAGTATGTTCATTTAGGTGTTTTATAATTCTATTTTTAATTATCATTTCAATCAGTTTACCTGGTCCTGAAGTAAGGCTACTTGGTTCATATATCACATAATTAAGGCTAAGATTTTGTCACGGATAATTTTAGTAAAAGTCATGGACAGGTCACCAGTAACAAAGAAAAATTCACGGACACCCACGACCTGCCTGCCACTTTTACTAAAAATATCTATGACAAAATGGGGAGCAACAGAGTCCCAACACCACCCATGCTGGCTGAGAGCCACGGGGGGCCCCTGCCACCAACAGCAGCCAGGAGCTACTCAGCTCGGAGCCCCTAGCTGCCTATGGCAGCTGGAATTGCAGGGTCCTCCCAGCAGCTTGGAGCTTTCAGGGGTCCCTACCTCCTTTGGCAGCCAGGGTACCCCAGAGCTCTCTGCCACTGCAGGTGGTGGGGGGACACTGCAACTCCCAGCTGCCAAGGGCTGAAGTCACGGAGGTCTCTTGAAGTCACCACATGGGAGAAAGGTTCGACTGCATATTGTGCCTGGATTAAAGAGAGCCAGAAGGAGTAGGTGAAAATCTGTAGCTGACCTTGGAAGAAAACTGGGGAGAGGTTTTTTGGGACAGGGTGCTGGGTTTGAAAAAACCTCTCTTGATGATGTGAGCAAAAGTAACTGTTTCCTGCTATTTGATTCCCTCTGCATTCGGACACACAGGACTTTGTACCCACTTTGTAAATAAACAAAGGATAAATATAAACAAATAACACAAATATGTAGGGACAAAATTAGGAAGGCCAAGGCACAAAACTAAATCAAACTAGCTAGAGACAAAGGGTAACAAGAAAACATTCTACAAATACATTAGAAACAAGAGGAAGACCAAGGACAGAGTAGGCTCTTTACTCAATGGGGGGGGGGGAATAATAACAGAAAATCTGGAAATGGCAGAAGTACTTAATGACTTCTTTGTTTCGGTTTTCACAAGAAGGTTGGTGGTGATTGGACATCTAACATAGCGAATGCTAGTGAAAATGAGGTAGGATCAGAGGCTAAAATAGGAAAAGAACAAGTTAAAAATTACAGACAAAGTAGATGTCTTCAAGTCACCAGGGCCTGACGAAATGCATCGTAGAATACTCAAGGAGCTGACTGAGGAGCTATCTGAGCCATTAGCGATTATCTTTGAAAAGTCATGGAAGACGGGAGAAATTCCAGAAGACTGGCACTATATTTGCCCTTTTCCAATCTATAAAGAGGAAAATAAGGACAACCTGGAGAATTACCAACCAGTCAGCTTAACTTCTGCACCCGGAAAGATAATGGAGCAGATAATTAAGCAATCAATTTGCAAACATCTAGAAAATAATAAGGTGATAAATAACCATCAGCGTGGATTTGTCAAGAACAAATTGTGTCAAACTAACCTGATAGCTTTCTTTGACAAGGTAACAAGCCTTGTGGATAGTGGGGAAGCTGTAGACATGGTATATCTCGACTTTAGTAAAGCTTTTGACACTGTCTCGCATGACCTTCTCATAAACAAACTAGTGAAATGCAATCTAGATGGAGCTACTATAAGGTGGGTGCAAAACTGTTTGGAAAACCATTCCCAGAGAGTAGTTATCAGTGGTTCACAGTCATGCTGAAAGGGCATAATGAGTGGGGTCCCGTAGGGATCAGTTCTAGATCTGGTTCTGTTCAATATCTTCATCAATGATTTAGATAATGGCATAGCGAGTACACTTATGTTTGCGGATATCAAACTGGGAGGGGTTGCAAGTGCTTTGGAGGATAGGATTAACATTCAAAATGATCTGGACAAACTGGAGAAATGGTCTGAAGTAAATAGGATGAAATTCAATAAGGACAAATGCAAAGTACTCCATTTAGGAAGGAACAATCAGTTGCACACATAGAAAATGGGAAATGACTGCCTAGGAAGGAGTACTGCGGAAAGGGAGCTGGGGGTCATAGTGGACCACAAGCTAACTATGAGTCAACAGTGTAACACTTTTGCAAAAAAACAAACAAAATTAACATAATTCTGGGATGTATTAGCAGGAGTGTTGCAAGCAAGACACGAGAAGTAATTCTTCCGCTCTACTCCGCGCTGATTAGGCCTCAACTGGAGTATTGTGTGGAAAGATGTGGACAAATTGGAGAGAATCTAGAGAACAGCAACAAAAATGATTAAAGATCTAGAAAACATGGCCTATCAGGGAAGATTGAAAAAATTGGGTTTGTTTAGTGTGGAAAAGAGAAGCCTGAGATGGAACATGGTAACGGTTTTCAAGTACATAAAAGGTTGTTACAAGGAGGAGGGAGAAGAATTGTTCTTAATCTCTGAGGATAGGACAAGAAGCAATGGACTTAAATTGCAGCAAAGGAGGTTTAGGTTGGACATTAGGAAAAACTTCCTAACTGTCAGGGTGGTTAAGCACTGAAATAAATTGCCTAGGGAGGTTGTGGAATCTCCATCATTGGGGATTTTTAAGATCAGGTCAGACAAACACCTGTCAGGGATGGTCTAGATAATAAACTTAGTCCTGCCATGAGTGCAGGGGACTGGACTACATGATCTACTGAGGTCCCTTCCAGTCCTAGGATTCTATGAAAACTGCTAATATCTGAGTATCACCAATTTGTACTCCCAACTGGAACACCCAACTTTTTTATCTGCTCAGCTCAAAAAGGGGCAACAGTACAATATTTACTGTGTTCCAGTCCTCCAGTATAACCACCGGTATTTACATATCAGCTGATCCCATTGTGGATTCTGATAGCCCATTTCCTCACCTCTGATCTATTTAATGGATATTAAGGTGTGAGTGAGAGAGAGCGCGCACGACACCATGCAAAATCAGTGACAGAAGGAAATTACCCCACATACACCTGGCTTCACTGAATCTGTTCTTCGGTAAGAGTGCAACCCCTGAAACTTCCAAGGTGGGGGTCTTTGTCTGGACTAATGGGGAAAAAGGGTAGTGACCCCTTTAAGGGTACTCACCCTCCCTCAGGGTCAGGAGAGTGGGACAGCCAAGAAAAGAAAGAGAAGACATTACCTGCAAGAGTGGGAGAACCAATGGAGCTCAGGTAAGCTATTTCACTTTGCGCACCAAGGAGAGGATATATAAACCTTGCTCCTCCAGCCTGAGCCCCCTCTCATGCCCAGATTAGTAGCCAAGGTACTTGCTGGCACCTCCTTGTGGCAGGTGTCCAGTGCAGACATTTGTTCCACAGGGGATCTGGAATTGGAAGTAGATTTAGGAGAAATCTAAATAAGGTGAGGATTGGGATTGGGACTGGGGCTCCAAATGTCTGGTATAGCAAAGCCAGTATCCTAATCCTTATACAAGGGGTCCCAGCAGTGGGGCTGGGATCAGGTGTGGAAAGCTGTGTGGCTGACAGCAGCCCCGCACCAGGTGGAAATGATTAAGGAAGGAATCATGACCTGCACTGTATGAGTTATTGCTGGATAGTTCCCAGAAGAGTTACATAATAAAGTTACAGCCTAATTAAACCACCTCCCTTGAATCTTGCCTTTCTTTACATGTGTCCAACACAATTCCTCCTCCCAGACCATGTGTCTTCATTAGAAACTCCCTTTCCTTGTTTTTCTGATGGCAATCAGTCACAGTTCTAAATGATTAGAGAAGATATTTTTTCTTCTATTTTACAGTGCCAGAACAAGATACACAGGAGATTTACATTCCTTTGCTTTTTAATCGCCCTCCCCTTGCTAATGAGTAGCAACCCTGCATCTTCCTCATGTCAGCAAAAAAAAAAAAAAAAAAAAAGAGGCGGTCACAGGTTCTTCCCCCATCTTGCTTCAATACATTTCAAGATTCCACAGGATTTTCCTTCCATAAAACAAGTGTTATAATTTCTCCCAAACAAAATTGAAAAGATAAAGCTCCAACTGAAGAACTGCTGAATTCAAATCACAGCTGCATGACCCACCACCTACATGTGTTCAATGCCATGGCAACAGGAAACTTTCTTAATTCTTAGTCATCCTTAGAATATTCCACACAGAACATTAGCATACAGTCCTGCAATGAGCAGGGGCGGCTCTTTGTATTTTGCCGCCCCAAGCACGGCAGTCAGGCGGCTTTTGGCAGCATGCCTGCAGGAGGTCCGCCGGTCCTGTGCCTTCGGCGTACCCACCGCTGAATTGCCGGTGGACCTCCTGCAGGCATGCCGCCGAAGGCAGCCTGACTGCCACCCTCATGGCAACCGGCAGGTCGCCCCCCGCGGCTCGCCGCCCCAGGCAATGAGCGATGCTATGCGAAGAGTTCCTTTGAAGGTAACTGGTTGTACAGACACACTGAATTGAGGTACATCACACTGAATTTGTAAGGGGAAGGGAGGAGGAAAGGAGAATCCACTGTTTCCATGGGTTTGTTTTTTGGAGACATATGCCATTGTACCAGTATTTCAGAATATGTCATAAAAAAGGGTGGTCACAGTGGATTTCGCTGGAGCCAGTATACAGTGGTTTTGTACTGATATATTTGCAATAGGGTTACAATGTATTTTTTATATTTAATATATCTGTGCCTGTAAACAAAGTATATAAATATGTATGAAGTGCACACCTACCACTATGTACTGTGCTTCTGATTTCAGCACTTCGAAATATTTTCCAGGTTGTTTTCGACTCTCAGCTGGTGTACGGGAGTTTGTGTTTGATAAGATTAAGAAAAAGCTTTAATGAATATTAAGGATGAATATATTATCCTCATATGCCTTTAGAAAGTTTGCTACTTTCTAAAAGCTAATGAATTATGAATTTTGAATAATTATGCTTTTTTCAAAGGATCCTGACAGTATAAAACAAAAGCTGTGGACATTTCTGGTTAGAAAGAAAAGTGTGCTTATTTAAGACTTTTGGTATTTCTGCACCTATAGGACCTCAACATACCCAAGTATGAGAAGTGGGGAGTCAGGGTGTTCTAACATGATATTAGACTAAATACATTTGTCCATGTGCAGGAACCTCTGAACCAACCAGCAACAACTGATGAAGAGCCAGGTCTCTGGGGCACATTTTTTTTTTAATAGAGATATCCTATCTCCTAGAACTGGAAGGGACCTTGAAAGGTCATCGAGTCCAGCCCCCTGCCTTCACTAGCAGGACCAAGTACTTATTTTGTCCCAGATCCCTAAGTGGCCCCCTCAAAGATTGAACTCACAACCCTGGGTTTAGCAGGTCAATGCTCAAACCACTGAGCTATCCCTCCCCCCTACATTCTAATACCATTTAATAGATGGCATTGTACATTCAGCAACAGAGGGTCCTGTGGCACCTTTAAGACTAACAGAAGTATTGGAGCATAAGCTTTCGTGCATGAATGCCCACTTCATCAGACGCAAATAATGGAAATTTCCAGAGGCAGGTATAAATCAGTATGGAGATAACGAGGTTAGTTCGTTAGATAACCTCGTTATCTCCATACTGATTTATACCTGCCTCTGGAAATTTCCATTAGTTGCGTCTGATGAAGTGGGCTTTCACCCATGAAAGCTTATGCTCCAATACTTCTGTTAGTCTTAAAGGTGCCACAGGACCCTCTGTTGCTTTTTACAGATTCAGACTAACACGGCTACCCCTCTGATAATTGTACATTCAGGTTTTCAGACTAAATGATGAAGCAGAGAACTCTGAAAGGTCCATTTACCCTGAAGGTGCATCATACAACTCATGATGACTAGAAAAAATTGAAGCTTCTCTGTAGTACATGGTCAACTAATTACCTGGCAAAGGGTCAAAGTGTTTCTGTTTGCAAATAGTTCAGATTCCAGTCGTCCCTAGAGTAGAAAGTATCCATGGAATATAATAAATATAAATATGAAGGGACTTGGCCGAGACTACAAGTATTTTATTTAACACTACATTTCTTACAAAACTAATGAGTAAATTAACAACAGAGAGGAAAAGAATTATAACAAGATGGACAAAAAAAAACAAAAACTAGACAAGGAAGTCCAATCTCAGAAGTACTCTGAAATCAAAAGAGGAGGTTACTTACCTGTAACAGGAGCTTCTTCGAGGTTCATGGTTCCGATTTGGATTTCAAACATGTGGGTGTACGTGCGCACCATCCATGCGCCAGAGCTGGAAGGTTTTTGTAGCAGTGTCCATTGTCCCACATGCGTGTCATGCATCCCCTCATGCTCTCAGCCGAGGGTATAATAGGCCATGTGGCTTGACGCCTCTCCGTACCCTTCTTACCACTGAGTGGTCAAGTCCACAGCAGAGGGGATGGAGGGCGGATATTGGAATCTGAATAGGGACCACACATCTCAAAGAACCTCCAGTTACAGGAAAGGAACCTCTTCCTCTTCTTTTTTTGAGTGATTCCCTATATGGATTCCAAACATGGATGAGTAGTGAGCAGCGTGGACTTGGGTAAAGGATGTGCTCAGGAATGTGGTCTGTAGTATAGCACGGCCCACAGCTGCATCCGTAGCTAGCATAATGAGACATGAAAGTGTGTACGGAAAGCTACGTCGCTGCACAACAAATGTCCTGTCAGGAGATGTTGGTGAGGCGAGCCACCGTGGCTACTTGTGCTAGTGTAGAGTGTGCCATGATGACATCGGGGGCATTATGTTGAGTGTGTAGCATTGGCAAATGCACCTGGACATCCATTTGGAAATGTGCTGTGAGGAGAGGGGCTTGGCCGTTAAAATGGTTGGCAATCACTACAACAAGTCTTGGTGATGGGCTGAAGGCATGGGTTTGGTGAAGTTAGAATGTCAATGCACATCAGATGTTGAGGTTGTGGAGGACCCAGTCCTTGTGGGAGGTGCGGGGTTTGGAGCGGAAACCCGGGAGGTGGATACACTGATTTAGGTTGAACTCCGACAGCACTTTAGGAAGGAATTTAGGGTGGAGAGGTAAGGAAACATTATCTTTGTGGAAGATGATGTAAGGGCAGATCAGCCATCCTGGCGGTCAGTTCACTGACCCACCTAGCCAAGGTAAGAAGTTTATTTTCATGGAAATATGGGAAAGGGAGGACGTTGCCAGAGGCTCAAAGGGTGGTTTCATGAGAGTGGAGAGAATGAGATTAAAGACCCATAAGGGTGTGTGTTTGAGTATGGGCAGGAAGGTGTTCAGCAGACCTTTTAGGAATTGCATGGTATTAGGATGTGAACAAGAAGCACTGTCCATCGGGGGAGAAAGGCACTGAGGGTTGCTAGATGGACCCATATGGAGCTGAGCGTTAGGCCCAACTGAGTTTGAGAAAGTAGTCAAGGACTATTAGTACGGATATCCTATGCAGTGGGCATTGGTGATGGTGAGCCGAGGAAATGAAGCACTTCCATTTTGTCTAGTAGCAGGCCCTGGTACATGCCCTCCTGCTCTAGGTAAGGAGATGTCACACTGTGGTGGAGCACGCTCTGTCTATTCCCGAGCTCATCCAAAAACCAAGCTGTAAGGTGAAGAGGGCCGGCATTGGGATGTCGGAGTTGGCCCTGCTCTTGCGTGAGGAGATCTGGTAGCATGCGGAGGTGCAGTAGTGTGTGGGTGGAGAGGTTTAGGAGGTCTGTGAACCAAACTGATGTGGCCAAAATGGGGCTATGAGGATTACAGTCGCTTGATCCCGGCGGACCTTGTGCAAGACTTGTGGAAGGAGGCGTAGGGGGGAAAAGGCATAGTGGAGGGAGTCTGTCCAGGGAAAGAAAAGGGTGTCACCCTGTGAGTACTCCCCCACAGGTGGCAGAAGAGGTACTGGAGTGTGGCATCCTTCAGCTCCCACTCATGGTTCAAATAGAGTGTCCGGCTAAGCACACCTGCCAGGGCATTCTGGGTGCCTGGGAGGTATGTGGCCTAGAGTGAGACTTGATGCTTCAGTCCAAAGGTGGATAGATTCTGAAGAGGTAGGGAGACTTGGTGCCACGCTGTTTGTTGATGTAAACTACTGCTGCAATGTTGTAGGAGAGTAATTGGATGTGCTTGGCATGTATGAGGGGAAGAAATGCTTGGCAGCGGCAGGTGAGATGGACTGCCCACAGCTCCAGGACGTTTATATGCATCCTGGCTTCCTGAGGCATCCAGACACACTGTGCAGTATGGCGGTCGAGGTCAGCTCCTCAAACCATGAGGAAGGTGTCTGTTGTAAGCGTGGCTTGTGGTGTAGGAGGTTTGAAAGGAGTAACGACCAGAACCTGGGAAGGGTCAAGTCCACCACCCATGAAGGACGTCAGTACTTGCCAAGGGATCAGGACTTTGCTGTCCCGGCAGTCGTGATGTGGAAGTAGGCATCTTTCATGTCGAGAGCCACAAACCAGACTCCTGGAGAGAGGGAAGGGATACAGTAGAACCTCAGAGTTATGAACACCAGAGTTACAAACTGACCGGTCAACCACACACCTCATTTGGAACCAGAAGTATGCTATCAGGCAGCAGGAGGGGTAGAAAATACAGTACAGTACACATAAATTTTAACTACTAAAAATAAAGGGAAAGTTTAAAAAAGATTTAATAAGGTAAGGAAACTGTTTCTGTGCCTGTTTCATTTAAATTAAGATGGTTAAAAGCAGTGATTTTCTTCTGCATAGTAAAGTTTCAAAGCTGTATTAAGTCAATGTTCAGTAGTAAACTTTTGAAAGAACCACCATAATGTTTTGTTCAGAGTGCCGAACAACCTCCATTCCCAAGGTGTTCATAACTCTAAGGTTCTACTGTAATCAGTGTGAACGTCATCATATGGAATTTGAATTTCTTGATAAAGATGTTGAGCACTCGAAGGCCCTCCGCCCTTCTTGGGATAAGGAAGTACAGGAACTAGAACCCCTTCCCCTGTAGCGAGGTGGGACCGGCTCTATGGTGCCTTTGAGGAGAATAGTGTCAGCTTCTTGTTGGAGGAGGTCTTGATGGGAGGAGTCCCCTCAGGGGACAGCTGGGGGGCTGATGTGGAAGTGACAGGAATTCTATATAGTATCCAGGGTGGATGATCTCTAGTACCCAACTGTCCATGGGGATCTTGCCCCAATTGCAGGTGAATACGGCAAGACAGCCCTCAAAGATGATATGGGGTGCCAGAGGAAGGTATGGTCCCCGAAGGTGGATTTTTGAGGGTGCTGGTGGGCTTGCTCCACCATTGTGTGGATCATCAGGGAGTTGGGGGGAGGATGGGTAAAAAGAAACTCCTTTCCCTTGGCGGGGACAAAGTATCTCCTCTCTGCCCTCTTAGAAGAGGGGACACAAGAGGCAGGGGTGTACCACATGTTTATGACAATTCTAGGATGGTCTTGTTGATGGGGAGAGCTGCTCGAGAAGGCCCCTGGGGCTGGAGGATGTCCAGGAGCTGATGCTGCAGTTCCTAGACCTCCTAAAATGGGAATCCCAAATCCTCCGCAACCCACCAGAGCAGTTCTTGATATTGGTGGTGGTCATCCAGTAGGGACAGGAAAGCAGGAAGAAGCGCCTTGTCTGGGATGAAGAGACCACCATGGGAACCGGCAGCACCGGTTCCACCTCTCCCTCCTCTTCCTCATAAGCAGGTGGTGCTGGAGGGTGAAAAGGGGACGGTTGGTACGAGGTTACCGATGGTGCTGGAATCCCCAGTAGGGATCCCAGGGTGGCTAGTAGGGCCAATAGAATCAGAGAATCGTAGGACTGAAGGGGACCTTGAGAGGTCATCTAGTCCAGTCCCCTGCACTCATGGCAGGACAAAGTATTATATAGACCATCCCTGACAGATGTTGGTCTGACCTGCTCTTAAATATCTCTAATTACGGAGATTCCACAACCTCCCTAGGCAATTTATTCCAGTGCTTAATTACCCTGACAGGTAGGAAGTTTGTCCTAATGTCCAACCTAAACTGCCCTTGCTGCAATTTAAGCCCATTGCTTCTTGTCCTATCCTCAGAGATTAAGGAGAATAATTTTTCTCCCTCCCCCTTGAAACAACCTTTTATGTACTTGAAAACCTATATCCCCTCTCAGTTTTCTCTTCTCCAGACTAAACAAACCCAATTTTTCAAGTCTTCCCTCTGTTTTCTGGACTTTCTCGAATTTTTCCACATCTTTCCTGAAATGCGTTGCCCAGAAGTGGACACAATACTGCGGCTGAGGCCTAAGGAGCATGCAGTAGAGCAGAAGAATTACTTTTTTTGTCTTGCTAATAACACTCCTGCTAATACATCCCAGAATTATGTTTGTTTTTTGCTTCAGTGCTACACTGTTGACTCTCATTTAGCTTGTGATGCACTATGACCCCCCCAGATCCCTTTCTGCAGTATTCCTTCCTAGGCAGTCATTTCTCTTGGCGTAGGTGGTCCTCGCAGGTACCGGTCCCATGGTTCCGCAGCAGAATCGTAAGCTGGGGACTGAGGTGGCCAGCATTGTGAGTCTGGACTCTGGTGTGAAGCGGGAGAGAATGAGGATTCAGGCTCTGAGAATCCCTTGGACTCAGAGAACCGGTTCCGGTAATGGGAGTGCCATCAGTACTGGAGGGCTGCAGTGCGACAGAGGGACATGCCGCTCATCAGCAGCAGTAGGCATTAATCCCCTGGAAAAAGCAGGACTGAGGTGGGCAGTGGTCCAGAGAGTAAGGGGGAGCAAGGGCATGGAAGGAGCAATTCCTCTGTTCACAGCAACAGTTCTAGGCGACCAAGAGTACGAGGAGTCACACGGGACAACCCCGAAGGTCCAGGTGGTGGTGGTGGTATGGGCAAGAAACACGCCTGCATCAGCAGATCCTGTCTGCACTTCTACTTATCCTCTGTCCGGGGGAGTTTGGGAGCTAGTCCAGCAGGATTGACACATGACTTCTCACCTGACCTGGCATGGCTCAGGGAGGAAATGCTGCATTTCTGATCGGTCCTGGAAGGGGATCTGCTCTTATGCCCATGGCCATGTTTCTTGGTCTCATGGTGGGTCTTGTCCAACTTCCTTGGTACCGCCGGATCCAGTGCTGCGGAGGTAGTCAGAGGGGTTCTCGCCGCTGGTGACGGACACTGCACTCCCAGTTTCACCATTAATAACTTCCAAAGGCGAAGTTCTCTAGCTTCCTGCATACGGGGCAGGAATGACTTCCAGAGAGTACAATGGGCCACAATGTGGGCCTTGCTGAGGCATTACAGACAATGCTGGTGCTCGTTGCTCATAGAAAATGAACGCAGGCAAGAGGCACAGTTTTTAAAGCCTGGAAGCCGGGGCATAGTCCCCAGGAGTGGGGAGGACTTCCCCAAATGTGGGGGAAGAACTATGCTAACTTATCTAACTATAACAATAAACACATACCAAACACAGTAAAACAGCTATCTACAACTACGTACAAGAAAAAAAAAAACGATGGAAGATCACTCTCTTAGTTAAGCTAAGAGGGTGAAGGAACAGGGGTTCCGACTCAGGCCATATGGCGGTAAGAGGGAACTGGACAGGTGTCGACCCGCACAGCCTATTATACCCTCAGCTGAGAGCATGAGGGGATGCACGATGCACATGTGGGTCAGTGGACACTGCTACTAAAACCTTTCGGCTCTAGAGCCTGGCATACGTGCGCACCCACGTTTGGAATCCATATAGGGACCATCACTTGAAGTTTGTTCTATTTCCTCATACTAAAATTATAGCATCTAGCCACTGAACGGCTTAAGGGGCCTCAGAGGAGACTGAGTCACAGCTAATTCACAAGACACAACTAGTTGGTGTTTTTTTTTCCCTTTTGTTTTGCAACTTTATCTGAAATGAAAGGATGGATGAAAGTCCCTCCAAGCCCACTCAAAACAGCTTAACATAGTCAGGAGTCACTGCCTTGAGAAAGCAAAAAGAACAGTCTTGTTCTATGTGCTTGAATGGGGCACCGCATAAGCCACAAATGATGCTCCTAGGCTGCAAAACAAGAAGTCATATGTGCAAAAGCAGTAATCACATGAGCAAATTAGGGGTTCAAGTGCGCACACAAAACACTTATGAAGCTCTGCATACCAATTTTACTTGCTTTATCCATAGTCATATACATCAATTTGTGCATGAAACTGGCAGTTAAAAGCAGGACCATAATCTTTTTGCATTTGAAAATATAACAGATACTTAATGTTGGGGAAAAGAGCTACTCATTCACAGTGACAACACTTTCCCTGCAATGATTAACTAATTTCAATATCCCAGTGTCTAAATTAAGTCCAAGAGGTTATGATACAAAAAGGAATAAAATACTGTTATAGTTAAAAAATGCATGAAAAAAATAAAAGCAAATACATTCTGCCTGCATTTTGGCATTAACTGATCACTGTTTCAATATCTGTAGGGTCTTCATTATAGTGGCTGATCTTATGCTAAGGACACCTTCACATTTGTTTCCTTTTATTTAGGGCTGGTTGAAATTTTTGCACTAATTTTTTTCCAGTTGAAAAAAAATGCAGTTTCATCAAAATTGGAAGGTTTTGTGAAAATAGTTTGATTTCAATGAAGTTTTTGATCTTTTGACCAAAAGAATTGACAAAATTTTCATTAAAAAAAAATCAAAATTATCTGTGAAAAATTTCCAAAAATAATTTCATTCAAAATATTTCATGGAAATAAATTTGATTTTCTGACCAGCTCTACTTTATTGATTAATGTTTTAGTCAGACTATTTAAAAAAAAAAAAAGAGCTGGCGAATACTGCAAAATAATTAACAAATGTTTGCTTCAACCTACAAAGTGAATTAGCTTCAACTTAACAATCCTGTTTGATTGGCTTTGATGACAGGATACAGTAATATAAATGCTAAGTAATCATTTTCTGAGACTAGACAGAAGTAACCTTTTGTTCACAGAAACATTCATAGGAAGTGTCAGTTATGTAAATATGCATGCAAATAGTGAGAGCGAAGGTGTAGGCCAGGGGTCGGCAACTCTGGCACGCGGCTTGCCAAGGTAAGCACCCTGGAGGGCTGGGCCAGTTTGTTTACCTGCTGCGTCGACAGGTTCGGCCGATCGCGGCTCCCACTGGCCGCGGTTCGCCGCTCCAGGCCAATGGGGGCGTCAGGAAGCAGAGCGGGCGAGCCGCGTGCCAGAGGTTGCCGACACCTGGTGTAGGCTGTTCAGTGTCCATGTGGCTCTCTTGACTCTGTGATGTCCTACCTCCTGTTTATAAAATGTTTAATTATCAACTCAGGGAGCAGAACCAGTGCCTTATAACTTATTGACCACACCTACACTGCACAGATAGCTAGGGAGGTTGTGGAATCCCCATAATTGGAGGTGATTAGTTACAAGTTAAATAAACACCTATCAGGGATGGTCTAGGTATACGTGTTCCTGCCTCAGTACAGAGGGATGGATTATATGATCTCTTGAGGTCCCTTCTAACCCCATATTTCTATGAAAGGGTGTTAGATAAAAAGGTGAAATGCATTACAGAAATAATTATGACACATACAATACTGAGAGATAGAATACCAAATAGTCAAAGGCACAGTCAAAGCAAATAGCTTACAAATATAGTGTAGGGTTATGAAATATATATGATTGCATGAAGCGGTCAAACATTCAAATAATGAACATATTTATAAAATAATCAAAATGCTAGTGGATAATTCCTGAAGAGGAAAAAAATCACTGTTGATATAATATTGAATAATATTCTATTAAATAAAGCCTTTTATATACTTAACAGTCTGTTCCTAACATTTTAACTTTGGTTACGTTTCTTTTGAGCTTATTCTCTTTTAAACAATTAACTGCAATCCAAGATATTTTTCAATACCACAAGGACAAGAGCAAGTCAATAATGAGCTGTAGTACTCATCATATACTGCCACAAAACTGTTGGAGTGGGACAGTCTTGCATCACGTAGGAAAGTGTACTGAGGAGAGCTAACATTTTCTTAAAATAAAAGTTCCCTTTATACAGTAAAAGTCTAGCTCATCATGCCCTAGTTTGTTTCTGCCTCATATACAGAATCTCTCTCTCTCAAGCCTGGTAGTTGACAACATATTAAAACATGTCTCTGTTGAAAGTACAGTTCTCTCTCTGAGTCTCGAGAACCCATGGTAATTTTCCCATTGCCAAAGTGTCAGTTTCTGATGGGGGCAGAGTGAGTCAGTCAGCAGGCTCCCTGCTCCTGCATCCAGCCAAAAAGCTGCTCAACACATCAGCCTGTATTCTATAAATCAGAGCAGATGGGGATTATGATTGATTTTTTCCCTTTCTGCCTTTCGCAGGCAGGACATAATCAAGGTTACAGGAACTTAACAGGTATAAACATGATGCTGCTAACCTTAATTTTTTTTTTCCCTGGTGAAATAGCAATCAGATTTTCCTGGCACAACATTTCCTCCTTACAAGAGGATGTAATAAAGCTGCTGGCACAAAGAACTTAGGCTAAAGACTAACATTGGCCAGCAAGTCAAGGTGAAATAGGTTTCAAAGAGGCCAGTCTTATTTCTTCCCTAGAAGAGTGTCATTTTCATCACGGTTTCCATTAACATTAATATCTGTTCTTGTCAAGTGATCTGAACTTGTTTTTGCATCCAGCTTTTCTATATTTGTTGAACTTTGCTTGGCAGCAGATATTAATTTGGCCTGTTTTGCGGTAGCCTCTTTATAGGAGGTGTCTCAATAGGAGATGACCAAGACTTTCACACTTGTACTGTGTGGTGCTTATAACTTTGAAGCACTGAACCAACGTTAGCAACAGATGAAAATTATACATATTATTACATCACCAACCACACAGCTTTTTACTGATGTTTTACATTACTAAGAAAGAAGACCTGGCATTGGGAGTTTGTACAAACTCAGGTAGACTCTAGATCTGGCGCCATAGGCTCTCTGTCAACATGAAGTGGTATTATAACAAGCTTCCTTGTCCTTCCGCGCTCCCGGTCTTCGGGGCACTTCGGCGGCGAGTCCCGGAGCGAGTGAAGGACCTGCCGCAGAATTGCCGCCAAAGACCCAGAGTGCGGAAGGACCCCCCGCCGCCGAATTGCCGCTGAGGGCGGCAAAATGCCGCCCCCCCCAAATCCTGACGCCCTAGGCAACTGCCTAGGTCACCTAAATGGAAGCGCCGGCCCTGAGTATCAGACACTTGGAACTGGAAAGGCTAATGAGGGTTGGAGAACTGAGGAAGTTTTTTATTTGCTTGATAATCTGACTGAAGTTGAGTCTACTTCATTGATAATCCCTTTTTTCTTTGTTTGATCATTTGCCACACAAAAAGAGTCCTGAACTAGGAGATTTTAGTGCATATATTCTATGTTAATGTTTTGCAGTCACAAGATGACACCCTGTGTGTACAGGTCCTTGGGAAAGCCAAGACAATGCACACAAGTTATTTGACCTTTTTGCCAGTTGTTATATAATCCTCTTGCCAGCAAACAACCAACTTCAGAAACAAGGTCAATACAGCTCCTTGACTGAAGTACCTGGGCCTCCCACATAGCAGCTACTACAGCTTTCATATGAGATTAAAACAAGTAAGGGAAACATTGAGCTAAGGATGGGCATTTTTCCTGATAAAATAAGAATAAAAGTAAGTAGAACGTTAATGTTCAAAAAAGCTTTGCCTATTAATTTCCCACCCTCCACTTTTAGTTCCTCTTCACTTCCTTTTTTCAGGCCAAATTAACACAAGTGTAGTTCTTATGATCTGGCTGTAATCAGGAAGTACCAGAGTTGTAGTGAAAAAACCTATTGGAATGATATTTCCAGTAGCATTCCAGGGAAGCAGAGGAAGACCTGCCAATTCTCACCCATTTGGAGTTAAACTCAATCATTGCTAATAATCTTAATGCAACTCAGACTTCTGATAAATAATTTTTGCACTGTTTCAAAACAAACTTTTTGGAAAGCTCATTTATTTAATTTGTAACAGCTTGAGAGCCCTAGGGAGATTAGTGTCTGGGAAGTGTGGGTGGGTGTGTCAGCCATCAACTGTAGGCTACTTGGGCAAATTCAGCATAGTAAAAACCTAAGAAAAAATGCTGAACTAATTAAGTGGCTGCAAAACTTCACACCCTGCAATGAAACAGAAATGTATTTTGGGGTCAGATTTTATTATGTTTACTAATTCCTAACATAAAAACTGTGACTGTTCATTGAAGCTCTCTATATTGGAGAATCAAACACAGTGCCCCACTCTGGTAAACTCCCACAAGCAGGTGACAATTTACAGCTCATTTTTATTTCGTCCCTAGACAATAAAGGTTTAAGTGTAAATGTTCCAAAAACACACACTACATCCTTGCAGACAGGATGCTATGTCAGGCAAATTGAACTAGAGAGAGTCAGGCCAAGTCGACACTTTGATAGGAGACCTCCAGAAAATATCTACATGAAGGAGTTTGGGCATGTAGCTGCCACTTTTCCCTCCAAGTCAGATCTGTACAAAGGCCACAGCGTGGTGCTAAGAGACACTGTGCAGCTGCAGATAAGACAAAATGGAGGTCCTGGTCATTAAAGATCACTTGGATCTCTTCACATGAGTAAGTAGTGCTAACGTTGCCCATCCTGGCTACATTCCAGCTTGGGCAACTGTATTGCTGCCTACTAAATTTCCCTTGCATCTTCAACTCCTGTCCTAAATTTGTCTGTTGTTGTTCAACAGTTACCATACTGCACCTCAGAGGAGGCTACAGTACATGTCCATGTGGGACAGACCAACTCTTGTGTAAAATGTTCACATTAACTCTATAATGAAAGGTTCTATACAGATGTAAGGCATGTGTATGCGAGTGCACGCATGCACTTCAGAATGTTACTTTCCTTGCTTACCAGTATGTATTAACTATTTTTTCACTCACATCTCCCAGCTCATAATATAGGTACTGATAAAGGACTTTTCCCCACCCTCCAAAAGCTCATAAGTCTGGATCCAGATAAACAAAAAAAAAAAAAAAAAACACACCTCCAAACCTTCCAATTCAATAGGTCCGACAAATACAATTGCATTTTCTATTATATGTTGAATATAAAGATCAGAAAGTAGTGATCTTAAAACATATCTACAATGACTATCTGTGCATTTCTGTGCATACTTGCATCTGAAGAAGTGAGGTTCTTACCCACGAAAGCTTATGCTCCCAATACTTCTGTTAGTCTTAAAGGTGCCACAGGACCCTCTGTTGCTTTTTACAGATTCAGACTAACACGGCTACCCCTCTGATACTTGTGCATTTCTCCTTATTCTAAGCAAAGGACTGTCCTGTAAGACTCAGACATTATGTTATAAATTATTTAAAGGGGGAAAAAGGTGCTGAAGATAGGTATATCTCCATATATCATAGAACTGGAAGGGACCCCGAATGGTCATCAAGTCCAGCCCGCTGCCTTCACTAGCAGGACCAAGTACTGATTTTGCCCCAGATCCCTAAGTGGCCCCCTCAAGGATTGAACTCACAACCCTGGGTTTAACAGGCCAATGCTCAAACCACTGAGCTATCCCTCTCCCCAAGATACATTCATCCAGCTGCTGAGGAAAAAATCTGGACAAGGAGAGAGAAAAACAAGCCCTTTAGTTGGTTCCTGATCTACATCACAAATGAATGAGATAATTTGCAGCCCTTTTTTTTTTTGTATTCCTTATGCACAAGACAGCTTGCGGTTTCTTGGCTGCCACTCATGGTCCAGCACTTAGAAACATCCTTTAATATAGGGTAGGCAAGTTCAGACCAGAAACATGTTTTCCTCTAAGGTCTATTTGCTCTAGCGAAGTTACGCAATCAGACTCTGAGAGACTTTACATAGAACACAGATTTCATTTATTTTTCTATGGGGAGTTTGTCTTAATTTATCATTATTAACTGGCTTCCATATATAACATAGCTTCTTTTTTTCATGCTACTCCTGGGGTGTTATCAAAATCCAGATTCCAAAGATTTAGATGGGAGGGGTTGGGAGGAAAGCACTTACTGGGATTGGGAGGAAGAGAGACAATTTTAAGCAATTGTGTGATGTCAAACTAGAATAAATGTACATGGGAGATAAGCCAAGAAGGACCGGTAGAAGATCTATGACCATTCAAATTTGATTTAAAATAAAGACCATATAAAATAGGAGTTTAGCCATTCACACAACCCCCGTTTCCTATAAAAATTACTATGAACTTGGTTTTATATAGGGATTTGTTGTGCGTTAGCTGATAATAGGCCCTTATTAACCTCATCATAAGCTTTCAGTTATTTTTGTTTTCTGTATTAGAAATCAAAATTAAAGAACAGACATCCTGATTTTGTATCTAAAACTAGTATTATAGTCTGATCTGACACCATTTTGGCCTTATTCTACAGGCTAAATAAGATCTGGAAAGCTGCCCCACATTTTAATATTGTGTCTTTTTTTAAAATGTGCTATTTTCTTACCACTTTCATCTAGCAAGAAATCATCCTGGTAACGGAACTTTTCTGGTCCACATGCAATAAAAATGTCATCATCACCAAAGAAATCCTGAAGGCACATCACCTGCAAAGGAAAAGGAAAGGAATACATTCAACATGGGATCTTTCATAATAATAATTATAACAATAAATTCCTCCATGTCTATAGCGGCATGAACACTCTTCAAGTCTAATGAAATCAACAGAGATTCTTCTTCAGAGAAATTTCAAAGCAGTGCTTTGCCCATCTGTTATGAGTAAGAAACATTTTTATGGACACTTCTGGAAGAGAGATCTAAAGAAGATAGAATGATGTAAATGTCACATTTACTAAAAGATGTATCACTATGGTATGAGGTTAGAGCCTTTTGTTTACATATGAGGTTGCATTCAGTAGCTACCGGATAATTAATTTGCTTTTACAGTTCACATTTATATTCTTTGACAGCAGGTATATCAGCTAACAGTTTTGCAGGCAAAATTTGCTGTGGCTATTTCAACAAAAGCTGTGTGACAATGAAGATATGCCTTGTCAGTTTCTCCAGGCTAACTGAAAAGGGGGAAAACCCCATTTTAAGCAGTTACATATTCTCTGCCACTATCCCCTTCACCTCCTCCAAACAGCAACCCATAGAAATGTGCCACCTTCTAGCAGGCATATCTCTGAGCAATCAAGTCAGTACCAGCCAGGAATTTGACTTCATGTTGTGCAAAAGATTTAAAAAAAAAAAAAAAAAAAAAGGCAAGCTGATATAGAAAGTCAGAATTGGGGTAGGGTAGATTAGTGTTCATAGCTGAGATCTCCTTACCCAAGCCATATTTCATTACATTCACTCTTAACTTCATTTTAAATAAAAGGTTTAATTTTTCCATTCTCTACAATTATTTCACTAACCATCCAGCAAAAGATTGGCAATGTTCCCAAGTTCTGTCTTTTGGCCTTTTTGATCCTGTTTTGACAACTTCTAAAAACAAATTAGAACTCTAACTACCTTTTAAAAAACAAAGGGCACAGTGTGAATTATATAGATTAGATTAGAGACGAGCTTTTAAAGTTATATTACTTGTAATATCCTTTTAAGAACTTCAGCATCATTACCCCCTGGTGATTTTATTCTTTTTGATGTGGTAAACAATGATATTCTTTCTGGCTGCCCCACATCTGGCAAAGAACGTGGGACCACATTTTTTAAAATTTTTCTTTATATAATACCTTACAACTAAATATTTTTGTACCGACATCTGGACAGAAGAGTTCTATGAAAAGTGTTCATTTATCCAGTCAGCTGCACTGCCAGCAGAGGGAGCAGACTCACTTTTTATGAGTTCCACAATAATATGGGAGAGCAGGTGAATTCAGAATGACAAGATTGGAAGAGGACCAATGGTGGAAATAGGAGCTGTAATGGTTATCAAGAGGAGAAGAGAGCTGCCCCACTGAACCACATCTTCTTGCCATGCAAAGCAGGAAACCCCTGTCTTCAGTGTCTACTGCATTAAAAGATCCCTACATGACCAAATTAACCGCTGAGGGTGGGAAGGTTTCTGAAGGGATTGTTGTTCTTGTTTTTAGCAGATTGCAAAGGAACATTAATGACTGGAAAGCCAATGGTTATACATCTCTCATGCAAAACCATGATGATATACCCCATGGGGAAAGTTCAAAAGGCTTGAGGATTTTGGAAAGGTAACAGTCTATATACATGGAGAATCTTAAAAACAGATGGATAGCTATACACCTTTTGACCACGCTTGCAAAGCCAGATTTGTGACATAGAATGCTTCAGGCTAGATCAGAAGCAGACAAAAAAGGGGTGATTGAGATGCAGTAGTTTGTATCTCTCCACTGACTTGCCACTTAAGCAGCATAGAGAGTTCACATTTTTTGTCCTTATCTTCAAGTCCTTACAACTGCATTTCTATCTAAGTTTTCATACCACACCCATCACCTTGGCATTGGAGCACTAGCCTACATGTACAACCTAACCTCTTATTGTGTTCCCCCCTCAATGTATACTCCACCAATGATGCAAGCCTCAAATACCCTTTTTGTCATTTCTTCCTACTTCCCAATTCTATGCTTTTCTTCACACTGCCCCCATTCATGGCACACCCTTCCTAAAAAAAAAAAAAAAAAAAAAATCTGCAAAACCTCAACCCTCTCTTCTGTCAAGTTCCATTTAAAGCACCCATCCTTGCCGCAATATTCACAAACGTACTGAGTTTTAGAACTTCATTTAAGAAGTGTCAGTAGTCTATTCCCACCTTGTTTCCTGAGTGTGTATCTTCTAGGTTTTAAGTTTTTTTGGCAGACTTTACTTGTGTGTTTTGTACAGCCCTAAGCACAGTTGCAGACTTTAGCAAATAAGTAATAGTAATCAGAAACCTGTTCACTTGGAGTTTGTCTATACACATAGTTGCACTGCTTTTACTGCAGGTATGATTTAAAATCACATTTAGTTAATGCATAAAGCTAAATGGAAATTCTAAAAAACAATTTAAACATGGTTTAAAAATCGATTTAACTGATGTCTATTAGGAGCCAAATTAAGCTAAAAACAAAATAAGCCACTCAGCTTAAGTAATGCCTTGGCTAGGCTTCATAGCCCAAGATCCAGCCCAAGCTACAGCTTTAAAGTGCTGTCTATATACAGTTGTTTTTAGAGCACTAGCGTGAGCTTCCCTAACCCAAGACCATTCACCTGAAATGGAAGGCTTGCTCCAAAATTCTGTAGACAAACCCTAAGAAGTCTGCAAAAAGAACAGGAGTACTTGTGGCACCTTAGAGACTAACAAATTTATTAGAGCATAAGCTTTCGTGGGCTACAACCCACTTCTTCGTCTGGCGACATTCACTTTGCTGAATGATTCCCAGTACCATGTAATGCATTAGGATGGTAAAATTGTAACTGATATCCATTGTCTGCTCTTGAATAATCATAACACATTCAGAGATAGAAGAGACCTCTTATGTCTTCTTGTTCATCCCCCCAGCCAGTGCAAGATTGCTCCCTAAAGTATATTTTTCAGTAGTTTAGTTATAAATGAGTCAACAGATAGGACTTCCCTTGAGAGACACTGCCAGAGAAAGATAAACAAAGTGATCAGCTGTTACACATCCAGAGTGGTTTCTTGGCTTTGTTTGAATCAGAGAGTAATCAGCCTGCACCTGGCTCCTTTTACAGGTCATTACTGTGAAAGGAGATGCCCAGCCATACTGACAATGCTTCCAAAAAGTGTTTAATGCAAATTTTAAAGCAGTCTCTGCCTGCTGTCTTCAAAGTGGACCACGGGAGAATACAGAAAGGCAGCTCCTTTTTAAAGAAAGAGAATCAGACAACTGAAATTCACAGAGCAGTGTGTTTGAATAATTCTCTCAAATCTGAGGAAAGTATACTTCCCTCCCTATTGTCTTTGGCTCAAAGTCTGTTATTCATGCCCACTTCATTAATCTGCCATTACGCACATCTCATCCCTGGAGATCAGGCTGTTTATGGAAAATAAAATTTGCCATTAACATATATAGACTTCCTTTCCTATGTTCCGGTCCAAGTTATCTTACAAGGCGAAGATTTAGACAAAAGGCATTAGAAGGTATCTGCTGTTTACACATTTCAAAAGCAGGACCGCATAGAATTCATTCTTTTCTGTTGGAATGAAATCTCCATGGTGACAATTGCATCATCAAGCTGTGAAAGCCTTTCAGCAAAGCAGCGTTTTTTTATAATGAGATTCTCTTTACAAGAGTGCCCTCTGTAAACGAACAGAAGATGTTACTATAGGCACTGTTTGGTTCAAAACGGCCAAAGCTACATAGCAATTGTGTCTTTACCAGATGCTTGTGCTGTCACATATTAGCCTAATGCCTCAGAAACAAGTAAACAATCTTGCATCTCACATTACTATATCAGCACAAGTCACCATCATTATAATCAAGAGTCACAGACCTGTGAATTTCCCTTCTGAAAAGCCAAAATGCCCTGGTATCCTGCTGCCAATGAGATGTAATCAAGCCTCCACCCCATCAATCGTGCATTTAACTGGGCACTGCTGTACCAGAGGAGTAAAATTCTTCCTGATCCCACCGTTGAACTGTTTGTGCCCTGAAGCAGGACGACTGAGAGCTCATTCGTGCAATTATTAATTTTAATAGCTGTTCACTTCAACAACTGACATGTTCCTCAACCTCCATTTTGTGCTGCTGATAACTCACATGTTACTTTGTTTTGTTCAGTGAGGAGTCTTTCCTGAGGAGAGGAAATCTTCTCCAGACTATACCTCGTGCCAGGCTATAATCCCCTACTTGGTCTTTCTGTTGTTGAATTATAGAACACTGTTCCATATTTTTTAAAAAGAGGGAACTTCAGGCGAGATCACGCTTTCTGTAAACAAGTTTGATTTATGATTAATCATGTTTTAAAACTTTCACATCAGCCCTCTAAAGTTTACATCTTTTAAATCCAAGGTAGGGGAGAAGCTGTCAGAAATGTGGGCACTACAAGATACTGTAGGTACCATCCACTGAGCCTGCTACATGAAGCAGGACCTGGATGAAGAGGTTTTTTGGGGGGAAGGAGAGGAAAGAAGGGTATCTTGCCAAATATAGTACTCCTCCCCTGTCCTCTTCTCCCCCCCCCCCCTGCAAGTTGTTGTCATCATGTGGAGTTATCTGTGAACATTGGAGTTTTAAAACTGCTATTAGGGCTGTCTTGTGAAAGGCCCCTCATTAAAATAAAGCTTGAACTGGCAGTTAATCAGACATCACTACTGCGTCACGGTAAGCAGCAAGGAACAAATGGCACCTATTCACACCCAAAAGTTCTCCCAAAGAGAGGTTAGCTTACTTCAACAGCTGCACTGTCTGCAGCTGCACCAATGCACTACTGCATTGACCGACTACATGGCTCAAGATGACATAAGCTATCACATGAAAAATGAGCTGTACAGGGACTGTGAAATCTTGGGGCCTGGTCTGGAACAGACTTCTGATTTATTTCACTGGATTTGCTTCTCCTTCTGCATCAAATTTAACTTTTGTTCTCTCTCAAAGTCTTGACATCATACTGTCCCTCCCCACCCTATTTCATCTCCTATAACTCCGATGTTCAAGCCCTGCACTCCGCTAAAATTCTACTTCCCTTTGCACTGTTCATTTAATAAAGTCTCTGGTACTGGCTCCTATGCCTGGAATGTCCTCTCTAACCCTGTACACCATGGTACCTTCCTTTTCTTCCTTCAGTTCGCTACTCAAAACTCACCTCTTCCCATCTTCATTTTGTCTTCAAGACACCATAATCTTCCCCCTCCTACGAGAATCCCAACCCCCCATTCTAGCATCCTCTCTCTCTCTCCATATATCCAAGCTCCTTCAGAATACTGTCCCTCAGACTCATAGACTTTAAGGTCAGATGGGACCATCATGATCATCTAGTCTGACCTCTTGCACATTTCAGGATGTCTCTACATCCTCACCACAACTATCTCCTCTTATATTCTTATAACTTTTTTATCCCCATAGTATCAGAGAGTCTACTAGAGATCACCAAATACAAGAACTCTTCTTGGCTCTCTGGAGTCTACCTTCCAACTCATTCACTCCACTCACAGAACTCACAAAAGGCAATAGCAATCTCTTCCTGACACTCCTCTTCTCCAGCCTCAAATAGTGTATCCCAATTTGACAGAGTTGATCATAGCTCCTCCTTGAAATTCTCTTCTCTCTAGTTTTAATGGTTCTCCCACCAGCTCACACTGCTCCTTCAGTGCACCTTTGGCATTTCCAGTTTCACCTACCCCATTCTGTCAGTTTCACGGGGTTTTGTCCTTTGGCCCCTTCATCTCCTTCCATGGTGAGCTCATTCATTTTAATGGCTTCAACTATCATCCCTATATCAAATATAGGCTTCTTCATTCATACTCACATCTGCAACAGTCTCTCTTCTTTCATGTACTATTGCCAATGAAAAATTTCACAGTGGCAAAACCAGAACTCTTAGGCTAGGTCTACACTACGGGGGGAGAAGGGGGTCGACCTAAGATACGCAACTTCAGCTACATGAATAGCGTAGCTGAAGTTGCGTATTTTAGGTCGACTTACCTGGCTGTGAGGACGGCGTCGAGTCGACCACTGCCGCGCCGCCATCGACTCCGCTTCCGCCTCTTGCCGTGGTGGAGTTCCGGAGTCGACGGCAGAACCATCAGGGATCGATTTTATTGCATCTAGTGAAGACGCGATAAGTCGATCCCCAATAGATCTATTGCTACCCGCCGATCCGGCGGGTAGTGAAGACGTGCCCTTAGTCTTCCCTCCTTCCTCTAAATTATACCTTTTCCATCAAGGTAGATAACTCCACCAGCCTCACTGTTTCCAAAGCCCATAATCTCAGCACTTTCCTCTTTCTTTCAGTCCTCATTTAGGTTGTTGCTATGTCTTGTCACTTCTTCCTCTTGAGAGAGTCTTAGGCAACCGTCTTTTCCTGTCAACTTCCTGCCATTGAAACATTTCAGTTTTGCTGGAAATTTTTATTTTCTGTCTGAAAATCATTTCCAGCTTAGTGGATCCCCGACTCCTCACCAGCCCAGGTTTCCAGGCTTCACAGCTCCGGGGCAGCGCGTGGCAAATGGACTACTGCAGAGCTAGGGCTCCCAGGCTGGCCAGAAGCCCTCGCTCCCAAGCGTCTAGGCTCCCCAAGCTGACCAGTTTCCCCACCTGATGTGCTGCTGGGACTCTAGGCAGCCTACAACATTTTGTACAAAATGTTTCTTCATCCTTTTTCAAACAAAATTTTAGAATTCCCATTCAATGGGAAATTTCAGTTTTTCATTCAGTTTCAGAACATTAGCTTTGAAGTTTTAGAATTCCACTTTTCAGCCAACTCTAGCTTGTCTGTCTGTCTATCCTTTGATTTTGAACTTCTTGTGACTTGGACTATCCCTTATTGAACAGCTGGAAAGCATCATGTGGAACAAACTGACAGTAACAAACAAATAATAAATAATAATCCCTGTGCAAAGAGCCATACATACATGTAGCTCTATTCACAAATAGGGCCAGATACAAAACCTACTGAAGTCAGCAGAAGAATTCTTTACTTTAATAGATTTTGTATCAGACCTACAATAGCAACTCCACTACAAGTTGGTATCTCAGATCTGTTTTGTTAACCAGGTTTATAAAACGGAGCAACCAACACAACTTCCTCATGAACACATGCTTATGGACGAAGTTCAGGACTGCCACAATTTCTAAAAACTGTTTTGGTCTAGGAATAAGAAGATTGAAGATTCTAGGTCTAGGAATCTAGTCTGATAGAAATGTAGGAGTCTCTCTAGTCACTAATATATTACCAGGCATTCTCTTTTTACACCAAATATGCAGTGCATGCTTTTACACTGCCATTAAAGGAAAAGAAAATTCACAGTAAAGAAAACCACAGACAATCCTGTTCATAAAAGTCTTACAAATGGACCACTAAACATTTCCCCTTGATAATGAACCATTTGGCCATGTCAGTCATGGGTTTCCTCTACACTGGAGGAAACTAAACCCAGGCTAAATGCCATAAAGTATGATCATTTTAATCCCACGACACAATTAATCAGCATGTGGTTGTGAATGAAATTTCACATACAAGAACAAAGGTTGCAATGGGATGAAGAGGTAGGAGAAAATACCACTTGGACTTGACATAAGTTATTGCAGTTATGAGGATGGTATTTCAGTACAATCAGGTTTTAAGGTATAGCAATTCTAACAACAAAAGAGATTATAAATAGGCCCAACTAAATGCATCTGAGTGTCTGGTATTCAACTACATGCAGATTAATTTTCCTTTGCCAGATTCACACATTTCTTCTGTTTCAAGTGCAGCGCAGTACTGCCATTTGGTGGCCAGACACACAAAGTGTTGAAGAACAATGCCTATGGGACCTAGTGGTTCTCTTATAGCTTTTCCAATCAAGACAATTTTAACGATGATCAACAGGACACACTTACTCTAATTACGAGGAAGTTTAATTATACTCATATGTGGTTGTTTTAAAAAGGAGGTTTCTTATTACTTTGGGGTAAGGCTCACAGATGGCACTTAAATAATTTAAAAGATTAAGACAGGGATAGTTTTCAAACCAGTTCCAGCAGCACTATTTTACATCGCACAGCTCCATGGATTTTTGTTGTTTTATTTTACTAGAAGATTAAAGAAAAGTTGTAAAAATGTATGGGTTTCATGGTAGCTTGAAATATATATACACCTTTACAAAAGGCTATTTTTCCTATTCGAAATAAGTGCAATAATATCATTTCACGGGGTAAAGGGGAAGGGGAGGGGTTGGGGTTTTTTGTTTTGTTCTGGAATTCTAGAACTTGAGACAAAGGAAGAAGTTCAAGAATAGCAAAGTACTCTATACTTAATATAGGTTCTTTATAACAAAAAACAACAACAGAACCCCAAACATCTGGTTCAGCCAATCATACCAGTGCTCCCTGGGCCAGTGTAATGTTTATTTTTATGTATTTATGAACTTAAACCATCCTTCCCCTGCTGCGGGGCTCGAGTACACAGGTACCTGCCTCAGAGCAATCTGATTAACTATCCTTGCAGCTGTCAATATATCTTTTAAAAGTAAACACTAGTAGCAGCAAAAGTGAGTCAAGAGTGCCTGTGTGAGAGAAAAAAATCTGTCTTGACTGAAAAGGAGGAAAAAAAAAAAGCCTAGGCAATTTTTTAAGACTCCTTTGTTGAACAGCAGAGTGATATTTAGTTTGTAATTTAAGTGGGTTTACAAATGAAACTGCAATTTTTCAGCATTTTGGATCTAATATTCCTCATACTAGCATGCCAGATGTATCTAGACATGAAAACCAATAGCTTAGTTTCGTTTGCACATCACACTGCTGAACATGTATTGAATTTTATTAAAGCAAGTAAGAAGGAACAATCCAGGATTATCATTGTTCATTTTCCACAGGAAACTTCAGCAGATATAATCTGAAACTTCTTCAGTGCATTAAGAGGAGGGGTGGAGAACAGTTAGAGAACTGAGCTAGTTTAAAAGAAAAATGGAGTCAAGTACCAAATTTCTGAGAATTTATAATAAAAGTTTGTAACAAGAGAATGGAATGCCTTTTTTAAATTGAAGTCTAAGTACTACTTTAGAAAACATTTTGCAGGGTAAACTTTAGTCATATTAGAAGAACCTAGGTATTGTACCCTGTCATACTTAAATGTATTAAATGAAAACATAAAATTGGCTTGTTTTATAGCAGTATTAACTGTGCTATATCGTGCATCACTACGCTTTTCTGTTACTTCTGAAGTAGTTTTAATATAATTTTTCCAAAAATTTGTAGGCTTGGGTTTTGTTTATAAAACTTAGAAGTAAGGTGCATGGAAGAGATACAGGCCTCTCAGGCCAGAGGATGTAGTTTGGGAAGCCAGTTACCTCATTCCATGTGTTCAGGGAAAGCGGATGAAGGTCAGAAAAATAACTGACGCTATCATTGGGAGAAAGGAAGATGGTCTTGAGGAGCAGAGAGTGTCTGGGAGAGAGAAGTAGAAGCCCCTCCCAGACTATTTCTCCTTTTAAGAGCCTGGGGCCAGAATCTTTGTAGAGAGTGGGTGAGTTATTCGACCCAAATGGGGAGGTGATTATTTAATCAAGAGAGTGATTACTTAACTGGGCAGGTGACTCAAAAGGAATCTCCAAGCTCAGTCAAGAAAGGAGCTGCTGAGACTGAGAGGAAAAAATCAGGACACAGCCACAGGAGAGATGTGAAAACCCTGAACCTGAGGTGAGAGTCTACAGCCCACAGAGATACAGGACTGGAAACACACAGGCCCCAAGGAGGAGGGCTGTGAAGACTCTGAACTTGAGGGAGAGAGTTCACAGGTTGGGAGGCCGGGTCAAGAAACACATAGATCCAAGAAGGAGGGCTTTGAAACTCTGAATCTAAAAATGGAAGTTTTTTGGTGGGAAACTGGTTAATTTGAAGAAATTAGCCCCAGAAGTTAGGGAATATTGTTCTTGAAGACTGTGTGTGTAAATAGATTATTCTTGGAACTCTGAGGGAAACAGGTCAGATGCCTGCAGGGCCATCCCAGATCAGGATGGGGGAGGGGGGGTATTCTGGGACAGCACCCGTCTACAGTGCATACAACCAAATCTTTACCAAAATCTACTTCTTCAATGAATCCCCCACATCAGTAAATATGCTTTATGTTGTTAGAACAGCTTTTAATCAGAAAGTCTTAAATTTTACATAAAGTATATATTATTATTCCCATTTTGCATGGGGAAAGAGAGGTTCAAATAAATATCCAAGGCAGATGATGAGTCAGTGTAGTCTGGAATAGAATCTAGGCCTCCTGTTAGGGTTAGGGTCTAACCTCCAGATGTTACCAAATCCTTCTAAAATCAGAATGCAGCTGTATGCGCTATTCACCATGGTATGAAAGGTCAGAATTATAAATTTATGCAGTTATATAGGAGCACAAAAATTAGAGATGAAGAACCACCATGTCACCAAGTCCATCTCCTGCAAATGGAGGAGGTAGTCCCCTGAAAGCCATTTAAAAAAAATTCTTACACCATGCTTAGTACTCTCTTGATTCAGGGACATTGTGATGTGATGCAATGCCTCTGTGGAGACAGCAAGCTATAATAAGATGTCAGGCAGTATAGGTTTTGTGAAAGCTTAAAGTTGAATCTACCACTCCTTTTACTTGTGGTGCAAGAATATTTCAACATGGTTTCAAGAAGCACAAGGATTGTGTAAATGATCAATAAGTATACAAATAATCTCCCTTTTGAAATGTAACTTTTTCTTCCTTTGAAGACATTTTAATTCTAAAATATTAATGTTCTACTGCAGGCCAACAGCATTTTAATATCTATGACAGAGTTTTCGTGTTAGCTCAGAACTAACAGAGGACTCTAGCAATAGTGTCATAAACTGCATCTCTTTCAAGCATAATCATTGATAAAAAGAGTATACACCATCACTCAATTATACACAGTCTGGAACTTAACTGAGATGCATGATGTCTTTTGGCTAGATACACATGCTAAGCCAAGTCTCAGTATGCAACACTGGAAAAGGGTGACATGCTTGACTTATAGAAAGCGGAAAAAAGGAAAACAGATGTCAAGGTTTCAACAAGTCATTGTACACTGCAGCTGGAACCCTTACAAAAACAATACAAGCGTGGTGATAATGTAGCATTTCATGTAATAAGGGCAATAAAATAGCAGAAAACGTAAAACCCTGAACTCCAAGGTACCTTCTTCAAATTCCAGAGGGTCAGTTGGGGCTGAATAATAACAATCCTTTCAATAACCAGATCATATGCTCTAATTATTAAGACTTTTATGCTCCAGGAAAAGTGAAAATTGAGAGCTTCGCTTTCTTTTAAATGCAGACTGTAGGCAATAAATCTAAAGTGCAATCCAAAGAGACATTTAGATGTGCTTGAAGTCACTTAGATTATTTGACAATAGTTTCCATTACTACTGCAGACGTTAACAAGACAGATGGAGAGGGTATAAAATAAATATAAGTATCCATGTAAAGAGGCTGTTATTCCAATGATGGGCTTCCCAGGGTATCAAGCCATGAGGGGAGCACTCAGTGTAGACTAAAGTTCTATCCTGGTTATCTGTGACATTGTCTCACTGCTAAGTGTTATACATTCAGCCATGTCCATTCAAAGAGACTGTTTCCAACAGATGCATTACTGAATGATGAGCTACTGAGCATAACTGAAATCTGGTGGGATGTTCTCAAACTGGGAAGTCAGTAGTGTCAATATCAGATAGTTAGACAAAGGGAAAGGAGATGTGGAGGAGTACTGTTGCATGTCAGAACTATTTACAATGGTAGTGAGCTACAATTTGACTATTAAGAAAGCAGTACTGAAATTAGATAAAGGGAATGAAAATCAAAAAGAAGAAAACTAGAGAGTCCTTCCTCTGTTGGACCATTTATGAGCGGAGGGGAGTGACAATTAGACAATCTTAAATTCTAATTCTAGCTCTGACAGTGCTTCTCTCTCTTACCCTCAACAAATCACAACTTCCCCCCCCTCAGTTTCTCCATCTGTAAAGTGAGGAGTGTACGTATGTATGTCACAGGAATTTTGTGAGGATTCTTGTTTCTAAAGTGCACTGAACGTGGAAAGTGCTATATAATGCAAAACCTTATTAAAGAGTATATTCACAGAACGCAGCGATACTCTTGGGGCAGCAAGTTCTAAGGAATTAAAAAATCTAGTGAGTAAGACGGGAAGAAGCACAAAAATCCAGGAATGGGACAAGATCACATCACGCAAAATTGATACCATCAAAACAAGACAAAACAGATTAATTCCTCTGAAAAAGAAACAATGCAAGGAAAAAGCTATGGGCAGTATGGCTTTAGGAGGGAATACTCAAACATTTGAGAGTTTAAAAAAACTGAACATGGAAAGTGCATGGGGGAAGGCAATCAAAATCATAGATACCGTTAATGTTTGAAGGGAAATACAGTCAGCAAAACACAGAATAAAGTTAATACAGTTGCAGGAGCTAAAGGGATTCAAGAGGAGCTCTCCCAAATAAATCAGAAGAAAAAAGTGCTTGGCAGGATGACTCAAAAAATTAACTCCTGTATAACAAACTCATCTATAACAAGAAAAAAAATTGGAGAGATTTTAATATTTAAGTAGTAATTAGTTCATCCGAAAAATAGCTCCTTTCTTAAAAGCAGATAATTTTAAGGGTATAAAGTATATTATTCCAGTTAGATGCTGGTTAAGAAAAACTTGGGATAGTATGTAATACTATTGCATTCATCATTATGCTGACAATTACATATTCATTGATTTTACAAGTGAACAGCATTGCATGCAAGGTTAACAAACTACTAGAAAATTCATCCTCTTCTACACACTTTCGGATCATTTTAGTAGCAGCTGTAATATAGTTTAGAAGAAAATGTGAGACAGAAGTGATGTCACAGGAATTTGGGAGCATCATGGTTAAGGCTATGATTTTGTCACTGAGTTCATGTAAATCATGAATTTGAATAAAGTCAGTGAAATCTTGGAAATGGCTGTAAAAACATATTTGATTAGGCGCCCGAACTAAGTGGCATTTCAAACTACGCATCCGCCACTATATCTCCGTCAATAGAGGGGAAGACAGTCCAAACCTGAGTGGCACTATTACCCAGTTCACCTAGTTGCAATGCCCAGAGTGGGGAGCTGGCTCCACTGCAGAATGACTGTGGGGTGTGCTTGCTCTCCAACTCCCCTCCTAACCCACAACTTCTGTGACTTATCTTTTTTTTTCCCCCCCACCTCACACTACAACCATGAAGTTCACTTAAACTTTCCCTGCCAGAATCATAGGCTTAAGCATGGTTCATTCAGGCATAACAGTACATATGTATATTTTCACAGGCATACACCTGCTATCAGAGCAGCATTTCTTATTCAAGCCAGTTGTACCAGGAGTACTAGATAGAAGCATTTGCATATTATGTGCATTTAAAAAAAAATGTCTGCTGCATAATTGGCTTGAAGAAAACTCCAAGATTCTCACCACTCTTGCAGTATGTGTTAAGGTACAATAGCTGGCTAACTAATGGTTGAACTGGAGGTCCTAGCAGTTATGCAATTCACTATCTGTCCTTGCACAGCTTCAGATTGTTTTGTTTATAAATATTGTCTGTGTTCGGATTCTGTTAGCTACAATCAACATAAGTCTAACAGACCTAAATTCACAGTGATTCACTTGTGTGATCCCTCACCTCTTGGGGGATGATGTGATAAACATGATAAATGTCAGGCTACACAATTTAGCAGAATTTGTTGAGTCTGTAATTCATGCAGGCGGTGTGTTCAAGTACACTAGAGAGATAAAGATGGAATTATGGAAAACTTGGCACCCATGTTGTGAAAAAAATTTGTACCAAAAGTAATTTCAACTTTAATATTGCCCTGCTGTGTGTTTTTTAACACAATAATGCGTCTACTAGTCTGGTAAATACTGAAAGCAGCAGTGTGTCTCAGGCACTACATGCTCAATCCTACTTCCATTGAAGTCAAGGGGACTTGCTTCAGGCCCTAACTTCAAAGGTTTTCTGGATGCAACTGAATCTCAGAAAAGGTGATGCCTATAAGCCATGCTGCACTGGGTTGAGATCATGTAAGACATCACAACCTTAGCAGGGTGGCACCTAGTCAGTAACTGGGTCCGAGACATCAAAAGAAAAAACAAAAATGTCACAGCAAGTGGTGAAGGTGATCCAAATAGGTAGCTGTCCTCCTGTAATGAGGTTCCCAGGGTGCAACCTAGAATGTGGGACTGCTGAGCCTTCTGTCCCACCAACCTGGGGTGTCTCTCACAACCTGTGATGCTATGTCAAGCCACACACCTCTGGCAGGTACTGCTCTTATACAGACATCCACAGGCAGGGACACACCCAACTGAGTTACATGAATGATCTCCCAGCCACTCATGAACCATCAATAGGGAGGCTCCAGCCAATTCCCCCCAGCCTTGCACCCCAGAACTCTACCGTCTTGCACTGCTCAGAAGCCTGGCTAGTATAAGTTCATTACCCAGTCCACCCCTCCCTCAATGTGAAAAGGACACACTAGCCTTTGTAAACTGAGCTGAGATTTCCCAAGCACTTCAACCAAAACACAGTTTTGGGTAAAATATAAAACTGATTTATCAACTACAGAAAGTGATTATAAGTAGTAAGCATAGAGATCAAAGTTGGTTACCTAAGAAATACAAATAAATTTGCAGTCTGAATTCTACAAATTAAACAGGATTTGAATCAAGCAGTGTGTCAGCCTGACAGATGGCACAAACATGTCTCACATCCTCAATACACAGGCTGGGACTCTTTCCCGGCCTGGGACCACCCTCCCCCATTCAAAGTCTTTGTCCTCCAGGCGTCTCCAGGTGTTGAATTGTGGGGTAGTGAGGCCAAGTGATAGTGTCACTTCCCCTCTTTTATAGTTTCTTCCAGCTTACTGAAAACATCCCTTGCTGTGACCTGGGGATCAGGAAATCCCCATTGGTCAAGCAGTCTCCATTGTATATGTGTTATCTCTGAGAAGTCTCCATTGTATATAGTTTCTGGGATAGTGGATTCTTTCCTTGATGGGTGTTGATGAGCCATTAACCGCTGTCTGGCTACTCCATTGTTGTATCTGAAAGGCTGGTTGTGGGTGTTCCCAACCTCACAACATATTTCAGTAACACACACATAGCAAAACTTCATAACTTCACACAAAATGATAGCACATACAATCCAACAGGATAGTAATATTCAACAGATCAAGACTTTTAAAATGATACCTCAGAAAGCATACTTTGTACAACAGTATTAATTATATGACAGTGGTGCATATGAGGGTTCCAGGGTGCTGCTTTGAGAGTTGCTCACCTCCCCCCAGATAGGCTGAACCCAGAATCAGAATAGTTCGTGGACACTGATGTTGGAATTCTTGTACAAGAAATAACCCTGGGTCTATCCCACTTGTAGTCATTAAAGATCTTTCCACAATAGTACAGAGTTCTCTGGCATCTGGTCAGGACCCTGGAATAACAAACTCCAGGTCAATGGAAGTTTACCTATGTTCTCTGGGGGTGACTAGCAGGTTCAGATGAGAGGCCTGGGGATGAAGTCACAGGGGATAGGAGGGAATATGCAGGAAGGAGGCAGCAGAGCAGAGCATGGTGAGGCCACTTGCTCTGCTAACTTTGGCACCTTCCCCAGACCTTCCTAAGTCCTGAACAGAGCAGAGCTCCACTTCTCAAATTTTATATTCTTCTAAACTATAGATTTTTGCAAGCCCCAGTAATAATCACTCCATCAATTCTAGAACCGGAAATGCCAAAGATATAGTTTTACTGATATTGTAGAGGATTTTGCCCTTTACAAAATCAGCCTGTGACCGGACAGCTATCCCCCAGCTGAGTGTGATGATGACCCCTGACTGCAGGAGATCAGAGAGAGGACTACTTGAAGTAAGCTGTGAACTCAGTCTGGGGGAGGAGACCCAGGAGAGGAGCAAAGGGAGTTTCGTCTCTGGGAAAGGCACAGGGAAGCCAGGCTTGAAGAGACTCACAAAGAACAGGCTAGGATCCAGGTGGGTGGGTGGAGAAAGGCCCTAAGGAGCAGGGAGACTACTGAGGTAAACTGCCACAGTCCCTGAGGAAGGGAGGCAGTGGGGAATTGCTGCCGGGGAAGCAGCAGCATAGGAAGAACTCTGCAGGGCTCAGGGGTAGGGGCAAAAGCAGAAGAATTTAGAGTAGCCCGTGAGGTGCAGAAGAATTATTAGTTTGGATATTTATCTAGATTTATAATTGGACCTTTGTTACCCCAGAAGAAATTTTAAGTGACCTGATCAGATGGCCAGACCAGATAAGACCCAGACATAGACAGGACCTCATAGGGCCACGGAAGTGGCCACCAAGGGCATTTGAGGCAAAGACCCCTGCAACATAGCACTCTGACACCAGGGGGTACTAGAACAGTAAGAACAATCACTTACAACCAATAATTTTCAGCAAGTCCACCTGTGACTCAGTGGAAGATCTAGGTGCTTGCTTGCCACATACTGCAGAAGCCTCTTGGGTTTGGAAACGAGTTTTCAATTTCTGTCGTGGAACAGTTATGTATGGCTGTATTTTCAAGGCCACGTGCTAAATCTCCAAAGAAGGCAGGGCAATTCAACTGGGTAACATCAAGAATATGAATATTTTAACTGCACCTTATTTACATAGCATTGTAATGTCCAACCGTTCAATCACACCGTATTTACTATGTAGCAGAAGAGTAATTACACACTATTACAAGATGACTACATGATTGTTTTTCTCAATGTAAATTAGGTGGTAATTACTTTTTGATCTGCTTACTCTGTAATTACTATGTAGTTGCAATTACTGACAATGTGTAGCCATTTCTAAGATAAATTAAGTCATTTGGACAAGAAATAAATAGACCAAACACTCACCTATCCCTGAAGTCCCCCCTTCCCTTAAATTGGATACATTCCATTCAACTCAAAAAATTCCCATCTACCTCCCTTATCACATTTGTGGACATGGTTCCTTAGCCCTCCTTCCAATGAGATCAGGATCTCCATGTAACCCTCTCCTACCTCTGCAGAAGTCACCAGGGGGCTGCCTGTTTCCCTCTCTTCCAATAAAAAGTATCCTGAGAACATACAAAATCCCTCTCTCCTCACAAGATTAGCAGTTTGGTGTGAATAAACTCTTGGTGGAAACTCAAAGAGAATTGCCCCAGAGCAGCGCTATATTTATAGGAGAGCAAAACCAAGGCACAAAAGATAGGCTGCTGGGTCCTTCTACCTGGCCATACATGTCAGGAGGAGCAGGAGCTTAGGCATCAGTCTTCCCTTGAAGATGCTAGGGGGACAGCTATTTAAGCTTCTCCCTCTCAGATCTGACATACCTAGAGAGGGTGAATCTAGGTCTCTTTCCCTCCTCCCAAAAGATTCTAAAACTATTGCTGGGAGGGGGAGGGGTAACAGAGGCATCATGTGGCAGAGCATCTCTCATTGGAAGCTTGTCTGCCATCAGAGTGGAGAGAGAGGGGAACTGGAAACCACTGTTTTGTTGAGAAGAGTGTCTTGGAGAGACTCATGCAACAAGACGACGCTCCAAAGTTTACATTTCAACTGAACCCCCACACCCCTTTTGAACGTTCTCATCAGTAATTATTAGGGATGCAAGCAAATATTAATAACGATTACAAAAATATGGCATCAATTCTTTTTTCAATGATCCAAGTGTTGTAGGGAAATCTAGACAGAGAGAATGCACTATTTTTAATGTTTGTTAAGAGGCTTGGATAGACACAAAACACTAACCATCATGTATCTCCTCATCTTTAACAGCAGCAAAGAGTCCTGTGGCACCCTATAGACTAACAGACGTATTGGAGCATGAGCTTTCATGGGTGAATACCCACTTTGTCGGTTGCATCCGACGAAGTGGGTATTCACCCACAAAAGCTCATGCTCCAATATGTCTGTTAGTCTATAAGGTGCCACAGGACTCTTTGCTGCTTTTACAGATCCAGACTGACATGGCTACCCCTCTGATACTCATCTTTAACGTTACTTCACACAACAATAACTGAGACAGAACTGTCACCCTAACTATACACAGCACTGTTGAATTTGCTATAGTGTTACCATGAGTGCTCAGGAAAGTAAATACTTTTTTTAAAATGAAGAGTTTAAATAGTTCCATGTCTCTTTAAACTGGCCCAACTGGGATGTCACTAAACCTTTAATTATCCCATGTAGATTTCAAATGCTCTGTTTTACTGACTCACTATCAATTATATGAAAGACTTGCCCTGTTTCGTGTGAACTGATTTTCTGACTTCTAGAACTCAAATATTTAGCACAGTATCATCTTTCTTGCTGTGATCCTGCATATACACCCATACTGTACATCCAAATATGTGGGAGCGAGAAAACCTTACTTGTCACATGTGGTTTCTAATTTACTATGAACATGAAATGTTGCTATCTACCTAAACAGCCTGTACTCAGTGTTGTAATCTTCTATTTACACACAAGGTGGAGCTGTGGCTTAACAAATGTGTTTCAGTTATTCAGCTCGCTAAAATGGTAAGAGAATATTACACATCAATCATTTCAAGTTAAATGCCCAAAATGCTGTAAATTATTTAATGAACAAGCCACAACATACAAATACTACAGATCTTTTTAGCACTGCAAAAATTCAATTTGCTGGAGAGGGTAAGTCTCTACGTGAAATAATGAGGACAGGAAGAGAAGAAAAGGAATAATGTTCCTCCAGATAATGTTTGAAAAATTGAAACAATCTAGAAGCAATTCACTGACAAATAAGTGACGCAAACTTCTCGTTATTTTCCTTCTCCTAGTGTGAGTAATCTACACTGTCAACAAATTCTGAGGATCCTCTGATTTGTCATTGCTTTACACTGTCCATCCAAGAAGCCTTGATTTCATCATCAGCACCCTTCTGTCCAGATATGACTAGGAAAAATTATTTTGAAATCCCATCAAGAATTTTTTCCCCTTCAGTGATTTAAATGACGTCTCCCCCCCCAGGAGACGTGGACTGCAGAACTCCAAGCTTGATGACTTTAGAAAAATAAGAAATCTCTTGTTTTCAGACTTTAGGGAGTTTAGGAACCCAAATTTTGCCTGTCTGCCACTCTCACCACTTCCAAATCCCTGAACTTGCTTTTCTGGAAGTTGTAGTCATTCATGAGTGATGAGTGGTGATGAGAGATGAGATTCATGAGTCACATTTTTTCCTTCACTTCATTCTCTCCTCTTACCCAATATTTTTAGCTTCTCCTCCCCCTTTCACCTCTTCAAACCCTCATCATTCATTTTCCTTTTCAAGTTAATCAAGAAGAACATTAAAGTCCCTACCTGCCAGAATGAGCAATGTCTTTGTGAAGCATCTTCTATCTCTATGGTAACATGAGACAAGAAGCACTACAACAAAATACAATAATTATCATGACCTGTGGATATTGATCCAGACACAAATGTGTGAATGAATGAACATGCATCTTGGATGTAGCCAATGAGTATTCCCACTGGAATCAATATAAGAATCAATATAAGAAATGGTGCCCTGAGGAAGTCAATGGGACCACTGATGTGCTAAAATATAAGCATGTGTTTAAGTGCTTTGTGGGATTAGGGCAAAAGTGCTCATCATATTGCAGAACTGAACCCATGATGCATATTAATATAGAACAGAAAGCAAATAGCCGCAAACCATACTGTTTTAAACATAGAAAAATCTCCTGGCAGGTACTTGATTTCTCAGTCCATTTGCAAGTGGCTCAGCTCCTCCTCAGAGGACTCTTCCTCAAAGTGAGTTTATATAAATAAAAAATAAAAAGACAAAATGAAGTGATTTTCTTGCCCATCATTTGCATGAGACATACCTCAGCACCACAGCTCCTTCCCGTTCTCCCCACGTTCTGTGAAAGTAAGTTCTTTATGTAAATCTCAGAACCCTTGCCAGGACCCCAGACTACAAACCTATCTGCCTTAGAGGACTACAATTCCCAGAAATCCCTGAGCTAGCTTTGTTCCTCCATAGTGAGGAGAGAGAAGTTTAGCCCACGGGGCTCCAACTCCTTCCTAAACCTTGACGGGCTGGCACACATCAACCATATCTAAGGAAAGCAAACCCTTTTAACTTTCCCCTTTTCTCCCCTTCCAAGTTCAGAGCCTTAGTCCTGGTCTATGCTACAAACTTATGACAGTACAACCACGTCACTCAGGGTGTGGGAAATCCACATTCCTGAGTGCCATAGTTACACTGACCTAACTTCTAATGTAGACAGCATGATGTTGGGAGGGCTTCTCCCTTCAACACAGCTACTCCTCTCAGAGAGGTGGAGTAGGTAGCATCTTCACTAAGCATTACAGCAGTCTTCACAAGTGCAGTAAGTGTAGACAAGTCCTACATACCTGGGTGTAGTTAATAAGCTGTTAAGAATCCTGGAACAAATAGATTGAGGCCTTTGTTCTGTACTCATACAAGTGAAACATGGAGCTTGCTATGGATTGGCATATTAAATGAGGTTTCATTATTTGTGTGTGTTTGTTTTTTTAATTATTAGAACAGAACGCCCCAGATAGGAAAAAATAAAGCGACCCAGTCATAAGACTGCACCTTTTGCCGCACACCACTCATTTTCCACTAACTGAAGTCTGGAACCAGTCTGGAGAGAACTTAGAAATTAGTATTTTCTCTCACATATTCACCTCAGCTACTGAAAAATTGAGCAAGAATTTAATACATTATTAAATGTCTCAACGTATTAAATATAGTGAAGGTGATAGGCCACTGCTACTTTTGAATACTGTGTAGTAGTTTTATAATTGGAATACCATGTTTTCTATTGTGCTGTGCCAATTTTGGATTCTTTAGTTTCACAAACAATATCCCACTAGACCAAACATTTGTGCATTTTTGAAAAAACCTGCCCCACTAAAAATATAATGGTGCACTTTTTAGCTCTATACTTTGTTAAATCTGTTTTATAACAGAAGACCTTAAGTTACAGCAATTGGTTACTTTCTTGTTACAGTCTTAAACTGCAGTGTCTTGATAAATAGATGTTTCCATGGAGATGACAAATGAATATTACCCAACTTGCAATGAGCTTCTGATTTCATCTTGAACCATTAGCTTTCAAACCACAGCTCATTCATTATTCATTTGCAGCAAGGAAATGGCTGAAACCCAGAACATTACAGCAGATTAAAATCTGTGCATGCAGTCTAGAGGAAAATGCATTTACCGGCACACAAAATGAAGAAAACTTATTGGTGTTAAAACAACTCTTTCAGAAGATTTTCTAAATCTCTACACAAATTATCCCTTCAACTAAAGGCATGCATAGATAAGTTGGAGTGGGAATTTGATTACATTACAAATATCTAGACAGAGACTTTGGGCGGGGGGGGGAAGCAATAGATAGCACAACAGAAAATTGAACATTCGCCTATATAACAACACTAGTTGCTTTTAAGTAGCTTTGAATCAGGCACAGTATGCAACATAGGGCTTTGTTTTTGTTTGATACTGAAGGGGGCTTTTTTGGGCACTAGTAAGAGAAGTTAAATCATAGTTTAAATCTTGAAGAAAGGCCCATTTCCTCCCTAAAGTCATGGGATGAAAGGAGTCTTGTATCAAATACTTGCATGACAGCAGGCACAGACACTTTGTCAGGTCATTGGTACCTTAGTAAGCCCATTAGCACTGGCATCATTCATGTCAATATCCAAGGTCAATTTAATTGAGGTTGTTAGGTGATGTCCAAGACTCGTTTTAAAGCTACCAAAACTTTTATATTGAATTATATTTTTAGCTAGCATGAAAGCTACAGAGAAACCAATAAAGGGAAGGTAAAAAGGGAAGAATTACAATTGGAAGCCCCTCACACCTGGACAGGCTGATAACATCCAATCTCTCTCAAACTGAAAGACACAGTCTGTTAGATGTGCTTTGAAGCTCTCCTAGGTAAAGACTGTCAGTTACAATAATTCATACCAAATTGGGTCTCATCATTTGAATTACCATCCATTAAGAATTGACCTGAGACTACTTAAACTCATTTAATTCAAGTAACAGGTTTAGTACTGGGGTGAAAAGGGGTTGCTGGGTAATGAGAAGAGATGAGCAGAGGTTATTGTTACATGAAAAGGCGATAGTGCAGTGGTGACTTATCTTGCCCCGGTAGAATTGCACTGCTGTTCGATATCATTTCATTTTGCCTCCTTTCTAACCTAACCGTGCAGCCTAAATGACTACAAACTCCGGCTGCACCAGGAGCCTTCCCTGTAAAATATCTTCCTACTTCACACGTGAGGTGTCAAGACGGTGGAACATGCTACCTGAAGCCTGGCTCCCCTGTTTCTCTTCAACAAAAATGCAAAAAATATAGGCAAAGCTCTTCAATTTTTCATTCTCAGGCTGCTCAACACAGGGGCAGTTCCCCTACTTCAATGATGTACTCCTGCAGAAGAATGCACACTTATCAGACCTATACAGAGACCCATTTTTTCTGATACTGCAGTTAGAAAGGGGCTACACAAACTTTTGCATCTCTCCAAGACTTAGAAATCAAATACACAAACACTTAAGTTAGGAAGAATTTCTATTCAAAATTCAAAATAAAGGAATCTATCACAGGGGAATCCATAATTATAGCAGCTATGCAGCCATTAAGATTTGGATCTGCCTGTGGTTTTGAGAAAAGCATTTGAGACATGAGTTGTCAGAACACTGATGAGTTTCTCAGATCTAAAGCTCTCCCTGTGTGGCAGGACATGTGAAAAGTGTCTTTCCCCACCATGCTCATGATCTTCATTTGCTCCCCGGCATAGTCCCATAGTAATCAGTGCAGCGTGCGGTAGCTTTCCTAGCATATAAAAGCAGCAGGGAGGATTGCTAGAGTCGGGCCAGCAAGCAGGAAGGCAAGGCTATGAAAGCCTTTGGTTGGAGGCATATTTATGATTCCAGTGCAGAGCTAGATGAGTGACTGATGGAGTGAAAGATTGTTGCATTGTCTTTCTTGACATGAAAAACAAACAGAAACCCCAAGATAAAGCAAAATGTTTACAGTTAGGTACTGTACTATTTAGATGAAGAAAAGTAAAACACAAAATGTTTATATTGTCAGTGATATGATGGTTGGATAGGTGGCAAAAAATGACTGCCATGAACGTCAGTTCTTTGCTACCCATTCTGGAGGGCTCTGCATCATACCTGGCATATGAGAGACCAAGAGGTGCAGTGCCTCTACAATCCTGGTTTAAGCCTCAGTTAACTTCCCTTCTTCTTCTGTTTCCCCCACTCTGTTAATTTCCTGCAACCATCTTAACTGCTATAATCTTTACCATCTCCAGTTGGGCAGGGCAAAAGCAACTCCTTCATTTGACACCAAAGATCTGAATCCACCAACAAGTGAATGCAACAAAGTCTCATTGACTTTAACTGCTTCTGCTTGATCACAGGCTTTCTGGCATCCTCCTCCAGGTGTTTTCTCAAATTTAGATATCCTGATACATAATGTACCTGAGCCTTTGAAACAAGCCTCCTCTGTTAAACTCTGTTTAATTAACATGAACCTAAATTTTCAAAGAATTTTAAAAGGACAGATTCTTTAAAAAATCTGCATGTTTGAATTTTCCTTGGAGCTGACTCCGTTTGGGATGGCAACAGTGTTTGAAGCCAGAAACTAGAGTGATAAAAACACCAGCTCTGGCACTTGAAATGAAGGACCAAGTCTCCTTGCAGCTGTAATGGACTCCAGACACTAGACAGGAACAAAGGCTCACTCTCTCCCTTAGTACGAGTTCTAATTAACATACAAAATGGAGCGTGCGCTGATCTTGGTTCTGGTCCTTGTTCTACCAATTAACTTCCTGCATGACCCCTAAAAAGTCACTAACCTGTGTGCCCCATTCTACTCATTTGTGAAATCTCAATAGTAATATTTGTATTATTAAATACAAACTTAAATCTTAAATAAGATTTGCAAAGTGCACTGAGATCGTCAGGTGGAAGGTGCTACTATAGAAGTGCTGAACTGATTTTGCGGGGAGAGGGGCGGGGGGGGGGGGGGGAGAGAGAGAGTAATTTTTCCAAAATGTAAGGAGTCCCCTACTTTAGATCTGTGATAAAACATTTATATTAAGTCAATATAAACTATCTGGCTTGTGTATATTGATGTGGTATCAAAGGAACAATGCATGCTCTTGCAAAGATGTTTAGGTTAACAACATACTTTTCTTGTCAGGGATCAATTACAGACAAGTTTAACATAATATATCATTACATTTTAGTGATGTAAAAAGCTAAGATAATGGTTGAAATTGAAACAGTACTTGGAGCAATTGGAAAACTTGATTTTTTTGGGACATAAGCAGCAGCTACAGTAGAAGTGCATAGGAAGAAACAGTCTTCTCTTCCTAAACCAGTGAAGCGTAGTTGACAGTACTCAGCAAGTCTCTGTGGAACGTGGCTCAGCAAGGCAGACATGACAACACATATCAACTATGTTGCAGAGAGCCAGTCAGTCTTCTTACCATAGGCTAAAGCAGAACTAGGTTTGCAGCAGTCAGTCTTATGGACCTTTGCAACCAAAGTGCTTTGCTGGATAAGGGAGCAAGACAACCATTTATTGATCAAGAGTCATACTTAGGTTACAGAAAGAATTGAAGAAAAATATCATTCAAGCTAAGAGCCTACTGCACTGCAGGATCCCTTCCCCTATCTATCTGGTGGTTAAAGCAAGTTGCATATAACTTTGAAAAACTTTAATGATTAGGGCTGAAATTGTGTGTCTCGGGATGACCAATATGAATACACCTTTCAGCAAACACGGTTTAACCATTCTCAGAATGAGGTTAAGGGAAAATACATTGTCTTGCCCAGTTTAAAAAAATTCTTACAGCTGTTCTACTGAGAAGCTATATCATCTCCATGCTTTCGGGCAGGGATTGAAACTTGTCTGCCGGATCACACTGAGGTGAGAGAAGTTCCTTTTGCTATCCCCGTGAAAATCCACCCAAATTTGGCCACGTTATAAGCCTCTGGAAATTGCTATTTGCATATGCTCAGTAAACGTTTACTAGAGACCACCAACAAAATTCTCTGAACATTCCATTTCCAGTAAGCATACTCCATCCCCACCACAATGCCCACGCTGCACCCCTAGACCTCACGGGGTATGCTGCAGCAAGGACTAAACAAAAAACTTTTCTGCAATTGCTCCTGCTGCAGCACAAGGCATCAGAACTGAGGGCAATGGTCTCTCATGTACTCTCAATGCCCACCCCCAACTGGTGCTCAGGCAACATGGAGGAGGAAGCAGCCTGATTTGAATGCAGGGAAAGGGAGAGATATGAGACAGGCTGTGCATGTCTCATATCTCATGACACTGGACAGCTGTGGGTGTTTAATTGCAGTGTAGACATAGCCCTAGTGACTAGCATCACGCTGTCTGGAGAGCCTCACAACCGTGAGTGCCAGCCTCAGGACAGACTGTCAAGAAGCAGGGCAGACCCCCACAAAGTGGTTGTACGTTCTATAATTAGGTGCCACCAACCCAGTAAAAGCACTATAGCAGTCTTACCATGGAGTCACAGACAGTCCCCTTGGGCATTCCCGTCTATCTTGCTGGATTTAGTGACAGATGGTCACTTTACACCAAAAGTCACAACAATATTCAGGTTACTCCCAGTCCCAAAGGATCAGACACTTACCCCAGGTCAATTTGCACCTTAGATCTCACCCAAAAGACAATGCTTGTAGCCAATCCTATAGTAAATTATGTAAGGATTTATTAACTAAGAAAGAAATGAGAGAGATATTACAAGGTTAAAGCAGGCAAGCATAGATACACAAATGAATTACAGCCTATGGTTTCAAAAGGTGGCAGAGTTGCAGAAATCTGTCAGCTCCAAATGGCTTTTAGGGCTAACCCAGGTTGACCCTGGGGATCGCAGCTTCTGATTCATAGCTCCAGCCCGGTGAGAGTCCAAACAGCAAAGGAGAGGGAAAAGGACCTTGTCGGCTATTTTTATTTCCTTCTTCCAGAATTTAAGCTGACGGGATGAGCTCTTTTGCACGTAGCCTCTTCATGGGCATGAAGGGGAAATTAACAAAGTCTTTGTATTATAATGTCCCACAATGGCCCATTTAGTTTTTATAGGCCTTCTTTATGGGCAGGAGACAATCACTCCTGACTGCATTCAGATTTTCAGAGCAAACATTTTTATAGTTACAAAGCAAAAACTTTAATATTAGTTTATAGCACGTGATAAAGATTTTATAAGTGAGATTAAGGCATGCAGTAATTTACAAGCACTTCATAAAGTCTAAACCAGTGGTTCTCAAACTTTTTTTTCCGCAGACCACTTCAAAATTGCTGAGGGTCACGGCAGACCACTTAATGAGCTTTCCAAATGTTGTTTGTACCGTTAGCTAACTATTGTAAAGTGCTTTGGAGAAAAGCGCTATATATATTAAAAAACCTTAATAATAATTAACTTTTTTTGATCTACAAATAAAGCACACAACTCATATTTTAATATCAGTAGTCTTACCTTTCTAATGCAATGGATGTGCCCTCTCTCCCCGACCGCAGCAGCCCCTGAGCTGGGGCTGGGAAGGAGGGGGGTCTCCCCCCGGCAGCCACAGCCCTGGAACTGGGGAAAGTTGCCTCTTTCTCTGGCCGACGCAGCCCTGCACATCCCAAATTCCCCCCACCCCCTCTTCTTACCCCACTGTCCCCTCTCACCTACCCCATATTCCCCCCAATGCCACCACCTCACCTTACATGTGTGTCTTCTCCAGGGTCCAGGCACCTAATTAGTGGAGCCACGCCTGTATGGCTCCTCTAATTAGGTGGGTGGTCCTTCATTCTCTTGTGTGCGGCCGCCCAGGCACGCACCTTAGAGGGAACTATCCGTGGACCACCGGTGGTGCCCTGACCACAGTTTGAGAACCTCTGGTCTAAACACATCATTATAAGTTTAATAGCCACCTTAACCATACTTAAGGCTTGTCTTCACTACCCGCCTGGATCGGCGGGTAGAAATCGATCTCTCGGGGATCGATTTATCGCGTCTCGTTGGGACGCGATAATTGATCCCCGAATCGACGCGCATACTCCACCAGCCCAAGTAGGAGTAAGCGCCGCCGACGGGGGAGCTGCAGCGGTCGATTTGCCGCTGTCCTCACAGCGGGGTAAGTCGGATCAGATACGTCGAATTCAGCTACGCTATTCCCGTAGCTGAATTTGCGTATCTGAAATCGATCCCCCCCCCATAGTGTAGACGTAACCTTACACACAGGTGAAACAGACTGGTTTACAGCAATGAATTTGCCAGTGCTCCGCTGAGGCCTAAAGCCTTGTGTGGCGGGGCCAGGCAACCCCGCCTTAGTCCAGAAGGAGTTAAGCCCCAGAGACTAGAGGGAGGGGCCAGGCAACCCCGCCTTAACCCGAAAGGAGTTAAGCCCCAGGGACTGACAGCGGAAGTCCCGCCTCCCTGGGTGGACTGGGCATGCTCCAAGTGCTATAGGAGTATAAAGGGAGGGAGACCGGCTCAGTCTGGGCTGGAGCCCGTAGGTGAAGGACCTGCCGGGGAAGCTCCTGCGGCGGACCAGCCACAGCCGGTGACTACGCCGGGAAGAGACGCTGTCCACGGCCCGCCGGCGCCCCGGCGCTTAGAGGAGACCCAGGGGATGACCGAACTCGCCGAGCACCAAGGACCCGTCGACTCCTGGGAGACCCCAGCGGAGACTCTGGTAGGAAGGGACCCCGGGAGGGTGACAGAGTGGTACGTCCCCCCCCTCGGGGAAACTCAGCGTGTTTCGGTCGGAACCCCCCCGCTGAGTTGGTGAAAAAGCCTCACGCTACCCTCCGCCCGAGGGTCGCTTTTGGGACTCCGGCCGCTAGGCCACGCTACCCTCCGCCCGAGGGTTGCTTTTGGGACTCCGGCCGCTAGGCCACGCTACCCTCCGCCCGAGGGTTGCTTCTGGGACTCTGGCCTATAGGCCCTACCGCCCGGTAGCCACGGGCTGGGTTCCAGACTCCTGCCGTTAGGCTGCGTCCCCTGGAGAAAAAAGGGACGTCATAGACTTTGGCCACTAGGCCATACTGCCCTGGATTAAAGGGCTATTTGACAGACGGTGGCGGATAGTCCACGCCGCCCGCAACCTTAGGGGCGTGGACCGTCACACCTTGGCAAGTCCTGGCACCTGGTCTGCCACCCTCACAGCTAGTCCACATATAGACTAACAGCCTACTACTACCACTCCAATAGCCACCATTGCTAGTAACTCACCTAAAATGGTAAAGGTCTGTGCTGTGGATTTAAAAGTCCAAACGGTTGCAAAGTCTGGCATGCAAAAGTTAGAAAATGCCAGAACTAAGGCTGCCCATGCAACTTTTATTCAGTCTCCTTGTGTGTACATGTTATGATACAGGCTTTAATTACATGATCACATACTATTTTTTTCCATCAGGCCTCTGCCTCATTCAGAGCCCTGGACCTGGGCTGGGGATGAAACAGGGCTGTGTAGTGAAGGAACCTGTTGTAAGAACCCTGCCTCATTTGTTGCAAATGTTGGAAGGTACAGTAACTCCTCACTTAAAGTCGTCCCGGTTAACGTTATGTCTTTGTTACGTTGCTGATCAATTAGAGAACATGTTCGTTTAAAGTTGTGCAATGCTCCCTTCGAACATCGTTTGGCAGCCGCCTGCTTTGTCCACTGCTTGCAGGACGAGCAGCCCATTGCAGCTAGCTGGTGGGGGCCTGTATCCAGGGTGGACCAGCAACCCCCGTATCAGCTCCCCGCTCCCCTAAGTTCCCTGAGCTGCAGCCGCCCAGCAGGCTATCAATTGGCAGTTCAGCTTCCCTCCCCCCACTGCCATGTGCTGCTCCTGCCCTCTGCTTTGGAGCTGCTCCCAGAGACTCCTGCTTGCTGTGCAGGGGGGAAAGGGGGAGGCTAATGTCAGGGTGTTCCCCTGCCCCTGCACCCCGCTTACCCCTTCTCCATATAGAGCAGGGAGGGGACATGGACGGAGAGAGACAGAGAGAGCTTGGGGCAGCAGCTGCTGTCTCAACTTCCTGATCCACTCTTAAGTGCATTGTCTTTTTAAGTGGGTCAGCTTACTTAAAGGGGCAGTGTGCATCTCTCTCTCTCTCCCCCACACACTCAAGATATATGTCTGTCTCTGTCTCCTATGCTGTCTCCCCTCCCTCCTGTTCATGCTGCCTTGATGAGAGGCTACATTAACAACGTGTTAACCCTTGAGGGCTCAGCCGAGTGCCAGTTCATCATTTAGCAGCAAGGCATTCCCTGGGAAATATCCCTCCCTCTTCCACCCTCTAACTTCACCACCTCAACCAAGCTTCACAATCATCATAGCTGTGAACAGTATTAAATTTAAAACGTTTAAGTTTAAAACGTATACTGTGTGTGTGTGTGTGTGTGTGTGTTTTGTCTGGTGGAAAAAAAAAATTCCCTGGAACCTAACCCCCACTATTTACATTAATTCTTATGGGGAAATTGGATTCGCTTAACAGCATTTCGCTTAAAGTCGCATTTTTCAGGAACATAACTACAACATTAAGTGAGGAGTTACTGTATGTACTTAATGAGAAGGGGACTGGGGGGAAAGAAAGGATGGTTAAGGCAGTTGAAGGCCATGCTTTGTAAATATAATGTGCTATTAAAAATGCTACACTCTCAAAAATCAGGCTACAGACTTTAAGTTGGGCACCTAAATACAGTGGACACTTCAGAGAATTTGGCTTTAATATCTCTGTGCCTTAGTTCTCCATCTGTAAAATGGGGATAATACTACCCTTCACCTTGCAAAGGTGTTGTGAAGATACACTCAATGTTTGTGAAGCAATAATAGTGATGAGAACCTTAAAGAAGTCCATGAAGAAATTAATAATTCTGTATTCAGTGTGGGGTTTGGATGATGAACAGTAAATAAAGCCTGAGGCCACACAATGAATGGTGAGGATAAAATCAAATATTTCATAGCTATCCTTTCCATGAGCTTTTATGTTATTTCTTTATTTAGATTTGTAATAATGTTAAAAAGGGTGCCTATTCTTATTCTCTAGGCACCCTTGACATTATTTAATACCCTAAGTGCAGCAGAACAAATCTCCCTCTCGGTCTGACAATAGCACCCTCACTACTCTCCACTCCAATATTGAAATGCTTGGGTGTTGGTGGAGTTTTGCAGCATGCCCTGAAGGTCAGCGGATCGTGGGCTATTTCAGACCAAGGTGGGCAGCAAATTTCAGTGTCACAGGGTCCTCACAGAAAGAATGCCCTGACAGCATCCCCTTCTCATTCATATCTAAGGGACTTCAGCTCCAATCTCAACTCTACCAGTCTGGCATAGAGGCAATCCTTTTGATTTACTCTAACCACTGTTCTCAGCAACTAATAAAATAAAGAGCTATCACAGGTACTACAGAAGAGAGACAAGGAGGTAAAAAGAGTGGCAGAAAAATTAAAGGTTATGTTAAAACAAGAAAACCCTAAAACCTAGACAAATACTCTTAAAATGAACATTCACAAACTTCAGCTATTCCTCCACTGCTTCATATGCCTCCCTCCCCACCCATCCTGCATCACATACCAAAACTCCTCAAGCTGCTCAGACATTATGGTGGACATCAACACAGGAACCTGGAGTGATAGATGTGGTTATCTTCATATTCCAAGGTGATTTATGCCCCCTGCCTTTTCTGCATGATCTGGGTCAGGTTTTCTCTGAGTGTGTGATGCGTTCATAGATGCTGTTACACCCAAAGACCACCGAACGTTGGCCACATTTTAACAGAGACTACAGGCCTGCTGAGAGCCTGACAATCATCCTATGACAGCAATAGCAGAAGAAAGGCATCGAAAGGGAAAATATGGAAGTGAATTGATTATACTCCGAGATAACAGATCTCAAAAGTGAGCTGGGCAAAAGACAGGAAGCTGAATGAGACACAGAACAAGAGCAAGAGATGGAGGTCACTTCAAAGGGTTCAGCTAAACATCTGATCTAAACTGAACCCCCAAACTTTTTGAGGTTCAGTTCTTCCTACCACTGTCTAGCCTCAATTTCTACCTTGTGGATGGGCCTGCTTTTTTCCCCATTCGTTATCCCCACACAAATATTAAATTTGTACACTGGTAACCTAGGATTTAAATTAGGTAGGGAAAGGACCCCTCCAAATCCACCCGCAGCATGATCGGACCTGTGTTTCTTCATAACGGTGTCTTTCTGATAGCACTAGTGTAACCAGCAGGAGCAGAATGAGAGACAGAAGAACCATTACCAGCACTGCTGGAAAAGTGCCACTGTGCAGGGGCACAAGTATGATCGTGTCGTGCTGGGTGGTCATCCTTTGCAGCTCTGGGGAATGAGAAAGGGAAGGATAGAGGCCGTGGGAAGAAAAAGAGCATTATCAGTAATTACATTTATTCAAAGCCAAGTCATCTTAACATAAGAGATAAGATGGTCATGCTCCAAAGGAGCAAAAAGATGCAGATTCTGCTCAAGTCATTTTATCATCTTGGGATTGCAGTTTCCTGACAAGTGTTAAACATTTAGGATCAACATGCAGAGCCTACAGTCTGCTAGGATGATCTCATTTCCTTTGTGCGGTGTTTTCCTTCATCAAAAAAATGCTCTCATCGTTTTCTCTGTCTGCCACAACTCCTCATCAGTTTCTTTCCAGCGTCCACAATCAGTTCACAAGAGATGTTCAAAGGCAGACCTGCTGTCCGCTTTCTTACAGCAGCACTCTGTCTTGCACTGTCAGGGCTTCAGCCTTGTCTGCAGTTATATTTAGTACTCCCTCCTCTATTCTCCCAGGTTTTGCTCATTGTCACAGGGACACTTGGAAGTGGAGCCCGTACCGATGGCACGGATTCCTCCAACACTTTAGACAGTAAAAGGATTCACTGATTTATTCCGTACCACGGAGCATTCCTATAGCTTCACAAATAGAAGCTGCTAAAGAGATGGTTAACCTAGGCTACAACAGGGATTTGGCTTGGTCTGCTGAGGTCCCTGTGCGGGTGAGGAGGAGGAGGGGTGAGCTGTGAGCTAAGAAGAGACAGATATAGATAGCTTAATAGTGTTTCAAACCAAACAGGGGAGATGAAGGCAATAAATCTTTATAGCTGAGGCGCTTATTTTTGGTAGATGTTCTTGAGCAGTCGATCACCTGGATCTTAGTCATAGGGGTAGGACTTTGAAAGTGAGTCTTGGTTAAACAAGAGACAACTTGGCCTATTTTCTTATGAATTTTACGATCAAATTAAAAAAAAAAAAACTTTTTGAAGGAGCAGAGCAGTTCTGCTCCACTTACTCATACAAGTTTTATGAACTTGGGCAATCACTGTTCTTTGTGTATGGAAATCATGACCTCGCTGGAAGGCAAGAAAGAAAGAAAAAACAAATCTCCATGAGAGAGAAAGATACACAGAGAGAATAAAATCATAACATCTACAGAGCTACATACACCACAATCTAGGTCTGTACCTTGAATTCATTGCTCACTGAAAAAATGAAATTCAGGGTATGATTTGAAGCTAGACCAAGTTATTCTATCAATAGCTTCAGAATAGAAGCTATGTGCACACTTCATGATACTGAACCAAATCAGCAGCTACTTTCACTATGTGTTACATAAGCGTGCTGAACTCCTGCCATTATTAGAGTCTACCATTTCCTTCTGATTGTAGTAAAACCTGGAAAAGACAGGAAAGAGAGACACAAACATGGCTGACACTGAAGCCATGGCATTCCAATACCAAGGTTGTGCAGTAAGGAATTTAATGCGAGGACATCCAGTTATCTTTGGTAGTTTTGGTGAAATAGAAGATCGTCAAGAAAAACAAAATCAGGGGAGCCCAAGGAGTTAATGTGGTACTGCCAGCGCATGCGGTGAATTCCCAGGTGGATGGAGCCCAGGACCATATTGCTGAAGCAGTTTTCTGTGATGAGGCTCCTATAAAGGTTACTGGAGACCAAGGAAAGTAATGTGGGGCACTATCGCTTTGGATCTTGGACAGCTACTGGGTAGTTGCTCTGGAGGCGCATGAAGAACAGATGGAAGTAATGAATTGAGAGACTTAGCTCAAAAGTTTTCCTTACCAAGTGTGACGGGGTGTACCAGGCCTTTGTGGCCCTCTGCTGGAGGCCCCGCTGCTCTACTGCACCCTGCCCGTGGAAATTGTTCTCGGAGAGAAAGAGAGCAGTGAGCATTAGACCTCCAGGCTTGCCTACAGAAGCATCCCAGGAACAACAATTTTGGGAACCATTGAGATCTGGTCCTCCAGCAACTAGAAGAGCTGGGGATCAGCAACAGCCAATCAAGGCCCAGCAGGCCAAAATAAAAGGAACTGCCTGCTGCTAGCAAGACAGTTCCTGGCCGGAGCTAGCAGAATGAGGAAGAATCACTAGGCCACACCTGGGCGAAGCCAGGGCCCATTCCTGGCTGCAATTGAGGGCAGGAGTGTAGGAGGAACCCTGCTGAGTTAGCTGCAGAAAGGGAATCAAGCCGAGATGGGTAAGAAACCAGGATCAGTTACAACTAAAATGAAGAGCTAGGAACTTTTTTTCTATGCGAGTTTGTTGCACCCAGAAGGGGTTTGGACTGTGGTACCTGGCTGGACGGCTGAGCCACACAGGCTGACTGGTAGCCTGCAGGAGGTTCTGGGAGCTGAAGAAATGGCAGCACCACACCCAGGACGAGGGAGTGGAGCGCCGAGTAGTAAGTAGAAACCACCACATCAAGTCACTACATTACAATATAGGTGCTAGGGGCACAGCAGACTGGAATAGACTGCTACTACCCAGTCCAACTTAGGGAGGTCAGGTTACAGACCATGAAGGACAGGATCCAATCTGTAGATAGTTCTTGGGGAGAGATGAAGGGAAACCAATGGCTAGTGCCATACCTCAGCCATTGTAAGAATCAAGGAATGCACAGGAAGCACTTAATTTCATGAGCCCCTCCGCTAAAGAAAAATGAGAATATGGGTTTCATTCTCTGATGATTTCCCCAACAGAGCAGAATGTATCAGAGATTTAATAATGTGGGAGACTAAGGAAGGCCATTCTTCTGGAGCGTCTACTGGGCTTCTTTGAAGAGGGGGCCAAGAGAGATTTGAATCTAAGTCTGGGTTTAGTTTGCCCTCCTACAGAGGAGTGGAGTACGTAGATATTTTGCCGTTGGGGTCAGAGAAAAGATCCTTAGAAACAATGGAGGCGATAGCTTAGAAATCTGCCGATAATGGGCAGGAGTCCACTGGGAGTTTCTTGGGGAGAGATACCCCTTTAATGTGGATTCAAGCTGGCTAAAAGTGCCTAACTGATCAAGGCCCCTGCATCGAGGGTCTCCCTGCACAAGAAGGTTGAAGGGCCAGGTGTCATCTATCTCCATATGGCTCCAGGCTTGGGACATCTCCCGCAAGTCAGGGTCCACAAGGTCTTCCAGGATGTCCCGCTCTTCCAGTGCTGCTCCCATTCCATTTCCAGTTCTGATAGAACTGCTGAAGCATGGAGCAAGCACCTGGTGTAGTGCCACTTTTGATCCATGTCCTTCCCAGTGTGGCTGCAGTGTCACTAGGTAAAGCAGAAAGGTTGCTTCTGGAGGCAGGGGAGGGGAGACACAGTGGGGGCATGTTCTACCTCCCCATCTTCTTAGGAGTAGGTCGTCAGCTCTCATACTGCATAGGTATTTCAGAGCTCTGAGGGGATGCATACACTGCAATAAAACACTAGTTGCTGGTCCGGGTCAGCTGACTCAGTCCCAGAGCCCAGGCTCCAATCTGAGCCAGATTGCCTAGGCTGCAATTTTATAGCCCTACAGCCCAAGCTACACAAGCCCAAATCAGCTGACATGGGCTATTCATGGGTGTTTTATTGAAGTGTGGACATATCCAGAGAGGCCTGGAAAACAACTGGGAGAATACTGTTTATCAGTTGGAGGACCAGGTTAGGGTCCACAAAATCCTGGTCTTGGATTTATTGCAACCTCTCTGCCTGACGGATAAGGAGGCAAACCCATCATACACTTCCTAGTGGCAACCACATCATGGATAAAAGGGTATTATGAGAGCAGGTTTTTTTTAATTTGTATTTATTTTCTTTGTATTTTGCAGGGCAGGAGATCATGTCAAATGCTGCATAGGGCAGAAGTTCACATCAGCAAATCATGTCAACAGATTGAACTTGGACTGCAAGTTTTTCATCTGTTATGTAATTGTTCTCACATTGTGGCTTCCTGCCTGTAATTTAACTTATAACTTGAGTGACATCTTTATCTAGATTCAAAGAAATTTTAAACCTTGAAAAGAGAAGCAGAGCCAGCAGAAACTTTCTGTAAATTTCCCACACCACTCACTATCACTCACATTGCGGGGAGGGGTAGCTCAGTGGTTTGCGCATTGGCCTGCTAAACCCAGGGTTGAGAGTTCAATCCTTGAGGGGGCCACTTAGGGATCTGGGGCAAAAATCAGTACTTGGTCCTGCTAGTGAAGGCAGGGGGCTGGACTCGATGACCTTTCAAGGTCCCTTCCAGGTCTAGGAGATAGGATATCTCCATTAATAAAAAAAATTATACATTATAAACACCAAGGAAAACCCTTCAAGAATAGTACTCAGCTGGGCTAAAAACCACACAGTGCTAATTGTGAGTGGAAATTCACTGACATTTTCTTTTCACAGTGCCCCTAAATTCCTGAAGAATAAGCTGATATGCACAGTATTTTTCCAGAAATAATTAGGTTAAAAAATATGTCAGACAATCTAGAAATGAACAAATCTATACCCAGAGAAAGGGTATTTCATGTTCCTCCCGGCTTCATTATCAGTGACTGCCTGAGATGACTAAGGTTTCCAGCAGCTATTTCTTGACAAAGGACAGATAAATGTGCCATTATTTTGGCACAGTTCAGTATAGCCTCCAATGTTTAGCATTGTATGTAAACTTCTGAACCCAACTGAAACGGTTTTCATTTTTAAACGTTCATGGCTTTGCGTCATTAGATTATCAGTATGTGACTATAACCTTCGTGCACAAGCCAGTAGGGATACCACCACCACCATGAATTAAAAAGTAACTGCCATGAAGCGGCGATGAAGAATTGTGAACTGCTGGCTGCCTATTTTACACAAGTTATCCTTTAAATTGCACACAAAAGCGTATATCAAATAAAATATTACTTTTGTAAAGACCTACTCTTTTGAAGAAGGAAGAATGAAGTGGAACACACAGCCCTTGTTGAATTTTCATTTTGTGGTAAACATTGTAAGTTAAGTATCAGGGGGTAGCCGTGTTAGTATGGATCTGTAAAAGCAGCAAAGAGTCCTGTGGCACCTTATAGACTAACAGACGTATTGGAGCATGAGCTTTCGTGGGTGAATACCCACTTCTTCAGATGCACATACCCACGAAAGCTCATGCTCCAATACGTTTGTTAGTCTATAAGGTGCCACAGGACTCTTTGCTGATTGTAAGTTAATTTTTCTTTTGCATTTGGATAGATTTTGCTGATCATAAAGAGTTCCCCCACCCCAACTTCATTACTGCTAATTCAGGATCAGGAAGACCAGCATAGCTGAGCTCTTCTGCACATAATTATAAAAGATAATGGTCTTTTATAAGACTGATAAGATAAAATGTCTGGCCTTGCTGATTTGACTATTTCAATGACTCACACCAGAAAGGTACGGGGAGTACCTGGTAATTTTCTGTAATTATGTCTGATCCACTATTATATGGCCAAAAAGAATGTTTGCCATATGACTTTCGAAATAAACAGGGAGGAGAAATAATCAGTTCCTGTCCATGGAACTTTAGATCAGGGCCGGCTCCAGCATTTCTGCCGCCCCAAGCAAAAAAAAAAAAGCCGCGATCGGCGGCGGCAGTTCAGCAGCAGGTCCTTTGCTCTCAGAGGGAGTGAGAGACCTGCCGCCCCCGAATTGCCGCACGTGCCGCCCCTTTCCCTTGGCTGCCCCAAGCACCTGCTTGTTAAGCTGGTGCCTGGAGCCGGCCCTGCTTTAGATATCTCAAAGCTTCTGCTTTCCCTTTCAAACAAACATCCCACTTCATTCACTCCTCCCCTGCCCCCAAGTGGTCAGTGTCTCTTGTAGCACACATGCAACTCAGTTTCACTTAGTGGTGGTGCTTGGTAACATCCCTTCACAGTGTTAATTACTTAAGGTGACTAACGTATGTCCACAGTAGTCTGTCATGTCCCAGGCGCCAACTTTCTCATTTCCTCATTTCCATTCCCAACTGATCTGGCTGTGACACTGCAGCATAAGGTGGCCGGGGGCTCCACTGCAGAGGATGGGCAGGTAGTAGAGGGCAGGAGAGGTATATTTTGCCATTCCTCCCAGCTTCTTGTAGGGAATCTTCCTTTCTTCTACTCCATAGGGCCCTGGAGCTCCAAGAGGTTTAGAAAACAAATGGTCCCCTCAGAGACCATGCCAGATGCAGCTGCCTCAAGGAGAGGCATAAGAATGACTGGGGGCAGAGTCTTCCTGCCTGCTAGAGAAGAAGGGAATGGGAATGAAAAATCCTCTCTCTAAATTAGTTGCCACTTTCCTGACTGACAGATGAAGAAACACGTAAGGTTTATTATGCTGACAGTGTAAGATTCATGATGTCCTTAGCAACTCATTCCCTAGCTTTTAAAAACTTGGATTTATTAAATGATGTGAAGTAGCATATGCTTCCCAATGTACTTGGGGATATTGTTACTTTGGGCTCTGCCTATTCCCCACTTCTTCAACCCATCTGTGCTAGAGTGCTGATTAGGAAGATTTACAAGCTCTGCAGAGCCTGCTTGCCTTTAGGCACAGGAAGGGGTGGCATGGTGGCCTGGCACAAGTGAGTGCCTTATGCCCCCGGTACCTCTTTGCACCAGAGAGTGGAATGGTTGTGACTACCCAAGACACCCATGATAACTAGAATGCCTGCTGCTCCAGCACAAATAAATCTATGTTTGGCAGAATATGAATCCTGGGGCTTCTGGCATATCTCAGAAGTTAAGCTCCTGAGTAAGGCCAATGAATCGGGGGAGGGGTTGGGGAAGGAGAACACTCCTTGAGCACAAACATGAAAAATTAAAAGAAAACCAAATACGAAAACAAAAGCCAAATACTGCAACAGAATTAAGTAAATAAAACAACAGGAGAAAAGCACTCAAGAAGGGGCAGATACCACAGTTGTTTTGTCTCAAACTGCAGGCAGATAAGAAGGAATTGGAGTGGCAGCAGTTCTGCTCCTCAATATGTACCCTCGTTCTGGAGTACGAGGTTGTGCAGTGCGCAGGTGAGGACCCACTGACACTGCTGATTCAAATCTCCGGTCAAGAGCACACATACGCACACACACTATGGTGGAGCATCCATGATGACATATACTCGAAGAAGAAGAATTGCTTTATTCAGTGCTTTAAGACTATGATTTAAAGGTAGCTTGGCAGTTTCCAATAGAAAACAAACACTTCCTTGGAGCTACCCCCCATTAGGAGTCTATCGAGAATCCGTATCAGCATTCTTTACAGTTGATAGGCACATTTTCATTACTATTCTGGGGGAGGGGTTGTGCATGTGATTTGTTTAAATATACAAATATCTGGTCAAAGCCGGTGTGTTTCAGTAACTTCCTGTTTTCCCATGAAGCTTTTAGATTATTTTTATATTCCAATATGAAATTAGCTATACAAAAAACAGTTCAAATACCAACTGCTACTTGACCAGAGTGATTTTTTCCTGTCAATATAAGCTTTGTGAATGTTTTCATTATGTTTACTTGGTTTAAGATTAATTAAAAATTGCACAAAGACATGGTTTGATTTTGAATAAAAGAATTGTGGGGGAAAAAAATCTGTATTTTAAACATTTCTTATCTGACTTGAGAAATTCAAAGGCCTGACCTGTCAGACCCATGACCTAAATGTCATTTTTGTCGGTACTGTCATTTTGCATTCCCATTGTCTATTATTTATATTCTAATAGCACCTAGAAGTCCAAAATCATTATCAGGCACCATATAAACACATAAGATAACACAGGCCCTGCTTTGAACAGTTTACAGTTTTAGGTCTCAGTCCTGCAAGTTCCAACATGCAATAACGAACCGCACAGAAATCAACTGGGCTTTGTGTGGGTACACTGTGCTCCTGCACGTAGGGACCTGATCCTGCAAACAACAAAAATATTACAAGGGACAGAGTGGGGAAGAAGGATACGAATATATACAGGTTTTATATTCATCTGTACATTTAGTTGGCATCTCTCTCTCTCTCTTGCTTTCGAGAGGCCAAATATTTACATATGTCCCTTGATCTGACCATTAATTAGCTGATTTCTACAGACGTCATAGCAAATGTGGGTCTTGAAAAGAGATGTGAAGTAGGAGAAGGTAAATAGCCTTAGGGATAAATTCAGGTATAGCATTCCATGGGTAAGCAGCAGCATGGCAATACACATGGCCTATGGGAAAAAACTGCAAAACAACCTAAGAACTTTAAGTAATGCATTTTATATAGTTTTAAAAGACATTTTCTCGGTCCTTCCCACATAAAAGTAGCCATGCTTCAGATTCCAATTACATCTTGAACTTTGATCATGTTGGGAAAATAAAACAAATGAGAACCTGACTTATGTTTAAGATTAATTTTATTTAGTTTATCATGAATCACAAGTTTTGGATCAGGAGCCAAATTTTCCTAAAGTTCAAGTGGTTTCAGATCCAGTGTTCTAATTTAGGCTCATCTCTATTTTTGAACAATATCATTTCATGTACCTGTGCCAACTAACAAGGCAACTTTATTTACTAGGAAAGGCAGCATTATTTTACAGATGAAAGTACTCCCGTTGCATTGATTACTGCTCCTTGCTAGCTAGGACTATGTACATCCTATTATTTTTCCTACCCAGTTTCTCTCACCCCATTCCAGCACACATTTGCCTCTTCAATCTGTTTGTCTTTTAGACTGTAAACTCTTTGAGGCAGAGATTATCCTTTATTGTATGTTTGTATAACAACTAGCACAATGGGGCTCCAACTCAGGTGTCCTCTAGGCACTACCGCCCTATAAATAATATTTAACGACAGATTCACCAACAGAGAGCTCTAGATTCTCCCTTCTTTGTGCTCTCAACATCTATTTAATGCACAAAGAAGTTATGCACACACATGGAACTGATTTTGATATTGTTTCTGGAAAATAGGAACTGTAGGTTAGTCTCTCTCCCGCTCCACAAAAAATAGCTCAACTACACATTGTTTTCTGGTCAGTGACTATTAGTTTGCTTGAAGAATAATCATTTGTGATGTATTCTCAAGTTTTACTGATATTGCATCATTCACAGTGCTTGAACTGCAGAGCAGGAAAAACAAAAAAACATACCTTTCCAAAGCCATTTATTTTCATATTTTTTCCACTACAAAAATTTTCTGACAGCCCCACAAGATTTTCTGAGGACCAAAGCCTTCAGTCTGAATGTGAAGGGGCATTTATTTGAACCTGCCTTCTAGATGACATTTAGGAGCTACCTTAAGGCTATAGATGTTTAAAAGCTATCATACTCTTGTTTCATGTGGAACCCAGGCTGGATTCTGGTTTAAGCAGCAGGTTAAGGATCTGAACAGTCTGACATGTTCATGTGATAGGCACTGAAGAAAGGGCAACTGTCAGACTTAATTTATTTGAAGATATGAAAGCAGATTTATTGTTTACAAGTAACATGGCTGACAGAAGGCATGTGTCTGAATAATGGTTTATTTTAAACAAACATCACCATGAAAATGTATAATTTTGCCACAATCAGCCAACTCTTTAGAAGGATAAAATAAATAGTGGTAAATTTTGAAGTGTTCTTTCAAGGTATTGATTGTTTGCTTATATCATCCCATATTTTCATCCATAGTTTATTTCCTGTGATTTTTTTCTGATCTGACTGACCAACAATTGGTAGTTATGAATAGTATTAACGATCACATTTTCTCCATGCATAGCCATTTAGTTTAATCATCTTCTTCAGAACCAAATTTTAAATTGGGTTGCACAATGGTATAGTCATAAATTTGGAAAAGGTTCCATTTTCTGCCACAATTCATAATCTATACTGTTTCAACTACCAGATTACCTTTTTTTTTTTAAATTCGTCACCCCATTGCTTTTAATACATATGGAAGAAAATAATTTGTATTGTTAACAATTTATTGTCTTCAATAAAAAACTAGGAAAGTAACAGAAGTAAAACTAATTTCAAAATTGGACATGAGCCTATCATGTGACATTGGTAAAGTATCACAGAAAGTCATTTTCTAATTAACACTGAACAAAGAGCTTCAATTAGGAAAAGGCAATTATCCTACGCCCATATCAATGGAAGAAAAGGCTCCCCTTCTCTATCACATCAAACATAAGTTGTTTGTTTACTTTCAAGTCCATTCATGGCCTATTCCCATCCTACCAATCCTCTTTCATTTACTATTGGGATGTCGACATCCACCTCTAATTGCTCCACAACACCGGTCTTTATCACCCACTTGTTAAATTTTCAAACAAGCATCTTTGTGCTTTCTCCCATGCTGCCCTTCACGCTATGGAGGAGCATCCCACACACATCTGCAAAGCTACCTCACTATCTTCCTTCAAAACCCTTCTCAAAACTCTCCTTTTCCACGAGGCCTACAAAAAAATTGACAACAGTTAGGTCACCAGTGTGCTGAGACCACAGGCTATCACAGTAATCTACCCATCTGTATCCATCTGTTGTCTCTTGTTTTTATACTTAGATTGTAAGCTCTTCAGGGCAGGGACCACCTTTTCATTCTGTGTTTGTACAGCACCTAGCACAATGGGGTTCTGGTCCATGGCTAGGGCTATATAAACTTGGGCACTATAGTAATACAAATAGTGAATGGTAGAATTAACAGACAGTGGCCTGAGAAAGGTTCTAAACTGAAGATTTAAAGAAATAGTACACATGTCCTCACTCATCCCAAGGCATATAATCGAGATAATGATTTTAAAATATGCCTAACTTCACGGTTTTGTATGTAATTCTCTGGCCTAGTCCATGTAATGTAATTCTGGATGTATTAACAGCAGCATCGTATACAAGACACAGGGAGTAATTGCTCTTCTCTACTTGGCATAATATCTGGCCAGACTACTGCGGCTGGCAGATCATCCTACAGCAGTCTAAAAACAACAAGGAAGAAAAGACTCATTTTAGGAGCATAAAATGTCTGCACCTTTATGGGCGGAATCAATGCATGAAGGCCTGAGAGAATATCCGTTCTTGTCTCTAGAGAACTCACTCACTACAATATTGATATTGCAGCATTTAATGAGACTAGATTGGTTGGAGAATGTTCCATCAGTAAGCTAGGAGGCAACTGCACTTTCTTCTGTAAAGGAAAAGCAGAAGATGAAGACATAATCCAGGGAGTTAGATCTGCAATGTCTTTCCTGAAACAACTTTCTGATCTCCCTGTTGGCCTGAATGAACAGCTCATGAAACTTCAGTTCCCCCTGGGCCCCTCATGGAATGATATTGTAATCAGTGCCTATATGCCACACCTACACTGACCAGCAGAGAGGAAAGCAAGTAGCAGTTCTACTCAGACCGGGACTCCATCCTCAGATCAACCCCTGCATATGATAAGCTCATCCTGCTGGGAGACTTCAACACTAGAGTTGGTAGAGACAGCAATGACTGGAGAAATGTGATAATATAACATAGAGTGTGAAAGATGAACTGCAATGGACTCCTTCTCTTGGGTAAATATGCAGAACAGAGTCTGCTCATCACTAATACCATAATTTAGGCTAAATGATAAATATAAAACATGGACACACCCACGTACCAAACCATGGCACCTGATTGACTATGTTATCATCCACCAGTGAGACATCTGCGATGTCAGAATTACCAGAGCCATGTGTGGCGCAGAATGCTAGACAGACCACAGATTGGTAAGAGCAGTGCTCAACCTCCATATAGTCTCCCTCACAATGCAAGTGCCCCAAGCTCAACAGAACAGCCTTCAACATAGCAAAGCTCAAGCACATTGACTATCAGTTGCAGTTTCAGCAGCCACTTGATGACTAGCTTTATTCATGCTCACCATTCACTGGCAACCCATCAGAAAAATGGAACCAGCTCAAAGATTTGATTATTGACACAGCTGAATCAGTGCTGGTACCAAAGAAAAGGGTACACCAGGATTGATTCAATGAGAACAACGAGAACATTTCCAAACGCCTAAGCAACAAGCAGAAAGCGTTTGTCGATTAGCAGAACAATCTCACTTCCATCTCAAAGAGAAAAAGGTTTAAGTACCTACACAGCAAGGCCCAGTCTGAACTGAGGAGAATGCAGGATGAGTGGTGGGAAGAAAGCTGTAGAAGTTTCAGCATTACGCAGATATGAACAATGCAAAGATGTTCTTTGACTCTCTCAAAGCAGTCTACAGACCATCTAAATCTAGCACTGCTCCTCTGAATTCAGCAGATGGCACAACCCTCGAAGACAAGGAAGGAATTGTACAGAGATGGGTTGAACACTTCAATAGTCTACTCAATAGACCATCCACAGTCGATCGACATATCCTTGATCAATTACCCGAGAAACCCAAGAGGCTCTCGACCTCCCTCAATCAGCTGAAGAGGTCATGAAAGCCATTAAAAACTGAACTCTGGCAAGGCATCTGCTGGAATTCTGTCCTTCCAGAACTGTACAAAGAAGCAGGCTCAAAGGCTACTGAGGTGTTTTACGACATCTTGAGTAGCATTTGGGAGGAAGAAGAAATGCCACAAGACTTCAAAGATGCTATTATTGTATCACTGTTCAAAAACAAAAAGACATCAAAGCTGGCTGCGGAAACTACAGAAGAATTTCTCTCCTCTGTACCGCAGGGAAAATACTCTCTCATATTCTACTGAACAGACTTGTTGTGAGTGTATCTGAGGAGAATCTACCAAAATCGCAGTGTGGTTTCAGACCAGGTCACAATACTACGGACATGATGGTCCAGGTCTATGGGCTAGTCTACATAAACTAGGATGCCCAAGAAGGTTCATACAAGTGATCCTTCTGTTCCATGACACATGACAATGCAAGTGCTCTCCAAAGGTGACTCTTCTGATGCATTCGAAATCTTGCTGCGTACTTGCTCCAGTGCTATTCAACTTGTTTTTTGTCTGTGTCCTCAGCCCTGCCACAAGGGATTTAGACCAGGGGATATACATTCGCTACCAACTCGATGGCTCTCTCTTTGATCTTCGAAGACTTACCACAAAGATCAAGATACCGGAGAGGCTTCTCATTGAACTTTGTGCAGTTGACTGCGCCCATGGACATAACGACCTTCAGGTCATCATTTATAATTTTTCTGAAGCATCCCAGCACTTTGGACTTACTATCAGTCTCAGGAAGACAGAAGTCTTGTTCCAACCAGCACCTCATTCCAATGCTCCAGTGCCAGCCATCTCCATCCGAGGCACAAAGCTGAAAAATGTAGATCAATTCAAGAATTTGGGCAGTACCATCTCTAACTGTTCTCTTGATAAGGAAATTGCCTCCAGAATCAGTAAAGCTAGCCAGGCCCTTGACAGACTCCAAAAACAAACAAACAAAAAAGCTCTTAACCAACATAAAGTTTGTCTCTCCACCAAACTGAAGATCTACAGTGCAGTAGTCCTAACATCTCTCCTGTATGGTTCTGAGATATGGACTCTTTAAAAACAGCACACTAAACAGCTCGAGCAATTTCACATGTGCTCCTTCCGCTTAATAATGAGCATTTGCTGACAGGACAGAGTGACTAATATTAAGGTCCCTGAGAGAGCAAACACAACCAACATTGAGGAAATGCTACTGACAGCACAACTAAGGTGGACTGGATATGTCATCAGAATGGAAGATCACCGTCTCACAAAACAGATCTTGATTGGGTAGCTGAATAAGGGCAAAAGAAAGAAAGGTCGTCCATATAAGTGCTTCAGAGATAACTTGAACAGTCCCCAGTGGGCTGGCATCAATCACAAAGAACCTGAGCAAACAGTTCAGAACAGGACTCACTGGCAGTCTCTGACAAGTTTAGCATGCAACAGGTTCAAGCAAGATTGACAAAATTGTCTCCAGGCTGCACATGAAAGGCACCACACAACTGCATTGTCAAACATCATGGATACAGACTTCCCATGCCCTCAGTGTGGCCGACTCTGTGCCTTGGGATTTAGACTTCAGAGTCATATGCATTGCCATAGATGGACTACTTGGCATTGGTGAGGCCTCAGTGGGAGTAATGTGTCCAGTTTGGGGTGCAACACATTAAACAAGATGTGGATTAATTGGAGAGAGACTGAAGGAGAGCAACACAATTAAGATGTTTAGAAAACATGAACTATGAGGAAAGGTTGAAAGAATTGGGCACGTTTAGTGTAGAAAGGAGACTGAGGGGGGACATAACAGTTTTTAAATGTGTAAAAGGTCGCTATAAAGAGGACGGTGGTCAATTGTTCTCCATGTCCACCAAGGGTAGAACAAGAAGGGAATCAATTTAATCTGCAGCAAGGGATATTAGGTTAGATATTAGAAAGTTTTTTCTAACTATAAGGCTAGCTAAGCACAGGAACAGACTACTTAGGGAGGTTGTCGAATCCCCATACTTAGAGCTTTTTAAGAACATAAACAAACACCTGCCAGGGATGGTCTAAATAGACTTAATCTTGCCTCAGCACAGGTAGATGGACTAAATGACCTTTTGAGGGCCCTCACAGCCCAGCATTTATAAGATTCCATGTAATCATGACCCTGCCAATGGCTGGTTCTCATGACATACAGTCTTCTACTATCTTACAGCTAACAGGAGTTCTTCTATGGCTCAAACGGTAGAAAGGCTTGTGCTTTGGGTGAGGGATGTCCTGGTTTCCAACCCCACTAATGATCATAGTCAGGGGCGGCTCTATGTTTTTTGCCGCCCCAAGCACGGCAGTCAGGCAGCTTTCGGTGGCGCGCCTGCGGGCGGTCCGCTGGTCACGCAGATTCGGCGGCATGCCTGCGGGAGGTCCGCTGGTGCCACGCCGGCGTCCCTGCCGCCAAATTGCCGCCGAAACCACGGCACCGTCGGATCTCCCGCAGGCAGCCTGACTGCTGCCCTCACAGCGACCGGCAGGCCGCCCCCCGCGGCTTGCTGCCCCAGGCCCACGCTTGCTGCGCTGGTGCCTGGAGCCGCCCCTGATCATAGTGCCTGTATAGAAATACAGCCTTCCGCTTGTTACATTTGGAGCTCTGGTTTTGTTTCAGCACACTGTAAAATTAATGCCATTTACAAAACTAGGATCTAATCCAAGTTTAGATTTCAGACTCCTGCAAAGATTAGGGGGATATAGATCCAGGGTTTTTGGTTTAAGCGGATCTCTGTTTTAAAATTACAAAAGATTCTTACTATATACTCTACACATTCACATTACTAAAACATCAAATGGTCAACATATCACTGAGTGGTGCTGCAATGTAACAATTCACTCTGGGTATAAAATGGGGAGTGCAGGACTGAAAAGATGAAAAGGGTATTGAAACATTGTTTCTCATTTTTTTCAAGAAAGAAGATTAATACAGGATAAAAGCCATTTTAATCATCTGTGGGAATGAGCACTTCAGTAATGAAAGGAATCATAGTGGCAAAATTTCTTTTGTCACACAGGTTATTTTGGGGTATACATACTTGGCATCAGGACATTGCACAGCTAAGTGTGGGTATGACCCACTGGTACATAGTCTAACAAAAACCAACATGGTCAAGGCTTTAAGACACAAATAGGATGAAGTTGAATGGTCACCAGTACCTCAGGAAAGAAACAAAATAAATCCATCCAATGGGAAAATTATCTCCTGTATATAATCAACATTTTGTAGAGATAGGTTACTGGGCCACAGAGCTTGAATTGCTTTCACTTTGTTCTGAAAGAAAGGAAGGATTATACTCCTCATGTTTAGAGGAAGCTCATCAGCAATCCCCATTCACACTATCAGGATTGGGAAACTTACTCTTTTAATAAAATGCAAAGGGGGAAGAGCTGTAATAAGATTCCTAGGTTAATCCTGAGGTTTAGCTCCAATATAACCACAACTTCCACCCATCACTGTAGCATCCAACTGCTTCAACAATTATGAACATCTGATAATTTCTCCATCTCTCTCCACCACCTACCTCACTGCTTAGGAGTGGTTTCTGTACTTGTGGCATTTACATTTCTTTAATTTGGGAGGGTAGGTCAAACATTTCAATCTGAAGGCAGTGGAATTTGAGGACATTCTGATCTCTCAGCAGCTCTTTCCAGTTGGGGCCAGCAGCTCAGAAAGCTCTGACTTCCATGCACATGCATCTCACTCCTAAGGATGAACCATACCTATCATTGTCTCAGCTACATGGTCCCCCCGACCCCAGCCCAAAGGTAGCTTGGGTAAATTCCATGATGGGTTCTAAAGATAAGGTCTGAGGCCTTGAACTTAACCCTGTAATCAATTGGAAGGCAACTGGGTTGTTTTTCCTTGCAGTCTGTGTTACAGAGTAGGCAAGATCTCGCTTTGTGATCTATACCTGATACCACACCTATCATTATAGTACAGTAACTCCTCACTTAACGTTGTAGTTATTTTCCTGAAAAATGCAACTTTAAGTGAAACAATGTTAAATGAATCCAATTGTCCCATAAGATTTAATGTAAATACGGGGGGTTAGGTTCCATGAAAAAAATTCGGGGGCAGACAAAAGGCATTATATACTGTACTGTACTTGGGAAGTACCCCTGGCTTACCCCACACAGGCACAGCCTGCTGCAGGCAAGGAAGCTAGGAAGCACCTTTGCAGCAGCAGCTTCCCCGGAGAAGAACAGGCGCCAACTTTGTTGGGGGATGCTCCAGGCCCGCCTCTTCCCACCCCCACTCCACCTCCTCGCCGGAGCACGCCACATCCCGCCACATCCCTCCCCCCCCCCAAAGTCCTAAGCGCCGCCAAACAGCTATTTGGCGGCGCTTAGGACTTTCTGGGAGGGAGGGGGAGGAGCGGAGATGAAGCGCTTCCCCACTCCTGCCCCTCCCTCCCAGAAAGTCCTAAGCGTGAAGCCCCGTGTCTCCACTCCTCCCTCTCCCTCCCGGAAAATCCTCAGCGCCGCTAAACAGCTGTGGAAGTGCTGAGAGGGAGAGAGGGGGAGGAGGCGGAGAAGGGGAACTTGTGCAATGTTCCCTTGTAAAGTCGCTGCTCTTCCATAGAATCTTACAAGCAGGCAGCCAAACGACGTTATAAGGGAGCATTGCACAACTTTAAAGGAGCATGTTCCCTAATTGAGCAGGGATTTAACATTGAAACAACCTTAAATGAGGAGTTACTGTATCTGAGCTTTAAGGCCAATTTAAAAAACAAAAGATGGAACTGGTTTAATTTGGAGCCCTTATGAAACATATCAGCCTTCTCCTTTTCTGCCTCAACAATTGTGTCTTATTTCAAATCGCCATTCCTTTGCTGTTACCTCTTAAATAATTGGAGAGGGCAAGAAAGTAGCTGTTACACAGCGTTTGTCTTCATAAAGCATTGTGGAACAGAGATTAAGAAAGGTGCTATACAAACTAGTTATGTATTGAACCTCTTACTACTTTAATGCCTTATGGAGCAGGGTTGGCTTAGCTGAGGTATTTTGGAATCCTGGAAGAACTGCTGATAAATCTGTAGTGACTTGTTGAAGCAGAGGACACCCCTTATGTCCAGGGTAGGGTTAAGGGATGAAGAAATGGATCTCTGGCAGAGAGGGGCTACACTAACTGGTTCTCAGGAATGAGCTACAGCAGCAGCTATGCCTTGGGATGGAATTTATGTTGAAACTCTTAATAGTTTGTAAAGAAACTCAAACCATAGGGAAAAGCTTTGACCAACCTCAGAGAGAGCAACACAGAATGAATGCATGTATGTCTTGGAGCGGGATTAGGAACCTACATGTAAAATATAATATTCTTGAAATATTTTGCAAGCTTGGTTTGGGTGATTAGCGTGGAAAAGTAATTAAGAGTGATGAACAAGCTACTTTTATTTCAACTGATAATAATCCAATATCAAATTAGTGCATTTCCTCAAATAGTTCAATATTTTTGCTGAAGTATCTAAATTCCCATTAACACTGAATTGTAGGAAGGCTCTTCTTTACAAACTGAACTACCCATTGAAAATATTCATACAATTGCATAAAAGTCACCTTTAAATCTCTTTGAAGAAACAGCCAAAGTTGAGCCTTCTAATATAGACAAACCTGTCTGCTAAAACTCCGAAAACTCAGTGTTGTTCCCAATACAGTGGTAACAACGGGGCTCGTTATCCCATCAATACACAGGGGAATTTGCATTGAGAATATAAGCTTAAAATCACCAGGCTTGGTGATAAGAAAGGCTGATGTTATTGCTGCTTTAAAAAGAATGGCATTTTTCTTGCTTCAAATATCAGATTTATTCAGGGCTGTCAAATGATTAAAAAAATAAATGCAATTAATCGTGAGATTAAAAAAATAGTCGTGATCCATCACAGTTTTAATCACACTTAAACAAAAGAATATCAATTTAAATTTATTATAAATATTTTGGGATGTTTTTCTATATTTTCAAATATATTGATTTCAATTACAACACAATAAAAAGTGTACAGTCCTCACTTTATATTTTTTTATTACAAATATTTGCACTGTATAAAAGATTTAAAAAGATACAAGTCAAAACAAAAAGGGGGATACAAATGTTTAGCGCATCTGGCATGTATCTACCTTGCAACACTGCTACAACAGTTCCATGCAAACGCCTGTTCTGACTTTCAGGTGACGTTGTAAGTAAGAAGCAGGCAACATTATCTCCTGTAAATGTAAACGAACTTGTTTGTCTGAGCGATTGGCTGAACAAGAAGTAGGACTGAGTGGGCTTGTAGACTCTAAAGTTTTACATTGCTTTGTTTTTGAGTGCGGTTATGAAAAAAATTCTACATTTGCAAGTTGCACTTTCACAATAGAGATTGCACTACAGTACTTGTCTGAGGTGAATTGAAAAATACTATTTCTTTTGTTTACCTTTTTTACAGTGCAAATATTTGTAATAAAAAAATATAAAGTGAGTGCTATACACTTTGTATTCTGTGCTGTAACTGAAATCAATATATATGAAAATGTAGAAAAACATCCAAAAATATTTTAATAAATTTAAATTGGTATTCTATTATTAACAGTGATTAAAACTGTGATTAATCGTGACTATTTTCTTATCTAATTTGTTTTGTGTTAATTGCTTGAGTTAACTGTGATTGACAGCCTTAGATTTATTATATTGCTGAAAATTAGTTGAAAATAAGTTCTAAAACCAGAACTATTTATCTGTCAGCGCCTCAATCAATAATAGTTCAGTTCGACTGTCTTCAATTTTAATCTCTTTTCCAATGGTTATTGTTCATTTGTGCATTGTCCCTGAATAATTACATCAGTTTCCTTGACAAAACAGCACACCAGCATCCCCACAAGAACTGCAGTAGTATGATTTCAGATATGAAGACTAATTAAGACTCCCTTGTTCCTTTGCTCAGAAGGTTTTCTACCTCAGTCACTGTAAATACCACAAGGTAATCTTTTTTCCCCTGTACAACATATTCTTGAATGTAATGCTTCTGGTGACTCATCAAATGATGGTTCTTTTGCACTCTCGAAGTGTGTAGGTGAATATTGCAGTTCTTTCCCAAATCTCATATCTTTCTTTCACTGTAACCCTAGCCCTACCACTAGCCGCAAATTTTGGCATTGTCTTGGTTCATTCAATGGATGAGTGTGCAGATTTTGTCTTTTCTTTCTGGTTTTAAATGACTGACTATCTGTAATACAAGTGAAGAAGATAAACAACAAAAAATAATATTCTAGTAATTACTTAATTTCTGTGTTTCTAGAAAACCGGCATATTATCAGTATCAAATGATATTTAATGCACTACTTGTGAGGCTCTCTAAGTATTTATCACTCAAAGTGTTAAAATTCAAAAGGAGAGAATAAAAATGTCTAAAAAAACTGAAAAATAAAAAGCTATAGGATCCTCCTTTTACCTCTGATGTGCTGACCTTTGGTGGCTTGAAAAGGAAACAAGAATAGATGAGACAAATCAGTATTATTTGCTAGAGTCTGCCTGACCCTTACAAAGGCACAAAATAAGAAAAGAAGAAGAAGCCTCCACACACTGCACAGCCAGTGTACAGGGCAAAGCAGAATTCCAGTCCCGACTCAAAGGAAAGCACAGGCTGCTCCCTCTCTGGGGATGCAAACACACCCCAAAAGGGTCAAGGAAGAGGCGGAGCCTTTGAGGGGAAAGGTTATGACCGTCCTAGAGGATTCTGCAACTAATCGACCCAGGACCAAAAGATGTAGGCGCTGTCAGGATTGGGCCCCAGTACCTGTACCACTTTGGATACAGGTGAGTGTTATTTCAGCTTTACTTATTAGGGAAATCCTCAGCGTACTTTAAGGATCTAAAGGGAGAGCTGGGAGAGAAACATTTGTCACTCCTAGAGGCTACAGAATCTACTGAATTTACATTTACCTAATAGTTAACAGTTTTTAATTGGGAGTTTGTCTCTTAAGAAGAGAACAAAGGCAGAACTCGGTAAGGTGGGTGTTTGTGGATTCTTTGCTGACTTAGCTATGCTTATGGTGAAAAGACAGGAGCCCAGAGAAAGCCTTATAAAAATATCAGTTTCCCTGAATTTAATATGCTGATCTCAATACCTGTACCAATTTGGATACAGGCTGCAGATTTCCTGTCTCACCAGAAACCATAGAGACCAGACCACTATTAACCCAACGTCTGAAATGCTGCAAGCTGTAAGGAAGTCTAGACATTTGTTTGCTGACGTGGCTAAAATGTTTGCAAAAGGACTGAGGTGCCATGATTTTTTCCAGTTCTGACATATTACATTACACTATACTATAGGGAGACTGAAAAAACATTTCTGAAAAAAAGGATCAGAAAATAAAGAATGTCTGTGTGTGTGTGCGCACTAAATAATAAAAATGTAAAATATTACACTCAAATTTTACGTTGTGATATGTCTAAGAGCAGCTAAATCTGGAACTCTATATAAGAAGAAACACTAGTAGGTTCACTACCTAATAGTTTTTGTTTGACGTTTAATGCTCATTGTAAATACTATTTAAAATTTTCTTTGTGTTAAATTTAAATGTTTCCTCACCCAAACTGTATGATACTCTCTTTGAAGCTGACTGGAAGCTTGTTACTAACACCTACATTCAAGATTGTAATCCACAGAGTTAAAAGTCAGGCTCTTGTGTTCAAAAACATGGGAGATTTCTGCATTATTTTTGTGATGATTATGTGTGATTTAGTTTACCTCCTACTTCGATACTGTGAACTACATGGATTGAATATATTAACTCCTGCCAGGAGCAGGAAGAGGGAAACTGATCTGGATTAACTCAATCACCCAGTACTTCATCCACCCTGCAGATAACAACTGTGAAGTTCTGTTTCCAGTCCAGTACAACGGACATCCTTGACTTGGAAGAGAGAGGGGTGATCCTTGAGGTAGGAAAGCTGAAACAAAGGGATTTGATTTTGTTTAAAAAAAGAGCAGTTCTGACTAGCTACTAGAGGAGGGACTTTGGGAGACAGAGGTCGGAGCTGCTGGCATGTAGGCTTGCACTCCCAACCCAAGGCTGAAGGATGTCTGGGCTAAGCAAAGCCTGCTTAACTACACAAGGAGACGTTAAAAAGTTAGGTAAGAGACAAGTGTAGGGCTTCTTCATTGTATTAACCCATCTCTCTAACTGCTGTGTTCCTGCTGACAAAATATTTAGTTTTGAAAAGCCTGAACTGTGTCGCTGCATACATTTTCTGATTACAGAGCTCCCAAGAGAGAAGACTCCTGCAGAGAACCAAGTCAATCTGTGTGCTAATGTTCCTTTATTTAATGGCTACTATTGTAGTTTACATCAAGAAAAATAGTATGATTTCTCAGATACACAATATAGCTGTTGGTAAAATATAACTTCTTACTAGTGGCCAACATAGCAATAGTATACACCAGAAATCCTGGAATGATCCTTGGCCCCAAGTTAACCTTTTATCCACTATCTCCCTTGTCTGTACATTTTGCCTGTATACCTCTGGAATTTTGCCAGAATTTATCCTGGGTTTTTCTAGTATCCATATGCATTCTTTAATCACTTTCCATCTCAACTACTCCAATTCCTTCTCATATCATAGACTTAATCCTTCACATATACATTTCATTGAGATCAGAGAGTGAAGTTACGGCTATTCCCACACCTCAGAAAGGTTTCAGAAGGGTAGCCCTGTTAGTCTGCATCAGCAAAAAGAACGAGGAGTACTTGTGGCACCTTAGAGGCTAACAAATGTATTTGGGCATAAGCTTTTGTAGGCTAAACCCACTTCATCAGATGCATGGAGTGGAAAATACAGTAGGAAGATATATATAGTAGGAAATTAGTTTTTAGTTTGTGTAATGACCCATCCACTCCCAGTCTTTATGCAAGCTTAATTTAATGGTGTCCAGTTTGCAAATTAATTCCAGTTCTACAGTTTCTTGTTGGAGTTTGTTTAAGAAGATTTTTTGTTGAAGAATTGCGACTTTTAGGTCTGTAATTGAGTGTCCAGGGAGGCTGAAGTGTTTTCCGACTGGGTTTTTGAATGTTATAATCAGGGCTTTGGAGCTGTGCTCCGGCTCCGCTCCAGCTCCAGTCAAAAACCTGCAGCTCCACTGCTCCGGAGTTGCTCCGTGCTCCACTCCAAAGCCCTGGTTATAATTCTTGATGTCTGATTTGTGTCCATTTATTCTATTGCATAGAGACTTGACTGGGAGTGGATGGGTCATTACACAAAATAAAAACTATTTCCCCATGCTAATTTTCCCCCCTACTGTTACTCTCACCTTCTTGTCAACTGTTTGAAATGGGCCATCCTGATTATCACTACAAAAGTTTTTTTTCTCCTGCTGATAATAGCTCACCTTAATTGATTTGTCTCATTAGAGTTGGTATGTGTATACACACACACACAGAGCAGGAAAATATATATATTTTCCTACTGTATTTTCCACTCTGTGCATCTGATGAAGTGGGTTTTAGCCCACAAAAGCTTATGCCCAAATAAATGTGTTAGTCTAAGGTGCCACAAGTACTCCTCGTTCTTTTTACCTCAGAAAGGGGAATCCATATTAAGCACGATTCCCTTCCCTCTTCTCTGGCTTCCTCTCCACTTCCAATTCCAATTCAAAACTCTCCAGGGAGTTGGTTCTGTCCTATTTCTCCTCCAGTTTTGTCCTCTTTTCTTCTCCCCTCATTATGGCTTCCACATTTGGAGTTTACTACCAAAACTCTTCTGTGAGCAACCAAATCTCAACCTCTTCCAGTCTTGCCATAAAACTTTCCTTTCTGCTTTAACTTTTCATAGACTCTAAATCCTATTTATATTCCCTTCTCCCTTCACGGAAAATAAATGCAACTTTAGTACTAAAGTTTAAGCTTTATTATTTTTACTCTAATAGTTTTTCTGACTTTCAAACCTGTACAAAATTCACTGTACCCAACTCCATGAGCCATTTTTTCCTCTCTCATTCTCTCTCTCTCTCTGTAAAGGGAACTATAAAAATAAATACTAATTACAAGTACTCTCATCCCTCTTCCTGCAAAACACAGCTTTACCTCCTACAAGAAGTTTGAATAATTGCAACTTGTACCATTTTACTTGCCACTTCCACTAGTAATTACTTCCTAATAGCACCTTTCTAAACGCATTTAAAATATTAGGCTCCCAGGGGGATAGTCTTAGAAAGAGGGGGCAAAGTACATCAGTCAACTGAAATATCAATTCCCAAAACAATCACTTAAGAATATTTTGGATTCTTTTTTAAACTGCTAGTATTTCTGGTAGCCTCTCAGATTATGTTGCTATGGTAAGAGTGTTCGCTGTAGCCAGTGGTACCAAAACCTGTAAGGTGACAGGGCCAAGGAATAAAAAAAGTATTACCAGTACCCCAGTGTACCATGTGAAAAAAAGGAGCCACCACTACCACCCCCAGCTCTTCCTGTCATAGTCCAAAAAGATTTTCCCCTAAAAATGTTGAATGTGCTCCTATGAACAAGCTGACCGTGGGCATATGCAGACTATAACCATAACTGACACGGGAGCATTTTAACCTCTAAAAATGAGCACTGTCTGAGAAATCTGCTTTGATCCAGGACTGAAGCAAAGCCAGTTTATGATCAGCCACTGCAATCTGTTCAGTAACTAAGAGGACAGTCTTATCAGTCCCTCTAAAAACACAAACTGTACCAATCCTAAAAGTCTAAGAAAGTGATTAAATAAAAACTGTAGGGAATAATGACTTAACTCAGAGTCACAAAACAGATGTTACATTATTAAAAACCCACAAAGCTCATTTCTGCTTGTATTCCTACACAAAATCAAATGAGGTCAGATTTGCATCTACATTATATGAGAATAACACACCGCTATGCAGTTAGAGAATATTAATGGCCCAAAGCCCTCATTTTTGCTGTTTAACTGTTCTTAGTGTTTACCTATTTTAAACTGGTCACTTTAGCACACAAATAATTTTGACACAAAATTTTTTAGAGCTCTGTCAATTAAGCTTCAATCTAGAGTAAACAGTAAACCATATGTGCAAAAATTACTTCTACTTCTTAAGGCAAGACTTTGAACACTAGCTTGAAGAGCGGAAGCTGACACTGCAGAAAATTACAGGCAGGGTAAATCTGCAGCTACGTTCACCAGTAGCTGATAAGAATATTAAGAAGTACCAGGGATTAACAAAAGAGCTGTGATACCCTTCCAAAAATCATTTTATTACTGTGCCTCTTGACATATTCCCTCTTCTTCTAGCTTAATTCCAAAACATTAAAGCTACATTGCTATGAAACAGCTGCTCCTTCTACATTTCTAGTTTGTAGAACCGTCCCCAGCTTCAGGTACTTCTGAACTAACAGCTTGAGACTATGCATTGCCTTTCAAATGTTAAGGCAACACCTTGCTATCTAACTATATACTTCACCTCCAAACCTAGTAGTTGGTCAGTCCTCTTGCAAGGAGGACAGACTGCAAAAAAAAATTGCGGGCGGTTTTTTTTTTTTTTTTTTAAAAGAGGAAACTGCCTTCAGACTCCATGACAAGCTCAACTGTACTGAGCCTGGAAGCAGCCTGAAGCCATAGGTAGGTTTTCAGCAGGGAGTGCTGAATCAGAGCTACTACTGCACTATCAGGGCAACATGTTTAAAAAAAATTCCTGTGAGCTGAAACTTGGCATACAAGGTCAATGCCAGGACGTACTCTCCCTTGCTGCCTCCTTCTTTGAAAGCTTTCTACAACCAGGTAGAGTAGTACAAACTCTAAAGATCTGAGCGTTGCTATTTGATGTACTAGGTTTCTGTAATTCAAGAACAGATCTTTAAAAAAAATAAATGCACCACATACACAGAGAGCACCAGATTCAATCAGGGTTTAACCCACCTTGGAACCTTGTGGTGAAAAGTCTGCTGTAGAGATGGTGTAAAGGGACTGCAACTTCAATCACTTCTCTCTGTCCCTCTCGTTTCAATGTGAGGTATTATATACAAAAACAGCCCAAAAAAGCAAATATTGCTGGCTGGAAGAGGATTTTCAGAAGGAGTTAGAGCTACTTCTATGGCCCACAAACCCAATCCTTAATGGAAAACTCAGAGGGAGGACAGCACAGGAAGACTAATTGCTCCACTGAAGGGTAAGTCCCTTTTTGACATTTTAAAGACTAACAGATTTATTTGGGTATAAGCTTTCATGGGTAAAAACCCAAAGCTTATGCCCAAATAAATCTGTTAGTCTTTAAGGTGCCACCGGACTCCTCGTTGTTTTTGTGGATACAGACTAACGCGGCTACCCCTCTGATTTTTGGCATTGGAAGGTATACATTTATTCCTGAGACAACTTTCTTAACCTGCCCTTTGGTTTGACCTGGCATTAGTCCATTTTGTAGACCAAATTCTCTGTTTTGTTCTCCCCCCCAGGGTTGTGAGAACGCCCGGTTTAAAGGGGACCCTGGCAGCTCCAGACAGCACCACTGACCGGGCCGTTAAAGTATGGTTGGCGGCCCAGCGGGGGCCCAGGGCTAGGGCAGGCTCTCTACCTGCCCTGGCTCCGCACTGCTCCCAGAAGCGGCCACCAGGTCCCTGCAGCTCCTATGTGCAGGGGCGGTCAGAGACTGGGAGGCTCCGCATGCTGCCCTCCACCCCGAGTGCTAGCTCCGCAGCTCCCATTGGCTGGGAACCACTGCGGGAGGTGGTGCCTGCAGGCACGAAGGCAACGCGCACCACGCAGAGCCATCTAGCCGCTCATGCACCTAGAGGCTTTCAAATCATGTTACATTTCTTCAAGTGTAATTCTGCTTTGAGAGTTTCTGAAGTAATAAAAGTAGCATTGTTCATTTCCATTTGTATCACCTCTTCATGACTCCGAGATTAAATCTCTTAAGTATACAAGTAGAAAAATGTTTTTTCAGCTAGTAGTTCTGTAAACCCAACCTGGAATCTGAAAGTCAAACTTGAGTCTTTCTAGCTCATGCATCACTAACAATAAAGAGATTCTACAGCTAGAACTTGGTTAAACAATTCTACTGAGGATGTTTAAGCCAAAGTAGTCCTGTCTCCAAGAACTGGATTGGCTCTGCAAGGCTAACAAGAGTAAAAAGGAAAAAAAAGTTTATTCCAGTCAGTAAAATAATCAGGGATGACTCAATACACATCTGCAGCAGGTCAGCTAAGAGAGGTAGTGTCATTCCACTGCCACCTTTCAAAACAGCACTACACTGCTAAATGCCCAAACAGATTCCAAAGCTAAGGCTACGTCTTCACTACACGCCTGAATCAGCGGGTAGAAATCGATCTCTCGGGGATCGAATTATCGCGTCTCGTCGGGACGCAACACTCGATCCCTGAATCGATGCTCGTACTCCACCAGCGCAGGTAGGAGTAAGAGCCATCGACGGGGGAGCCGCGGAGGTCGATTTGCCGCCGTCCTCACAGCGGGGTAGAGTCGGCTCGGATACGTCGAATTCAGCTACGCTATTCGCGTAGCTGAATTTGCGTATCTTAAATCGACCCTCCCCCCCCAGTGAAGACATAGCCTAAGTATGTGATTCCCACTTTCCAGCTACTTTTCTGATTTACTTATTCTCTTAATGTAACCTGGTTTTATACAGAAACAAGTGGATTTATTTGACCAAATATGAGACACAGTAGTGTTCACAATGTACTAAGGACTTCCCAAATACAAAAGACTATCCAATACCTGGGCCAAAGATCTTACAAACTGAAGTCAGACAGATAAAGGGTAGGAGAAAGGGTATAACAATGTGTGGTCAACATGTTAAAATGGCCACTAAAACAGAATGATTTTGTGCACCGGATCCATAGGTTCTCTCCAATCCCAGAATGCAGCCATAATCAACCAGTTAGTCTCTTGCATGTCTGACAGCCGCCAACTTGGTCGACACACCAGGGATCAAACTGGTGAGCCTCAAGAGCTAAAAGCAGGAGCTGCTACAGCTTGAGCTAAAGAACAAAGCCTCTGTAAAGGTGGGTCACAGCAACTCATATCACTCTGTTGATTGGCACAAAGGGGAAATCTCTAGCACACAATCACCAGTGGGTTACACATGCATCATGAAAGTGGTGCTTTATAAGAAATGTAAATACAGTGTGGTTAGTGAGCTTGAGTAGAGCTAGTCAAAAACTTGCAGATGGCTTTTGAAAATGCTTAATTCCATTAAATCTAAATGTTTTGTGATAAAATATTGATTGTCACAAATTTCATAGATTATTGCAATGTTTCATTTTGATAAGGCTGAAACATTTCATTTTTACTTTGTTTCAACTGTTTTAATATAAAAGTTGAAGCAATAAGATAGAAAGAAAACATTTCAACCTTATCAAAATAAGGCATCATGATGAAGTCAAAGGGTAAATATTTTTGGAAGATTTTTCAAAAAAAGATTGGAGATTGTTTTACTTATGAATTGGGACCAAAAAAAATCAAACTTCAAAATCTTGGATTTTTTTTCTGTGATGGAAATTCCATTTTTTCCCCACCAGCAGTAGTCTTGAGGCCTGAGAAGGTGAATGGCTAGTTTGATAATTTGCAAGTGGGCTTGCACATGCCCAGCATAGATGAGATTTTTTTCCACAAAATCTCCATACACTGGAAAAGTCTCTGCAAAATCACTGCAAAAGGTTTGTTTTTAAATGCAATTTTTACATTTTCCCAACATTTTCCAGTCCCCATTTATTATACTATGCTTATCTCATACTGCATCTGCACTTCAACTGGACTATATTTAAGAATACACACACTATTTTAAGCAAGCCTACTAATTCCTGTGAATTACAGTGTTTCTATGACCATTTGAGGGAGTGGTGGGATACACAGAGGGAACACAGGGTGATGTTACATAGTACATCATACATGCTCTCATACCAAGGCAAAGCAGGCTAAGATATGGAACGTTTTCAATTCCTTGAATTTCTCTTTTGAAGGATTTAATTGACTGGAGATAGCATTTTATGGATGAAGTACCTACTTTTCTTTTGAAGTTTTAAAATTTTGGTTTGCACAATTTGCAATGTAGGAGTATATGGGAAGAGGTAAAGAATTAAGTCTTTTCTTCCCCTGGCAGTACTGATTGCTCATTCTTGACATTCTGAGCACTGCCTTTTTAATTATGTAAGCTTTCTGAGACTTCTTGTGGGAATTATTCATAATGGATGCACATTTCTTCCGAGGTTAAAAAAATCCTCATTTGTTTTAATTTACATTTTACTCATCATTGTAGGAACTTCACAGGAAAGAAACTAGAGCTATTCCTCTTGAAAGCAAATGTCCAGATGTAATTGAAGCCAATTTCCCCCCACTCAGTTTGTCCTAAAGAAGGTATAATATGCTGGTTTAAGTATCAGATATTGTCAGGTTAAAGGGTTGCAGCAGGTACACCTGATAAACAGTACATGCCCAACCTCTGAATGTCTGAACTATACCTTTCATTTGCGTTAGCAAACACCTGCATTTTAAACTAGTTATTTACTGTGTAAATTCCTTCTTAAGTTTTATTATGCTTGCAAAGACTAATGTATTGTAGCCAGTACATGAATGCTTGCAGACCTTACCTAGGTACTAAAAAGGAAGCCTATTAAATTTCCAGAAAAGGAGAGCTCCTGTGAGACACAGAGTTGTGCAGACTTGTCTACTGGATAAGAAGAAAGGTGTCCTACTTTGTTCATCATACTTGTTGTGACTCTGTTAAATGTTTTCCTCAAGCAATACAGTCTTTATTGGCATTAGAGGCTTCTGTTAAGTATTTGTTTCTGTACTGCTCTTAGGCCTTAGTACTCAGCTGGTGTCCAAGCAGGGTCTATGTGGTGACTACCAGACAATAGGAAGGAGACACAGACTCGGGAAACGTGAGAGATAACAAATGAAAATACTGTGCAGATTAGTAGCTATGATTTCATAGATTATAAAGACAGAAGGGACCACTGTGATCATTTAGTCTGACCTCCTGCATAACACAGGCCATAGAACTTCCCTGATTTAATTTGTGTTTGAAGTAGAGCAGATCTTTTAGAAAAACATCCAATCTTGATTTTAAAATTGCCAGTGATGGAGAACCCACCACAACCCTTAGTAAGTTCTTCCAAAGATTAATCACCCTCACTATTAAAAAAGTGCACTTCTTTCTAGTCTGAATTTGTCACGCTTCATCTTCCAGCCATCGACTGGATCTTGTTATAGAACTTTGCCTGCTAGATTGAAGTAAGTCTCTACTATCAAATTTCTGCTCTCCATGTGGGTACTTACAGACTGATCAAGGGCACCCCTTCACCTTCTCTTTGTTAAGCTACATAGATTGAGCTCCTTGAGTCTCTCATTATACGGAGAGTTTACTCATCTGTAACTGGAGGTTCTTTGAGATGAGTGATCCCTATCTGTATTCCACTGTAAGTTACGCATGCCTGGGTCCAATTGGGGCCTCATGGCCTTCTGCATAAAGTATTTGTGAAGATGAAGTTCCCATCTTTTCAGGTATGGCTGGAGAACGATCAGCAGATACTGCACCTCGCTGTGATGCGAGTTTCCGCAAGACAGTACAGACAGCACTGCTGGTCGGCGCTGACAGAGAAGGATTGCGGGCAGGAAGCACAGAGTTTGAAGCTTGGAGTTCTGGATAAGGTGATCAGATGTCCTGCTTTTAAACAGACCCATATTTAAGCCCTCCTGCACGTGTATTATCCCATATTTTCTGTTTCCCACCCCCCCCAACAGTATTAGTGGGTCCTGCTGCTGGCCAGATCCCTGCCCACCAATGGTGAGTGGGGAGGTCCAGGGGCTCACAACGGGGGTGGGTGTGCAAGGCTGGTGGGGTGGTAAAGCTGCAGCACACGGGGCCAACCACCCCTCCCGCCCATCCACAGCCCTTGCTGCATGCCGGCTCTCAGTCAGAAGTGCTCCACCCCCCCATCCCATTTCCGGCAGCACTGTCTACACACTGCAAGCTGCGATGGCTAGTGAATGCAGGCAGACGCCAGGCGACGGCCAGTTATGTGTCACTTCTGCTGCCCACCCATCAGCCCTTTATGTGCTCCCCCTCTTGCTGTCCTCTCCCTGGTTTGCCCCTTCCCTGTATGTGCTAATGCCCCACGCAGCACTGGCACGGAGAAGCCTCTCCACCCCTCAGCTAAGCTCTGGAGTGGTGGTGGTGGTGATGGGGAAGTGATTTCCAGCCTGTTCATGGCCCGAACCTGGGGGGCTCCACAGCAGCCCCCCAGGCAGGGGCTTAGCACCCTCTTCACATGCCTCCCCCCACCCTGGGTTCTGCCCCCAGGGAGCGCAGGGCTGCTCTGTCCCCTAGGCACCCTGCCCCACTGAGCAACCTCTCTGGGCCGGTTCCTTAAGCCCCTGCAATCAGGTTCCCTGGGCCTTCATGCACAATGCAGCCTTAGGGCTTAACCCCTTCCTGCCCGCGCTGTAGCCAGGGGACAGGAGATGGCTGGGATATGTCGGTGGCCAGCAGCCGCCTGGAGGCATTAGCTGCCTTTCGACACTGTGCGAGCAGGAAGGGACAAGCTGCTTCCAGCCACTAGGGAAGTGGGGGGAGAGATGAGCTCTGCAAAGACACGGACCAGCTCATCCCTCTCTCCCCCCCTTCTCCCCTGCAGCTGGAAGCAGCTCCCATCCCTTCCCTCCCACACAGTGCCAAAAGGCTGCTGCTGGCCACATTCTGGTGTGAACCCTGGCAGCAATATGGGGAGGGGAGGCATGTGACCCTGCATGCCCTCCCATGTGTTGCCTTGGGAAGACACAGCACCAGGTACCAGGAGCGGGGGGGTCCATCCCAGGCATGGCGGGCGGAGAGCACCAGAAAGGAAGGGTCGGGTCGGTCGGTTAGCCCCCCGTGTGAGAGATGTGTACGGGTGTGTCACCTCTCCCCATGTGAACCCTAAAGCCTTAAAGATAAGAAGGTAAAAAAAAAAAGAATCCAACTACTCAGTATTTCTTTTTATCAGGGGCTCAGTCAACTTGATGTTAATTTGAACATTTGCACTGCATAGTTCTGACTGATTGCCATTGAACTTTCTTGAATATGAGTAATTTACCAGGTGTCCCGCACTGAGCATAGGGAAATATGGTCACCCTAGTTCTGAGCATAGTCCAGTACCTGAATGGGGTACAGGGGAGGGAAGGTTCCCACAGCAGACAAAGTTAACAGTAAACTGTAAAAACTACTAAAAACTATTAAAATTATTAAAACTATTTACCAACTAGGTGATTATTTTTTGTAGAACACAGCCAAAGCTGCAGACACTAAAGGTTCTGACCTGGACCATGTGGTGGTGAGAAGGTACTGGACAGGCGGTACTGCCCCACCCATTATCCCCTCAGGTGGAAACATGAGGTGAGCCAGAGTGCATGTGCAGACCAACAGACACTGGTTTCAAATTCTACAGCTCTGGATGCATGGCGTGCATGCGTAACCCACAGTGGAATACAATAGGGACCATCGCTTGAAGAAAAGTCATGCTTTCCTATTCTTTAATCATTCTCAGGGCTCTTCTCTGAACCCTCTCCAGTTTTTTCAACATTTTTCTTGTATTCTGGACACTAGAACTGTATATGGTATTCCAGCTGCACCAGTGCCAAATATAGTGATAAATAACCTCTCTACTCCTACTTGATATTCCCCTGTTTATATATCCAAGGACTGTAATAGCCCTTTTGGCCAGAGCGTTGCACTGGAGCACGTGCAGCTGATTATTCATCATGACTCCCAAGTCATTTTCAGCATCACTGCTTCCCAGAATAACATCCCCTCATCCTGTTAGTATGGCCTACTCTTTGTTTCTAGAAGCATAACTTTGCATTTGGACATCTTCAAATGCTATTTGGCACATCAGTCATATCATGCCAGCTCAGAATAACTGCTAGACTAATGAAAGAAGAGACAAATAATTAGAAAATGAATTTTCTACCATTGTCATGCATGTGGTTGTTCTTGTAGAAGTCTACATGGTGTTTGCTTTTTCTACTCAATGGCTCCATTCTCAAACTGTTTAGACAGAGAGAACTTGCCTAGAATGGAAGGTATAGCCAGGGAGATGGTGACCCTGACAGGGAACGAGAAGGTGGGTTATCCTCCCCGGGTCACTCCTCAGTTCATTAAATAGGTGCATGATGGTTTCTGGAATGTGCCTGTACTGCTGGGGTACATGTGCCTCATAGATCAAATCATGCCCTCCTGGGCTCATAGACCTTATTATGTACAGGACATATACCAAGACTGTCTTTTAAATGGTAAAGTTTCCAGGACATACTAAAATTAAAACAGCTACTGGAAAAGTAACTAGCTGGGTACATTCTTGTGTTTAAAAAACAAACAATACATAACATTAAAGTTACCGCTATAGAGCAGTCCTAGCAAATTCTATTTAAATCTGGAAATTGTAATAATTTGGCCAACTCTTGAGGTATCTTCCTAGTAAATACTGCAAATTGTATAAAATGATGTACATTTCTGTTACTTGATACCAAGAGAATTCTCAGCTAGAGTTTGATTTCACGGTAAGAAATCTGATGTCTGCCTATGTGCAATTGTGCCTATCACAACTTCAGAGTAACTAATCCTTCACTGAAGTGTTGTCCAACATACATAGCCAGTGTTGGTGAATAAAAGTAGCAAACAGGGAGCTTGGAGGGAGTATTTCCAGATCAGGTTCTTGGAGGTAGAGGTGGTTGGTGAGTAGTGTGTTTCGTCTATTGTTTGTTCTCGGTAAGGGCTGTGTGGCTGAGCTTTGGGCCCCTGAACAGGCCAGGCGCAACTGGTCTGCATGTTTGTCTCTCTTGTGAGGACCATGTGTCTGGGACCCTTGGGTCTGTTATCATCCTCTGTGTTTGAAGTATTTGAGTGGCTGCTATCGGGGGGTGGAGCTCAGCAGCGAGACTTAGTATATAAGTTGTAAGTCAGTTTCCAGGCAAACTCTTGAGCTTGCAAACAAGGTGCAGTGAACAGGGAATTTAGAGATTAAGCACACAAGGGTCTCGTTCTATGTACAATTCTATGCTCATTGCTGTGATGGTCTGCAATGGGCCATGTTTTCTTTCCTGCCTGAAGCAGGCACAGACTTTCTCTCAGGGCCGGCTCTGGCTTTTTTGCCGCCCCAGGGGGGAGGGCGCCGGGGGGGAGGGCGGCCGGAGCCCTGGGAGGAGGGCGGCGAGCCCCGGTGGGGGCTCAGCTCTCCCCCCACCCGGCGGCCAGAGCGCCGGGGGCAGGGCAGCGAGAGGGCGGCGAGCCCCGGCTCGGGCTCGGCTCTCCCCCCGGCGGACGGAGGGAGGGCGCGGGGGAGGGCGGCCAGAGCGCCGGGGGGAGGGCGGCGAGCCCGGCTGTGGCCCCGCTCTCCCTGGCAGCCGGAGCGCCGCGCCGCCCCCCTCCAGGTGCCACCCCAAGCACCAGCTTGGTTGCCTGGTGCCTGGAGCCAGCCCTGCTTTCTCTGTATGAAGTGCAAGTTGGTGGCTGTTCAGGAAGAAAAGCTTCTTGTTTAGAAGGACAAATACTGACACCATAGGCGCCAATTCTGTGGGTGCTCCAGGGATGAAGGACCCATGGGGAAAAATTAGTGGGTGCTCTGCACCCACTGGCAGCCAAGCTCCCTTCACCCCCCACCCCACCTCCTCCTCCCCTGAGTGTGCCACGTCCCCGCTCCTCCACCTACCTCCTAGCGCTTCCCACCTGGCCGCCGCCAAACAGCTGTTTGGCAGCGTTAGCATGCCCCAGGGGGGAGGAGGAGTAGCAGGAATGTGGCACACTCAGGGGAGGAGGTAGGGAAGAGGTAGGGCCAGGGTGGGGATTTGGGGAAGGAGCTGGAATGGGGGCGGGGAGGGGGCGGAGTTGGGGGGGGACTTTGGGGAAGGGGTTGGAATGGGGGTGGGGGAGGAGTGGGAAGGGGCAGGGCCTCATGGAAGGGGTGGAGTGGGGGCAGGGCCAAGGGCGGGGGGGGTGTCAAGCACCCATGGGAAAGAAGGGAAGTCGGTGCCTATGACTGACACTATAAAGCAGAGATGCTGAGGAGTAGTTGAACTACCAGATCAGAAGCATCAGCTCCACAGATTCAAGAAAGAAAGGAATCGGGCACCAAGGAACCAGACAGAGAGGAAGCCAAAAAGTAGACATGCAGCCTATCATCAGAATCAAGAGGACCACGAAGCATTCTTCATGGCTGGAGGCAGACGAGAATGGGCAGGTTGTAACTACCAGAGAAAAGAGCACCAGGAGGAATTGCACACAGCTCGAACTACCCTGTCATTACCAGATTCTCAGTGTGGAGATTGAAGACTCTCTCTGAAGACACAGCTGGTTGAATGGAATAGAGAGCTGTACAGGACATATCTAATAATGGCTGCTCAACCCAACCCACAAGACAATCAAATGTGCCCACAAAGAGATCCCCAACCATCCAAGACAGACAGATTGGAAAGAATATTCTGAAAGGGACAAGTGGACAACAGGATGGTGTGCATTCTTTCCAAAAGTCAAAATAGGAGATGTGACTGCATGATTGCCCACCTGCTTCAGAGGCCTATCCAAAGAATTCCTGACAATGGTGCATATTAGCACTAGCAACACTGCTTCACATGATGATACCTCCAGGGCCGACGAGAGGAGGGGGAAGCTGGTACAAATTACCGGGGCCCGGCGGTCCAGAAGGGGGCCCGGGGCCCGGCTTCGTCGGCCCTGTTTAGCCGGTCCACCCTACTAGGGGCGCCCGAACCCGCTCTCGGCGGCCCTGGATACCTCACAGATTAGAGATGACTTCAGGGAACTAAGAAGGCTACTGAAAGAGAGGAATGTCCAAGTGATCTGCTACAAGATCCTTCCTGTCCCTGTGAGCAAAGAAAAGGCTGAAGATTCTCGAAGTGAACTGCTTGCTGGGTAAGTGGTGTAAGATTTTGTTTGGTGCAACATTAGTTCATCTTCTATGGGGAGATAGGGCTGTACAGTTTGGATGGCCTCCATCTCAGAAGAAGTGGAAACAGCCTTCTAAGGGACAGGCTAGCTAGACTAGTCAGAAGGAAGTTAAATTAATAACAAAAGGAGAGGGTGAAAAGGGGAACACATGAGCACTCATTTAGCACAACTATCAAGATGTCAAGAACAAAATTAATCAAGGCATCAAGAGACATGAATAGAAGAAATTATTTAATAGCCTACAAACTAATTCTAGGATCCTGAGTAATAAACCAGAGGAATTGCTCCTTTATGAGCATAAATTCAATCTAGTTGGTATTACTAAAACCTGATGGGATGAGTCACATGGTTGAAATGTTAATCACTGGTTATAACATTTAGGAAGGTTCAAGTGGGCAAAATGGGAAGGGGGAGTGGCACTCTTTCAAAAAGGGCATTACCCATTTCTGAGTCACTGACAACTCGGAAGCAAATAATTTTAAATGAGGATGAATCAGTGTTCTACCAGATAAAGTGCAATTTGGGGAACTAGTTGATGTCTGCTACAGACCACCAAATCATACTAGAGGACAAGATAACCAACTCCTTAAGCATGTATCTATTATGGGTAGGGGAGGTGAGTAAAGCTGCATTATCATGGGGGACTTCAATCTGAATGACATATGCTGGATGTCTCCTGCAACTAGGACTAAAACATCCTTGACATTTCTTAAGATTATAAATGAGAATTTCCTAACTCAAAGTATTCAGTCCAAAATGGGGCAATTCTGTATTAGAACTGATCTTGACAGATAAACAGGAATTAATCCCAGAACAAAAAATAGTTACTTAGGTGCAAATGATTATGACTAGATTATATTTAAGTAAGTATAAACAAAATAAAGTCCAAACCAATAATATATATACATAGTGCTTTAAAAGGGTCAATTTCATAAAGCTGAAAATAATTATGAGATCAATCAGTTGGAAAGAATTTACACAGAAAACTATGAATGATATTTGAGAGGGGCTTAAGAACATGATGTCCCAAAAATCCACAATAAAAAAAGAAGGCTATGCTGATTAAAAGTCAGTTGGCTTATCTGGGCGGTACAGCAGCTATAAAAATAAAAAATTTGTAACAAATGGGGAAAAGGGAAAGTTGACAGCAACAAATATAAATTAGAAGATAGGAACTGTAGAAAATTGATAAGGGAAGCAAAAGGACACAAGGAGAAATCTATTGTCCTTAATTCTGCTGCCCATAAGGAAGGGTTATAGAAGGTGAGCTGTCCCATAGCAATGGGGAATGAAACCTGCCTGCCCCATGGTGTTGGCTGGCGGAAGGACTATTGGTGCCAAGCGTATGGAGACCGATGCCTCATCACAAGGGACCCGCGCCGTGCCAGTGGAGACTGGGACTGCAGTGCTGGCAACCTAGGCCATCTGACCAGGGACTTAGGATGTGGAGTTGGGGACGCTGGTTGGCAGTGTACAACTGCCCTCCGAGGTGGCCCCAGTGTTGGCGTGCCCATAGAGAAGGGAGACTTTGCCGCTTCCAACACCGTACGTGGCACTAGAGGGGCTCTCTGGTCCTTAACCACCTCAGACATGGGAGGCAATGTTAGGTGCCCGGATCCCTATCACTCCCGGGAGTCAGAAGTGGATCCTTGGAGTGCTGGGGGGGGGGTCCGAGCAGGGAGGGAGGCACCCCCATGAGGCTCCAGAGTGGACAGGTGGCCTGAACTGGGTCCTCTGCCCAACACCCGCTGACCTTCATTGCTCGATGCCGGGGAGCTTCACTTCTTCAGGCGCTTCTTGGGCTGATGCCGAGGTGCTAGGCGTGGAGTCGGAGTGGGAAGACTCTGACGCTGGGCAAAGCGCGGCCTCCTGGAGGCCAAACGTCCCACTCCTTCTGATTTCTGGGTCGAAAGTTCTTACAAATCCGACACTTGTCTTTTACATGCGACTCTCCCAAGCACTTTAAGCAGCTGCTGTTGGGGGTCGCTAACAGGCATAGGCAGAACAAGGCTTGAAACCCAGAGACCAGGGCATGCCCTGCCTCGAGGCCAAGTCCCTAAGGAGACTCTAACTTACCAGCTAACTCTTTCAACTTAACACCTAATGAATAACTAACTACTGTAAACAACTATAGACAAAAGAAGAAATGTACCACTAGGAAATACGCTATCCACTTGCAAGGCAAGAGGAAGGCACGCCGACCAACCATTATGGGCAGTAAGAAGGAACAGAGGGCGTAGGGCCGGCAGTGCCTAATATACCTACGCATGAGCATGGCACTTCAGAGGGTGGAATAGCCAGCCCTACGGATACTGCTAAGGCAAAAATCTCCGACAACGGTGCATATGGGCACACACACACCTAGAATGGAATCGACATGAGCAAACACTCCGAGAAGAAACTAGAAAGATACAAAATCAAAATGGCACACACTAAATTGATTAAAATCTAGCTAAGTGATCGGGCTCAACATGTAATAGTAAATGAGGAATCATCACACAGTAGGTGTGTTTCTAGTGGGGTCCCACAGGAAACAGTTCTCGGCCCTATTCTAATTAACAGGTTTTCAATGATCTGGAAGAAAAAATAATCACTAATAAAGTTTACAGATGACAAAGATTGTGGGAATGGTAAATAATGAAGAGTACAAGTCACTGATAAAGAACAACCTGGATCACGTAGTAAGCTGGGTGCAAGCAAACTGTGTGTGTTCCAATATGCCCAAATATAAAGCTATACATCTAGGAACAAGAATGTAGGCCACACTTACAAGGTGGAGGTCTTTATCATTGGAATCAATGACTGAAAAAGATCTGGGAATGATAGTGGATAATCAGCTGAATGACTTCCCAGTGTGATGCTGCGGGCAAGAGAATATGATCCTTGGATGTATAAACAGGAGAATATTGAATGAAGTAAATAGGTTATTTTAGCTCTGTATTTAGCACTGGTGCAATTGATATTGGATTACTAATGAAAGTTCTGGTGTCCACAATTAAAGAACAAAGATGATAAATTGGAGAGTGTTCAGAGAAGAGCCACGAGAATGAGATATCAACTAAAACTATCACTGCCTGTTACAAATAGGGCAGCACTCAGTGCAATTGCCCCACACTCGTACCCATCGTAACTGGATCCAAAATTTTATTTCAGAAAACTGAAAATTTTAAATTCCCTACTTCTCACCCCTCCCCACCCCCATCATCCCTAGTGGGCCACAGTCATCATGGCTGGGACTAGGGAGCGGTGGTGTGCAGAATCACTGCAAAGCTATGTGCCAATAGCAAGTCTTATTAAACGTGTTGATGGGAATAAGGGAATGGAGTTTTGAAACGTATCTTTCCATTTCTGTTGTGGCTGAAAATCCAATGATACATCTGTGTTTTATCCATAGCTGCTGCTGTGGAATACCGGACCCTGATGACAAGAAAGAAAGAAGAGGACTAGGGAGGCCAGGTTCAGCAATATCCTGCAAGCCAGGGCTACACTGAACTGTGAACAAAGGGCCTGATGGGCCAATATGGCAGAAAGCATGGAGAAGAAAAGAGCGGACAGGAAAAGGAGAGGGAGAGGGAGAGCCTCAGGAAATAACAGGGTTTCTCAGACAGCAAACCCAAATACTGCAGACCCTCATTAACCTACAAGTCCAACAATCATGGACTCACCACTCTTTGCAGTCACTGGAGAGCTCTTGCATAGCAGCTCCCTACACTCCGGAATATTCCATGTGGCATCATGCACCACATCCTACCACTACATACCTGGAGACAGCAAGGACAACCACAGTGTCACGTACACTGAGCTGCGAAAGCCACGGTTGGTGTATCTGTCGCCACAATCGATGACATTTGTGCACTGAAGTGGACAGAAATGTTGGTTGCCTTTTCAATTTCGAAGTTCCATTCCGTTAATTTATGTTAGAAGTCTGTATTGTATCATTTATTTGCACATGGATGGGGTTTTTCCACACTGTTTTTGCTATACAATAAACTTCTTTATTTGAAAATAAACTCATCTTTATTAGCGCACAGTATATACTGCAGAGTCCATAACAGTACTCAAAGTATCCACTACTTTGAATTGTATAGGACCACTGAGCTCATAGGTTCAGTGAAACACACAACTTGATACTTATAAATATACCAACACTATAAAATTCCTGACAGCCCCCAAAACTTTAGTTCCAGAGCACTGTCCAGCACAGCACATTACTGTGGTGCTTTCAAGGCCTCCCTTAACAGCGTAGCTCCATACTGAGCTCTTGTGTCTGGCTGTTCAGACAGCCACTCCACCTTCACCCTCCACCCTGGCAGCAAGCTTGTCTCCCTTTGCCACACAGATATTATGCAGGATACAAGAAGGAGCTATAACCATTGGGATGTTTATCTCACTGAGATCCGATTTCATGAGTAACATCACCAGCATCTCTTCAATCTACCAAAGCACATTTAGCCATGATTCTGCATCTGCTGAGCTGGAAGTTTAATCTTTCTTTGGTGCTGCTGCCAAGGTAGCCGGTGTATGAGTTCATGATTCAGTGGAGCAAGAACTAGGCTGAGTCCCCCAGGATCACTACGGACATTTCAGTATTGCCAGTGATAATTCACCAGTCAGGAAAAAAGTGTCCCTGCTTGCAGCTTTCTGAACACTCCTGTGTTCTTAAAGATGTGAGTGTGTCATGCACCTTCCCTGACCAGCCCACACTGACATCAGGGATGCATCCCTGAGTATCCACCAATGGTTGCAGAACCATAAAAAAGTAGCTCTTTCTATGGCAAGGTGTGCTGGTGCCAAAATAGGGATGTGTGTGCTACCTATTGCCCCACCACAGTTCAGGAACCCCATTGCTGCAAATCTATCCACTATGTCCTGCACATTGCAGACAGTAACAGTCCTGCACAACAGGATTAGTGACCCTACATGCTTGCTAGATGGACATTGGTTCCCACTGTGGCTTTTCCAACTCCAAAATGATTTCCCACTGACCAGTAGCAATCCAGCACTGCAAACTTCCAGAGTGCAATTGCCACTTGCTTCTCCACTGTCAGTGCAGCTCTCATTCTGGTGTCCCAGATCTGGAAGGCTTGGATGAACTCAGCACGCAGATCCAGTTAAAATTCTGCATCCACTTATCATCCTAAACCTGCATTATCATGCAATCCCACCAGTCAGTGTTCGTTCCTTAGGTCCAGAAGCGGTGCTCGGCCATCTGCAGTTGCTCCATGAATGCCACCCAACAACCTTGAATTGTTTTTCCACTATGTCCCTCAACAATCGGTCCTCCAAAAGCTTGTCGTATCTCCCCCACCCTTTGTGGTTCTCCCTGCAGCTTTGCAAATACCGGAGGAACATGCATCCTGTATTTGCAACAGTCATGACAACAATGGAGAGCTGTGTGGGTTCTAGGCTTCTCTCAGACATTGGGGACAGTGAAAAGTGCTGTGCATGTTTGTGGAATTTGCAATAAAGTGCAAAAGTTATGGGATATGTAAAGTTGCATGATGGGAACTTGACCCCTTGCTCCCAGTCATCCCTGAGCAACTCATTTCTACCTCACAACACACTGTGAAGATTTCCCAAAAGGCACTGTGCTGGATGGTGGCACCCTGGGATCTCTGTCCATGGTGCACTGCACTTTTTTAAACCAACACAAGCACTCCTGGTGAGTGCACACGGCTCCAAAGCAAGCAGCCAGGTATGCACACACATGAGCGATATACTAACTGTGGCAGCTATACACCAACATAATTTGCATCGACCAAACTTTGTAACGTAGACATGACCTAATGACCATTGACCCATAAGGAATCTCAAAAACCTTACAAGTTACAGATATTGGAAAGGAGCAGTTTTTACCTCCTTACATATTTTGTCACTGGATTAATTATTTTCAGCAAATGTTTTCACACAGCTTTAAGCACATCAGTGTGCTGACACGAGCTGTTGCCTTGGAAACTAGACTGATCAAAATGCAATAAGAACAGAAGAAGCCTTAGTCAACAGCTTCACAAGTGTTCCCATGATTAAACAAACATGCCAGGTGTCAGACTTTAAATTATTACTATAAAGTCTGCTAAATAATTCTGTATGATTAGATGTTCTGTCCACATATATACAAGTGGAATCAATTACGAGGGTTCTTTGAACAGATGGATTCTGATGTTGGTGCATCTGTGCTTTTTTCACAGATTCAGAAGCGAGATACACAACACATTCCTGGTCATAGGCAGCCATTCAATTCCTTAGTATTTCAGGATTTGAGGGGGGGGAGAGAACAGTGATGGAAGATGGATTGCCTTTTCCCTTGCCCATTTATACAAGATTAGTAGGACATCAGCAGATTCACAAGCAGATAATTTGCACTAGCAAAGTCAACATTCTGGTTGAGATTTTCTATGGATAGGCATCAGAAACCACCATAACAAAGCCCCCTTTTTCATATATAATTTATTTCTACATTCCTGATAATACTGCATGTGGAGCATCTACACAGCCTGGCTTTAATCTAAGCATCATATCATATGTGGTCACTCAAAATGGGTCTGTGCTAAAATGATAAATTACAGTTGCTGAGGAAACATTTTATTTCCTGATTTGTGTATGGGAAGGGGAATCAATTATTGTGTATTTACATTGTTTTCTCCCCTCCATTTTCCATTTAACTTCCATTATATTTTTGGGGGGAGAGGGAGGGGATTAAAAAAAATATCAACTACACGCAAGTGATATACAACCTCTGGAAGACTGCACAATAAGCACATAATACTGGTAAATATGAAATGTTTCAAACAGCTATGCATTTCAACATGCAGAGTTCTAGACATGTGCATGTGTAACCCACACACCTCCTTGGGTGTTCTGTCCCATCTACTGGCACCAAGATCACTTAGAGAGAGAGATTCATGATCTGTTCTACAGCCTTAACTAACAGGCATATGGCGTGAGTCTCATGCATTTAGCACCAGAGGTCCCAGGTTTGATCCTGCCCGATGATGATTGAGATCTGTCAGTGTTACACATGCTTATGCACTTGTACACACATATAACAACACAATGAAGGCCAATCCTGGACTCCTTGTGAGGCAAAATCCTTGAGATGCCAATTATTTTTACTTATTTTCTATATCATACCAAATACATGCATTATGAATTTGT
>NW_020664490.1:10675128-10823465 GCF_002925995.2 Terrapene triunguis
GGGGGGGGGGGGGGGAGGAATTTTCCAAGACACAAAGGGAAGCTATCTACCCAACTCCATTGTCCTTTAATGGGGGTTAATGCAGGGGATAACAGCCACCTCCTTTCCCACCATCCTGTTATGGTTACAGGAGAGCGGTGTCTTATTCCCTCTACAGTCCCTCACAAGTGCACCCATCCAATGGCAAATTTTGCTACTTTCACCTCTCTCTGGGTGGGGTCCCACCTCTCTGCCACAACTGTGGCACCTGGAGCGACAGCCCTGCTGTTTTCCATTGTGTTAACATGACAGGCCCAATTGCAATTGGTCCCTGCCAGAATAGTCCTCTTTGGGTGAATGTGACCGGGGCTGTTTAAAGTGACAACAATTCCTTCCAAAAAGATCTATTGTCCATTTGCCCAAAAGCACCCAGCAAGCAGGGAGAAAGGGTTAAACCCACAAAAGGCCTGCACCTCTCTCAATGCTTAGACAAGCCCAACTGTCTCAGGCATATCCCACAGAGCCCCTACTTTAGTTCTGCAGCACTGCTGCATGCTCTGCCTATCTCAGGATTCCTCACCAAGAAGCTGTTGCCTGTTCCTGCATCTTTTCCTCTACGCCGGGGGTTTTATGACGTGGTGCTCTTTTGATTTGAGTCCAGGGCCACCCGGGGGGGGGGGGCAGTGGGGCAATTTGCCCCAGGCCCCGGGCCCCAAAGGGGCCCCCACGAGAATATAGTATTCTAAAGTATTGCAACTTTTTTTTAATGGAAGGGGCCCCCGAAATTGCTTTGCCCCAGGCCCCCTGAATCCTCTGGGCGGCCCTGTCTGAATCTCTGACCTTGGGAAAGGCATGTCTGTTCCCTGACTGGGGAGTGGCAGGTAAGGATTTCCCAGTGGCTCTGTTTCTTAGGGACCCTTGATAGTCTCCCTGGGGATACCTTCTCTGTCATTGTTTTGTTTCCTGCTTCTCCCTGCACCTTCCCTTCCATCACAGTCTCTCTTGATTTAATTCCATCCATCCAATATCAAGCAGGTAAACTGAGGCACAAATCACCTTGATCACTTGGTCATATAGCTTACACCAATCACAACGTGCCTTCCATCTTGACGAGAGGCATAAATATCCAAACAAAATAATATCTCCCTCATTCTCTCAGATGTTTGACTGTCTTTTGTGCCTTGAAAATCTTCCCTAAAACTTTACAGAGAAGTTTAATAGTTGCATTTGTCTCCCACTGAAATTGTAAAAGTGATAACCAGACACTTAAAGGTTTGCTATTATGCTTGCTTGTGGGATGGGCTCCTTTTAAATTGTACAAACTGAGAAAAAGAGGGGCCCAGTGGTTAGGGCACTAGGTTGGGCATGGGGAGAGCTGGGTTCAGTCCCCTAGTCTGCCACTGATTTCCTACATGACTTTGGACAAGTCTCTCAGCCTCAGTAAATGGTTTTAAAAAAGCATCATCTGGGACTAACAACACTTCCCTACCTCCCACAGGTGTGGGAAGGATGAGTACAGTAAAAGATTGTGAGGTGCTCAGACACCACAACAAGGGGGAGGGGGGTCATCGATGAACAACAATTTTATAGATGGATAACACATTTTCAATGCTCCAATAGATCAGAAGTGCTTGACACTGATTTTCTTCAAACTTGAAGCAATATGTATTGCTGCTGAGCTTCAAATAAACCCATGTAATTTTAGCCCCCCTTCCCTCCAACCATAATAAGCACATATAGAGGGAGACTTCAACTGAACGGGCCTTCTCCAAGCCCAATCAATCAACAAAACTGCATTACCACAAGCACTCTCACATGAGGACAGATGTACCTGGTGAAAGAGCAGAGCTTCAGTCTACACTACTTCATTTAATAAAATGTTTGCAAACATCAACATGTACATAAAAAATTTAAGTATTTGTATTTAGACCTTGTAATTAAGGGATTCATTAGTACATTATGTAATTATACACATGCATGTGTATATATACACACACATAAACGATACATAATTTTGCCTAATCAAAAAACTAAAAGCCAAATATCAGATATTAATGTGTTTTAAAGTATTCATTTTATTTTATCTGACCTAATGGAGTTTGATTTAAGCTCTTGTAACCCCTGTCAGACTCCACGGGTCGCCTTTTCCTTTCAGACATTAAGAAATGGTATGAATAGAAAATTAAACTCCACAATTTTAGAGAAAATAGTGTCATTGAACAACCTCTCGAAGGTTCTCTTTCTTGCCTTTGCACTGAAACTCTGTTTTGCTGAGTGCCCCCTCTAAATTTGTATTCTTGCCATTCGTCTGTTAAAAGCACTGCCATCTGATTTCAGAGCAATAAGCTAATGAAATTTTAAAGTACTGATTTCTCTTCATGGCCTGCTAGACAAACTGACTGATAGACCCAGGCACTGGAGAAAAAAATGCTTCCAATGACAGACGGTTGGCGAAGAATTTTAAAAACATACTGGGTGAAATTCACAGTGGTGCTTGTATAGGCTTTCTGCACCATTTCAGCCCCACAGTAAAAGTTATCACAATGTGGTCTCCGTGTCAGCCTCAGGCAAGTTAGCACAGGGGCTGGTGATGGGTCTGGTCTTGAGAATAAGCCATGCAATCCATGTTTAAACAGAATTAATAGATTTAACACCCATGTAAGTGGCACAGAGGCTGTAACCACTAATACAGACCTTCGGCTGGAGTAGCAACTATGGGGGCAGGGCATGTTTGTGCTTTGCTGCAATAGTGTTGCCAACTCTCATGATTTTATCATTAATCTTGGTATATTTTTAAACCCTCAGCTCTGGGAGTCATGTGATGATGTAAGAATCTCAGCTTTCATTTTTTTAAAAATTGTCTAGTCCTCACAGATGTGGAGTAAAGCTTGAAAACATGAATCCTAAACACAACAAAAAACCAACCACCCAAAAACCCAAAGTAAATTAAAAACTCCAAATATTACTTTCTGAAATCTCATGATTTTCCAGGACCTGTCTCACTTATTGAACATATGAGATTGCAAACACTGCTACACTCCCACAGCAAAGCACTGCATTAGGGTATGTGAATTTCATTCACATCTCAATAACTGAATTTTGCACTGATCATGACTATTAGAGTGACAATATTTAGCTACTTTGCAGTCATGCTTAGAATTTCAGCACTAAAACAATTGCTGTTGTATTATTACAAATTCATGGTCTGTAGAGTTAGAAATGTTGAAGTCACTAGCTGCAATGCTGAAGTGTTTAGCTACAACCAGAGGAAGTTTTGATTTTCTTGGACTCCTTAAAAAGATATTTTAAAACCAAGGAAAACGGCCACTTTAATGACCACCTTACAAAAACAAAGCCAGGCTACCAGCTAAACACCCACCCAAGAACGTCGCTCTAACTAAATTCATACTACACAATGAGCAAGATGATCTTGAATATTTATTCTTACAGCATATTGCATTTTTAAACACAACTGGTGTAATATTGAGATAAAAGATCCCTATTTTTCCAGTTGCCCTATTCACGGCTTTCATATAAATATTGATTAATATACTGTGTTGCCAACTCTTGTGAGTAATGTAGTGTTGGCCCCTGCTGGACCTGTCTCCTTCAGGTCCAACCTTCATGTGAATTTCAGATATGCCTAGGAGAAAACCTTCACTGATTGGCTACTCTTTCCCATGAAACAGGGAAGTGGGAAAGGCAGCCAATAAGGAATACTGCAGGAGGCTGGCAGAGCTCTTCCTATCTTTCCTGTGGAGCAGAGAGGATTTGGAGGAGAGGGAGCAGAAAGAGGTCTGCAGTTCAGAGTGGCTCTGTTCCCTTCTTTCCCTCCGTCTTGTGAAAAATGGGTCGGTCTGCTCCCCCTACCAGCCCTCTCCATTTGTGCAACACGAAGCCTGGGAAGGGAAATAAGGTATCCCGCTACAGCTGCCCCCACAGGCCTTGGAAGGGAGGGAGAAGAGACCCTGGAGCCAAAGGAAGAGCAGAGGGGCATAATTCATTGCTGGGCTAGGGGACTCTGCAGATGGGACACAGAATCTGTGGGGCAGAGAATTAACTGATTTGAATTTTTTGGGTTTGGGGAGAAGTTAGAAGCTCCACAACATCAAGCAGGCAGCAAGAGCTCCTTCAGCAGGGGCTAAAATCATCCTACTCTATCCATTTGGGGAGGGTTGGCAGTACCATAACTGCCACACTCACACGGGGGGAGGCTGGAGAATTCAAATTAAAAAACAAAACAAAAAACAGTAATGACTTTGGGACCAATCTTGTGATTTTTGTAACTTTGGGGTTGGCTAAATAAATACATGATCATGACGCAAGGCTGGCCAGTTATGAAAGAAGAAATGCACCTGTTAAGGCTCTTACAGCCAGCATCTGGCCACGTGAACATCCTGTGTGTTTTATGGTATACGCTCACACAACATTCCTCCCTCCACATTTTCTTCTGAGTGGGCTACAAACTGCACTGAGCACTACTTTTCTGTCCTTAGGCAAGCTTGCACTCTTAAGTCTTCTTACACTGTTATTGCATTGATGAGCATAAGGTATTTTTAAGTGACATTTCAGTAATACATACACCCAGGATCCACAGGCATACAGCTGACTAGTTTGGGTACTTAACTTTCAAGAGGTTTAGCGTTAAAAACCACACAAAGTTAGAAAGCATCAGCCATTGCCTTTCCTCCCATAAGCCCCTACATCTACCCCCTCCCAGGAGCCTCAGCCCTTGAGAAACCCCATTACTGTCCCCTCTCAGGAGCCCATACCTCCCGCCACCCCGCTAGCTCAAGGCTGCTTTGGGGAAGGGATTTTAGGGTCTTTCCTCTCTGCCCCACAGCCAGCCCTGCTTTTCCTCCACCTCAGGGTGTCCATGAGGGAGTTGCCATCACACAAACCGGGCACCCCTGTCCAGCAGGGCAGCAGCACAGGCTCCTCCTCCTCCTGCACCACAGCTCCCATGCTGGGCTGGGCAGGGCAGTCAGGGGCTCATTTCAGCACTACCAGTCCTTGGATGCTGCTGCCAACCTCTCTGCAGCCATCTCTATGCAACCCAAAATGGGACCATGAACAGTCTCCTCACCTCTGCCTTACCTAAATGGCACCCTCATACCCTGCCTCCCCTTGCCCTCTGCCCCTGCCTGCTGATTCAAGGCTTCCTGTAGCACCAAGAGGAGAGCTGCTGCAGGGTTCTGACAGGAGGGGCTAGCAGGCGGGGCTAGCAGGCCATGCTCCCTCCAGAGCCCCTGCTCCTCATCCCTCTTCCCTACTGACTCGATGCTTCCTGCCAGGTCCTGGCACCAAGAGGAGCTGCCACAGGTTCCAGCAGCTGGAAGGCCTGGTTGCCGGTCACGCTCCCAACCAGATTGCTATGCAGCCACGCATGTGTGCAGACTTAAAGGGGACAGTGCATTCAACATAATGTTAATTTTTGAATGACACAAACAAGGAAGTATTATATTACATACTCACAGATGTGGTTAAAGTAATGGTGCTACTGCAACCATAACTTTTGCATATCTAGATCTTCATTGGTCACTTTTTTTCAAAAATTAGAACTGAGGTTTATCATGGCATGAGGATAGCTTATTTTGCTTTGAACAGGAAAAAGGCCATAGTTTTCAAGCTTCTTAATAATAAAAATGTTTCTTATTTTTTTAAATTGTTTCTTCCAAGTCCTGCACAAGTAGGTGTGAACTGTGCACTCGCAGGATGGCACAGTACATGAGCACTTTAAACATGGCACTTTTATGAGGTGCCAGTATTGTACTCCCAAGAACCATACTAGTGTTTCCATAGTCCCTGAACCAGTTAAGTTTAACTTCCATGCATCCTCTAATAATCTCAGATTTGGGGGAAGAGAAAGGGGAGCAGGGAAAAACCAGATACTACTGATGTGACAAGGGTTGGGCAAAGAAACTTAAACAAAAGGAAGCTTTTAGAGGGATATGTCCTCAACAGGCATGGTGGGGCATGTACTCTTCACCTGGGCTAGTAGTCCTCCGGCAAGTAAGTGTTGAAGATTTTCAAGCTCTGCCAGTATTAATTTTTCATTTACTACCTGAAATTCACAAGTCAGTGCCTCTCTTCTGAAGAGCTACTAAATGAAATCTGCCTTTAAGAGTGAAAATGCTACTGCTATCTCCTCTCACCTGTTGGGATCTGTTGTTTTTCTGCACCAAAGCAGCTACAATGGCTTTGAAAATGCATCCAAACATCTGCTTTTTTCTTCCATTGCTCATGTCATGATACATTGTGACAAAAAGCAAATTTCAAATACTGCTTTACAGAAGACCCTCTTCTGTTCCACACCAGTTGAAAATTGAATATTTTCCTCACAAGTTTATTAAAAAAATCCTAGAATTTAGCTTCAGTTAAGAATTCTCTCACTGAAAGAGGGAGCTAATAGACCACCTAGAGCCGAGCACTCTACAGCAATCATTTAACATTCACTGTGGACGGAAGTCCAATGCTGCTTTGCTTGACGTAAATCTGTTAAGAGATCAATAAAAGAAAGTACAGCAAAATGTTGACCCCTCTCAGACTGCTGGGTTATTTATATTGATGATATTTTCACACTCTGGACAGACGACCTAAATTCCCCCATAGTTTTCCACCACAACCACCACCCATTCATTAAACTCTCTCTGGAACACTCCCACACTAGCATCAACATCCTGAACTCCATGATCAGGTTCAACAATGGAACCCTACAGACAACTACATACAAGAAACCCACAGATTATCACACCCACCTTCCCAGATAAAGTAACTACCCCAAACACAAAGAAATCTTATCTACAGCCAGGCACTCAGATACCAGAGAATATCCTCCAAGGAGAGAGTGCGGGATACCTTAACACACTTAAAACCACCTTCACCAAACAAGGATATTCCACCAGAGATGTAGATTGCATCATGGAACAGGGCATCCAAATACACTGACAAAACCTGCTTCAATACAGAAATAACACTCCCTCTAACCACACACTCCTACTTGTTACCTACCACCCAACACTGAAACCCATACGGGGTATCATTAAACAATTAAAACCCATACTCTATGGGGACCACATCCTGAAAGGAATCTTTCCTGAACCCCTCTTCTGGCCTTCAAACGAACCCCCCCCCCCCCCCCCAAAAAAAAACCCACTCTTCAAGCTTGTCATCAGAAGCAAGCTCCCCACAGACCAGGAAACACCAGTTCAAAGTGGTACCAGACCCTGCAATAAGAGATGCAAAACATGCAGACATATCTCCATTACTATGATGACCAATGCTCCCCCAAAACATCTTTCAAGATCCCTGGGTCCTACACATGCCTATCAAAACCTGTGGTGTACCTCATCCTGTGCACTAACTGCCCCAACAACTATGTGGGTGAAACCAGACAATCACTATGCTCTCAAATGAACTCACCCAGAAAAATGGTAAAAGACGAAAACACCACATCACCTGCGGGTGAACACTTTTCACAAAGTGATCATGCTATAGCTGACCTCTCAATCCTTATCCTCAAAGGAAACCTGCAGAACATTTTCAAAAAATGAGCCTGGGAGCTTAAATTCATAACTTTGCTAGACATTAAAAATCAGGGGCTGAATAGTGACCCTGGATTTATGGCTTATTACAACAATCTATAACTCACTATCCCCCCACCAGACTTTATTTTTCTCCTTTCCCCCCCATGACCGGAGAAGTGTTAACTGGCCACTTCACCTTGAATGGTCCCTTGAAATATGTATGAACTCCTTATGTTAAACAATCTGTTCCGCCTTGTATTTAGCGTGGCACTCTGAGGACATGTCCCAGACCTGAAGATCTCTGTAAGCTCAAAAGCTTTTCTCCCTCGCAAACAGAAGTTGGTCCAATAAAAGATATTACCTCACCCATCATGTCTCATTTATACTATGAACATTTTCCAGCCTTACATCTCCTAAAAAGCCTTCAAGCCTCCTCCTTGTAATATTAATTTTTCCAAAACAAGACAAATAAAAGGGCAACAGACAAGTGCCTTGCAAAACATTAAAACTCTATTACTGAGCTATGATTAAGGCTGATTCAGGAGAAAAATATTTCATTCACACTGGTCCCCATATTGGTTACAGCATTTGACCCTTGGCAAAAGAGGCTGCTGCTGGAGATGTGAGTCTCCAAGAGCCACATTGGCTCACATGTTTTGGGACTCTCCCGGGATAATCCCTTTGGCTAGAAAGAGACAAGCGGATTCATATGATGATGCATTATCTTTTTAAAAACTATTTCCCCACATTGTGTTTTGGGATATATCCCATCATCTTGGAAACTCTCAAATTCATAGAAAGCTTGGTTCTCTAGAGCAGTACTTGTAGGCACACAACTCATCTTGCCTGGATGGAAGAGCAGACTGCCTACAAGAATAGAAGCTGGGTACAGCAACTTAGCTCACTTGGCAGCTAAAGAGAAGGTCATGTTTTGGAGAAAAGGGACCTCAGACAAAATTTTAAAATATTTTTAAAAAGTGAGACGAAATATGATTCATTCCTAGTGTATGGAAACCAAGATGTTGCTTTCCTTTCCCTGCTCCTCCCTTTCCTTTCCTTTCCTTCCATTTCCATTCCTTTGCTTTGTTGTTTTTTGTCTTTTTTGTTGTCCCCTTATGTGGTTTTTTTTTTTTTTTTTGAGGGGGGGAATTAAATGAAGTATAAAATAAAAAGAATTCACCATTGCTACCACTGGTTCTGTGAGTGGCAGCAAAGACGCAAGTTTAGTGTAGACCAGTCGCTGGCATTGTAGCCACCATTTTTACTTCTGCTATATATTTATCACCCTCCCTATTATATTGTTTTTTCCTTTCTTTAGGCTTAGACACCCGTGGGCAGAGATCATGCTTTCTTTTCTCTTTGGAAAATGCCTACTGCATTGTGGGAACTGCTGCAAATAAGAACAGCAATTGTTCTTATTAACCACACTGTAGGTGCAGAGATAACCCCAGTGACTGATGACACTGTCTACACCAGTGGCATAGCTGAAGTGGAAAATTAAGTGGGTCCCAACTTATGGTGGATGGGCAACAACCTGTCCCTGTGGCAAGTTCAGTGGGTTGGAGACCAAACTTCCCTACTCCTGCCTGGGGTGGGGGGTACTTTGCAGATACTGCACCTCTCCCTCTGGGCCTGTGGGAAGGACTCACCCATGAACTGGTCATGCAACCCAACCGGGTCCCCAGAGCTTGACTGACTCTCCTTCCTGCCCCTTGCTCTGCAACTTCTCCACCAATTGCCCTCCAAAGCTGCCCCGAGTCTGGCCAGTCACACCTGCCAAGAGGAGAGGCTGACGCTGTGATGGGCTGGGAGCCCTGACTGCAGGGCTCTTGCTGTGGAGGGGAGAGGACACACATGCCTCCTCTTGCTATGCCTAGCAGCAAACACGTTGAGCAGGTGAACTTTGGCTGGGCCTGGGTGCTAATTTGATGGGCCGTAACCCACCTGTGGGTCTACATTAGCATTCAACGAATGCCTACGCAGGTGGTGTCGGAGAGAAGGCTTTGGATTCTTCGACCATGGGATGGTGTTCCAAGGAGGAGGAGTGCTAGGCAGAGACGGGCTCCACCTAACGAAGAGAGGGAAAAGCATCTTCGCCAGCAGGCTGGCTAACCTAGTGAGGAGGGCTTTAAACTAGGTTCACCGGGGGAAGGAGACCAAAGCCCTGAGGTAAGTGGGGAAATGGGATCCTGGGAGGAAGCACAAGCAGGAGAGAGCAAGAGAGGAGGACTCCTGTCTCATACTGAGAAAGAGGGACGATCGATGAGTTATCTTAAGTGCCTATACACAAATGCAAGAAGCCTGGGAAACAAGCAGGGAGAACTGGAAGTCCTGGCACAGTCAGGGAACTATGATGCGATTGGAATAACAGAGACTTGGTGGGATAACTCACATGACTGGAGTACTGTCATGGATGGATATAAACTGTTCAGGAAGGACAGGCAGGGCAGAAAAGGTGGGGGAGTTGCGTTGTATGTAAGAGAGGAGTATGACTGCTCAGAGCTCCGGTATGAAACTGCAGAAAAACCCGAGAGTCTCTGGATAAAGTTTAGAAGTGTGAGCAACAAGGGTGATGTCATGGTCGGAGTCTGCTATAGACCACCAGACCAGGGGGATGAGGTGGACGAGGCTTTCTTCTGGCAACTAGCAGAAGTTGCTAGATCGCAGGCCCTGGTTCTCATGGGAGACTTTAATCACCCTGATATCTGCTGGGAGAGCAATACAGCGGTGCACAGACAATCCAGGAAGTTTTTGGAAAGTGTAGGGGACAATTTCCTGGTGCAAGTGCTGGAGGAACCAACTAGGGGCAGAGCTTTTCTTGACCTGATGCTCACAAACAGGGAAGAATTAGTAGGGGAAGCAAAAGTGGATGGGAACCTGGGAGGCAGTGACCATGAGATGGTCGAGTTCAGGATCCTGACACAAGGAAGAAAGGAGAGCAGTAGAATACGGACCCTGGACTTCAGAAAAGCAGACTTTGACTCCCTCAGGTAACAGATGGGCAGGATCCCCTGGGAGAATAACATGAAGGGCAAAGGGGTCCAGGAGAGCTGGCTGTATTTTAAAGAATCCTTATTGCGGTTGCAGGAACAAACCATCCCGATGTGTAGAAAGAATAGTAAATATGGCAGGCGACCAGCTTGGCTAAACAGTGAAATCCTTGCTGATCTTAAACGCAAAAAAGAAGCTTACAAGAAGTGGAAGATTGGACAAATGACCAGGGAGGAGTATAAAAATATTGCTCAGGCATGCAGGAGTGAAATCAGGAAGACCAAATCACACTTGGAGTTGCAGCTAGCAAGAGATGTTAAGAGTAACAAGAAGGGTTTCTTCAGGTATGTTAGCAACAAGAAGAAAGTCAAGGAAAGTGTGGGCCCCTTACTGAATGAGGGAGGCAACCTAGTGACAGAGGATGTGGAAAAAGCTAATGTACTCAATGATTTTTTTGCCTCTGTCTTCACGAACAAGGTCAGCTCCCAGACTGCTGCACTGGGCAGCACAGTATGGGGAGAAGGTGACCAGCCCTCTGTGGAGAAAGAAGTGGTTCGGGACTATTTAGAAAAACTGGACGAGCACAAGTCCATGGGGCCGGATGTGCTGCATCCGAGGGTGCTAAAGGAGTTGGCGGATGAGATTGCAGAGCCATTAGCCATTATTTTTGAAAACTCATGGCGATCGGGGGAGGTCCCGGATGACTGGAAAAAGGATAATGTAGTGCCCATCTTTAAAAAAGGGAAGGAGGAGGATCCGGGGAACTACAGGCCAGTCAGCCTCACCTCAGTCCCTGGAAGAATCATGGAGCAGGTCCTCAAGGAATCAATTATGAAACACTTAGAGGAGAGGAAAGTGATCAGGAACAGTCAGCATGGATTCACCAAGGGCAAGTCATGCCTGACTAACCTAATTGCCTTCTATGATGAGATAACTGGCTCTGGGGATGAGGGGAAAGCAGTGGATGTGTTATTCCTTGACTTTAGCAAAGCTTTTGATACGGTCTCCCACAGTATTCTTGCCGCTAAGTTAAAGAAGTATGGGCTGGATGAATGGACTGTAAGGTGGATACAAAGCTGGCTAGATCGTCGGGCTCAACGAGTAGTGATCAATGGCTCCATGTCTAGTTGGCAGCCGGTTTCAAGCGGAGTGCCCCAAGGGTCGGTCCTGGGGCCGGTTTTGTTTAATATCTTTATTAATGATCTGGAGGATGGTGTGGACTGCACTCTCAGCAAGTTTGCAGATAACACTAAACTGGGAGGCGTGGTAGATACACTAGAGGGTAGGGATCGGATACAGAGGGACGTAGACAAATTAGAGGATTGGGCCAAAAAAAACCTGATGAGGTTCTACAAGGACAAGTAGAGAGTCCTGCACTTAGGACGGAAGAATCCCATGCACTGCTACAGACTAGGGACCGAATGGCTGGGTAGCAGTTCTGCAGAAAAAGACCTAGGGGTCACAGTGGACGAGAAGCTGCATATGAGTCAACAGTGTGCTCTTGTTGCCAAGAAGGCTAACGGCATTTTGGCCTGTATAAGTAGGGGCATTGCCAGCAGATCGAGGAACGTGATCGTTCCCCTTTATTCGACATTGGTGAGGCCTCATCTAGAATACTGTGTCCAGTTTTGGGCCCCACACTACAAGAAGGATGTGGAAAAATTGGAAAGAGTCCAGCGGAGGGCAACAAAAATGATTAGGGGGCTGGAGCACATGACTTATGAGGAGAGGCTGAGGGAACTGGGATTGTTTAGTCTCCAGAAGAGAAGAATGAGGGGGGATTTGATAGCTGCTTTCAACTACCTGAGGGGGGGTTCCAAAGAGGATGGAGCTCGGCTGTTCTCAGTGGTGGCAGATGACAGAACAAGGAGCAATGGTCTCAAGTTGCAGTGGGGGAGGTCTAGGTTGGATATTAGGAAAAACTTTTTTACTAGGAGGGTGGTGAAGCACTGGAATGCGTTACCTAGGGAGGTGGTGGAGTCTCCTTCTTTGGAGGTTTTTAAGGCCCGGATTGACAAAACCCTGGCTGGGATGATTTAGTTGGGAATTGGTCCTGCTTTGAGCAGGGGGTTGGATTAGATGACCTCCTGAGGTCCCTTCCAACCCTGATATTCTATGATTCTATGATAAGATAATTTTCAGCCTGCGCTTTCCTTTGCTCAATTTCTTTTATAATGTCTAGTCACAAAGAATGCATCCTACATGTCAGCTGCTGCTAGCTGCTTCAATCACTTGAGAATGGTGACTTCTTAGAAAGAGATCACCTTATAGTAAAATATTAGCCTTGTATGTAAATTGGAAAATATTGATAAACCAGGGTATATGGCATGGGATGAATATGAGAAAGAAAAACTGTCAAAAAAGTCTACTTTAATGATATCTACATTTTAGCAATATCCCTGGAGATCACTTGGGAGGATTTTACAGACTAACTGCCATGAAATGAGTGGGTGGATAGATCTATTTTAATTAAGCACGTTGTGCACGATCTGCGATGCCATGTCTCCAGACTTCACATTAACAGATCTTGCACCTCTATAATGTAATTCCTAAAGCAACCTTGCACTGTGTGTTTGGGTGTTTAGATTAATTAAAAGCCTGCTACATGGATGTTTTAGAGGAAGATTCAATTTTCTTTCCCCTCCCCCCCCTTCCCAAGACTCACAAAAGACTGGCTTTTATTTTATTCGACAGCAGTATGCTGTATTTTCAAGTGTGGAGATTCTTCCCATTGCAAATGTATACAAGAGGAAGTTACTTTGCTTTTATTCCCTAAAAAATACAAGTATGAAGCAGAAAACCACCACAACACATTTGTTTAATCTTTCAACTCATTTTTGAATTAGTGTATGTCTGATTCTGGGAATTATTTTGATTCAAAAGGTGACTTACATTAAGCAAATCACCTTCTATATAGGGAGTACCTTCTGCTTTTAAAGAACAATGCTTTATTGCACTGAGTTTGGTGCTTCATATTTTTGATTTGGCTGACTAACCTGAGTAGGGTACATTGTAAATAAAGATCGCAGCAAGCTTATCTTTATTTATTTTATTTATTTATTTATCTGATAAATTGTTTAAATTCTATAACTGAATCAGAAAAAAGGCAAAATGTTTATGATTAACATTGAATCATTCTAGCAAGGTCCTGAAAGACAAATACTTGTGAAATATATTCAAAATGTTAACACATTTTGAAGAGTAGGAATTTTATTCACAAATTTAATTTTAATATACTAAGAGCCAGATGCTCCCTTTTGGAAGAAAACAGTTCTTAAGCCAAAAATGTCATCAACTCTGTGTGTGCTACAATGACAGCAGAATTTCTACCAGATTATGCCCTTTGAGTTTCACATATCTGTGCTTGCAGATCTGGGCGTGGGTGGGATTTGCAGATTTGCACTTTGGAAAAACTGAACATGGTTAGCTAAGAGCTAGTCCTGAGCCTGGATCTAGATTGAATTATTCCCACCCACCTCCAGTCTCACTTACAGAGGAGGCCTTGTGTTCTGGTTTCAAAAGTCAGAGTGGGATTCCGAATTCATTTATTGCTAAGGAGAAAATTACCACCTCAGAGTAACTTTTCTCCTTAATTAAAAATAGCATCTGAACCAGATTTAGGTTGCTCTGAAAAAAACAGGTTCTATTTAGATAATTCAAAATATTAATTATATCATCATCATCCAGGGCAGCAATTACCCAGCATGGTATGTAACATACATGAAATAAGGACAGTAATTGAATTACTAACCTTTAGGGATTTTGCACAGATTTTGTCCCTAAGCAATCTCTATTGCCCCATCTACTTTTATTATCAACATAAACATGTGAATAAATTACATATTACACAACAAAAACGTTTATCTACTTCAACATTATGCAATAAGAGCTACAGCATTATAAGCCATTTATGTCAATAAAGTGGGAGACATGTCACATTTATTAATTTATTGTTTGCGCAGTGAGATAAGTGGGTATGTTACCCAAGAAATAAATAGAAGGCGAGTGGCAAAATTTCCAGAACCGCCGAAGTCCGATTTTCAAAAGTGACTGACTCCAAAGTTACTTTTGAAACTAGGACCTTTGGCAGTTCTGAAAATTTTACCCAGGGTGTCTGCCCAAAGAATTTATAATCTACAGATTTGGGCCTGCAAATGCTTACTCACTCCAGTAGGACTACTCGCTTGAGTCAGCACTTGCAGGACTGACCCCCTACACTGAAATGTAACTTGAAAAAGTGAGGTTTACAAAACACAGGTGGGGAAAAGGGAAAAAGAAAAGGAAGGTAACAACAATATGCATATATTGTCTGGCTGACAACATAGGGGAGACAGGTTCTGAGATATTTGAGGGGAAATGTAGGGACTTGTAATTCATAGAAGGACCATGCTTTGAGAGAGGACTTCAAAGGAGCAGAGAATTGAGACATGGCAGCCAGTCATATGGGAACCCACTTTCACCAATACCATAGACTAGTCTAAGTTGTATGCCAGAATCAAAAGGCAGATATGGGAGTGAAATGCTGAAACCCTACTTCCCAATTAAGACTATCACATTCTATTCAGATACGTTGTGTCTCATGTAATGCTAGAAAACAGAGGAAAAAAGACTGTAGTAATTACTTTACTAATCCCAGAAGATCTGAAGTTTCAAAATGAGCCAAATAATTTTTCCTATGCTATATGTCTCTTATTCACGTGGAGAGGTACTTTTCTTTCAAGTCTCACAACACTAGGTCCAAGAAAACAGTATATTTTTTTTTTTATAACAATACTACACAGCACAATGTTCTCCATTAGAAGTGAAAATACTGTTCTTAAAAATATGTTGCCTTATAATTCAATCATTGTTTATGGACCAGAAATCCACACAGTGTTTTAAGAACTAGTTTTGGTATTTGAATCTCAGTTTTGACGAAAACATGTTTGTTTAGTCAACAGGGATTTGTCTTGTCTCAAGTGACTCTACATATCCGACAAGACTCGAGAGCATAAACTATTCTAGCCAAGGTTGTAATTAATTTAAGATAAGAAACAATTCACTCTAGAGTCACCTGTCTCAGATTACCATTTAGTCACATGATGTAATATCTCTGCAATTTTACTTTGCTTTTGAATATATTCTTCATATTAGAGCTGCACATATTAAAATAACTAGTAATTTGGGAATGAAAGGTTGAACTTTTAGCTAAGTGCCCCAGTCAATAAGAGATTCACATTAATTCAAGTAACTTGAAGGTGATTCAGCAACATCACTACAATTAATATAAAATGAGAACTGAATGTGACACCCTCCACATGAAAAAATTGGACAGTTCCAACACGGCTTTTAGATTCCCAGGCAGCAGCAAGTACAGTAGAGGAGGTGCATTGGTGATTTAATATTTCCAAGTACATGTTGAAGTCAGTTAACATTGCAACTCAGGTAAAGAATTTTTTTAAAATGACTATCAATTGAGGTAGACGACTTTCCTGAAAAGAAAGAAAAAGCTTCTGACAGCATCATATGGACAAGCACTGAAGAGACATAGCAAGGTGTCTGGAATGGTAGCCTATGATAGTAGCTTGTTTGTAAGTCACTCAGCAACCATCACAGATGGGAAAGAAGTACCGACTAGCCTACTGCACAGAACAGAGCCAGAGATTCAGCTACATGCAGAGGTTGTTTTCAGCTCCTTAAGCACACAAACAAGAGGCTCATATCATAGATCTGCAGGCATACTTTGGCCTGGAATAATGCAGACATTTCTCTAAGTGAGAGGTAAATTCCATTGAAATATAAATAATATATAAAACACAATTTGAATCCTAGATTCTGTAAGGCATATAAAGTAACTATAGAGAGAACCAGCAAAAGATGCAGAGGACTCCTCCCCCATCATGCCCCCTCAGGCACACAGAACCAGCAGTGCCCTGAGAGGCAAGAGACCAGTGGCTACTCCATCTTCCCCTCCCACACGGGAGAAACTGAACTAACCTCCATGGCCAATTCTAATCCGATGACCACCAACACTTCAGACCCTGCAATGACATTCCTAGGAATTATACACTGCATCCCACTTTTCTGACCCATAAGACCTAATTCTGGGTGCTTCAACTTTTGAGTCACCAACTCAAGATACCCAGGGCCTGATTTTTCATAGCTACCATTTAAGTCCATAGGAGTTGTGGGTGCCCACTACCTCAAGATGAGGTTTGGAGAGAAGTCAGACATTAGATGTTTCAAGTTGGGCACCCAAAACTTAAGCACCTAAAATGAGTTAGCACTTTCCAAAAGTTTCGAACTTTAGCCAAATATCTCAGTATGGACAGTAAATTTAATTGACATCTCTGAACAAATTCCAGGATGAAAACAGTTTTTAAATAGTTCCTTCGGCTGAGTGATTTTATTTGTGCATCACCATGCAGCTTCCTCTTGTCCTTTCAACTGCAGATATGGAAAAGCAGCTAGCATTGACAACTAATCCTAATGTAATTTATTCCCCTATTCTATTCTGTGAGTTATTGTTGGATGACAAATGCCAAGCCTGTCCATAAGCGTCAAACAGAGATCTGGGAATGGAACTCCATATGATAAATGGATTGCTGCTCTGGTTAGTGTCCATAAATCCTCAACATGCAACAAATTTATCCAGGTGCAGACCTACATTACATACAGTTTATAATATTCCCCAACTATCGTGAACAAAATGTGGATGAATCTCTTCCCAAAATTGCCTTAGATGCTTTAATCCTAAAACAATATTGTTTCTTACCATTTTTGGCATTGCACCATAACAATTTCTGTTCTCAAATCCACACATTCTGTTCAGAAATTACAGGAAATCCTACACTATTTCATTTTCCTTATGCCTGTAATAAAAACCTCAATAAGGTTTTGGACAAGAGGGACCTGGAAGTAGCTAATACCTTTCATTTAATTACCAAGGAACAAATACTAACTTTTTGGATACTGACTGCTAGTTCCACAATCATTATATAACAAAAGAAGTGATTAGAGATCTGAAATTTAAATCTGACATATGCCCTCAGAAAACATATGAGGTTTGGTTTACATGGTGGTTATCTGAGATATGTTAACTTTGACCTCAAGCAACATAAATCCAGTCTCCTCTTAATTTAATACACTGCAGCGATATACAAACTCAGCATTACCTTTATCTTGTTAGTGTCGCTTTTTTTTTTTTATTCGTGATTGTGGGGAAAATCTTCACTTTATATTGGTTGAGAATATAGTGCCTATTTATTGGATTATACTTCAGACACCTGTAATATAAAGTTTTCAATAAAAAGATTACAGAGAAACAGGGATACTTATGTAAGAAATGTAACAGCAAGTGCTTAAGCTTTTTTTAAAAAAGTAATGTTCCTTTCAGAAACGACCTGGCGAAATACATCTTAGAATACTTAAGGAACTGGCTGAAGTGATCTCTAAGCCATTAGCAATTATCTTTGAGAAATCATGGAGCATGAAAGAGGTCCCAGAGCACTAGAAAAGGGCAAATATCGTACCATCTATAAAAAGAGTAATAAGGACAACCCAGGGAATTATAGACCAGTCTGCTCAACTTTCATATCTGGAAAGATAACGGAGCAAATCATCAAACAATCAATTTGTAAGCACCTAAAAGATAAGGTGATAAGTAACAATCTACATGGATTTGTCAAGAAAAAGTCATGTCAAATCAATCTAATATTCTTCTTTGACAGGGTAACAGACCTTATGAATTGGAGGAAGCAGTAGATATGATACATCTCAAATTTAATAAGTCTTTTGATACTGTTTCACATGAATCTCTCATAAGCAAACCAGGGAAATAAAACCTAGATGAACCTACTAGAAGGTGGGTGCACAACTGGTTGGAAAACCATACTTAGAGAATCTGGTTCACAGTCAAGTCAAGTCAATGGCTGACAGTCAAGTTGGAAGGGTTTATTGACGGTGGTCCCATGGGGATCCGGTTCTTGTTCTATTTAATATCTTCATGAATGATTTCAGATAATAGCATAGAAAGTTTGCAGACAACACCAAGCTGGGAGGGGTTGCAAGCACTTTGGAGGACAGAATTAGAATTCAAAATGATCTTGACAAACTGGAGAAATGCTCTGAAATAAATAGGGTGAAATTCAATAAGGACAAATGCAAAGAACTTTAGAACCTTCCACTTAGGAAGGAATAATCAATCGCACAAATACAAAATGGGAAATGAATGCCTAGAAGAGAGAGAGTACTGCAGAAAAGGATCTTGGGGTTATAATGAATTATAAACTAAATATGAGTCAGCAATGTAATACTGTTGCAAAAAAAGCAAACACCCTAGGATGTATTAGCAGCAGTGATGTAAGCAAGACATGAGTAGTAATTCTTCCACGCTATTCAGCATTGATAGTACTCCAGTTCAGGCTTGGTGTCCAATTCTGGGCACCACCAGCACACTTCAGGAAAGATGTTGACAAATTAGAGAAAGTCCAAATGAGAGCAACAAAAATGATTAAATGTCTAGAAAACATGACCTACAAGGAAAGATTTAAAAAAAAAAATGGGTTTGTTTAGTCTAGAGAAGAAGTGATTGAGGGGGAACATAAGTCTTCAAGTATGCAAAAGGTTGCTGTAAAGAGGAGAGTGATAAATGGTTCTCCATATCCACTGAGGACAGGACGAGAAGTAATGGTCTTCAATTGCAGCAAGTGAGATTTAGGTTGGACATTAGGAAAAACTTCCTAACTGCCAGGGTAGTTAAGCATTGGAACAAATTACCTATGGAGGTTGTAGAATTTCCATTGTTGTTTAACTTGCTCTTAAAAACTTCCAAACACTTGTCAGGGATGGACGAGATAATACTTAGCCCTGCCTCAGTGCCAAGGACTGGACTAGATGACCTACTGGGGTACCTTCCAGTCCTATATTTCTATGATTCTAGTGTGTGCTTAGTCTTCCCAACTTGTTTTAAACAATAGGTTGGCCTTTGTTACAACACCAGGTTTAGTGGGATGTGTATAGACCACATCCCAGATTTAAACACTGCTAATTTTTCTTATGAACACTACTAGCTATGTTTACTACATTCTGATCTAGGGGTTAGTTTTGTATGAAAGAAAAAGAGAAAAATCCATTTGAGCCCCAATCTCACATTGGAATTATCTAGTACAGATGCCTGCACATTTACAGGGGTCCATACGAGTGGATCCCAGTGAAGAATCAGAGCTTTGGGGTTTATAAATATTGAACTATATTGATAAAACAAAATCAAACTATTAACTTAAAAGAACAAAGGAAAATGTTCTTAATTTAATGCTATAAAAGCAGCACACACTCTACAAGCTATTATTGCATGTCCCAGACCTAGCAATGCACTGGTTTACCTATATCAGTGGTTTTCTACCAGGGATATGTGTACCCCTGGGGGTACTCTGAGGTCTTCCAAGCTTTACAACAGGCTACTGTGACAAAGTTCCTCCTCTATCTTGGTGGGTCCTGCGCTTATTGGCGGATTTTCTTGCCTCAGAGATTCACCATGTGGGTTGGGGAACAGCCCAGAGACCTTCCCCTCTGGAAGAACCCACAGTCCAGGTCAATTGGGAGGTTTGGGGGGAACCCGGGCCCGCCCTCTACTCCGGGTTCCAGCCCAGGGCCCTGTGGACTGCAGCTGTCTATAGTGCCTCCTGTAACAGCTGCATGACAGCTACAACTCCCTGGGCTACTTCCCCATGGCCTCCTCCAAACACCTTCCTTATTCTCACCACAGGACCTTCCTCCTGGTGTCTGATAACGCTTGTGCTCCTCAGTCCTCCAGCAGCACACCCTCTCACTCTCAGCTCCTTGCACCTCTTGCTCCCAGCTCCTCACATTCGCCCCACAAATTGAAGTGAGCTCCTTTTAAAACCCAGGTGCCCTGAATAGCCTACCTTAATTGATTCTAGCAGCTTCTTCTTAATTGGCTCCAGGTGTCCTAATTAGCCTGCCTGCCTTAACTGGTTCTAGCAGGTTCCTTATTACTCTAGTGCAGCCCCTGCTCTGGTCACTCAGGGAACAGAAAACTACTCATCCAGTGACCAGTATATTTGCCCTCTACCAGACTCCTGTACCCCACTGGTCTGGGTCTGTCACACTACATAAAATGCACTAACGAAATCAGTTCAAACTAAAATTTCATAGACAATGATTTGTTTATACTGTCCTGTATACTATACACTGAAATATCAGTACAATATTTATATTCCGATTGATTTATTTTATAATTACATGGTAAAAATGAGAAAGTAATCAATTTTTCATTAATAGTGTGCTGTGACACTTGTATTTTAATGTCTGATTTTGTAAGTTAAGTGAGGTGAAACTTGGGGTACACAAGACAAATCAGGCTCTTGAAAGGGGTACAGTAGTCTGGAAAGGTTGAGAGCCACTGGCCTATATCATTTTATAATGCAATAAATAATTCAATAATGAAATATTTGATATTTGTTTGTAGTTAATTTCATAAGAATGATTTTCACATTGTGCTGAGCAATTTGGTTACTGAATGGTCCCTGGCTAGTATGACAAGTACAAAAAAGAGGGAGTTGGACGAGGATTTCCTCAGTTTTAATCCCTACCTGATACTGAATCCAACTACAGCCTTGGACAAGTCAGTTATTGTCTTCGTTTCTCCATCCCTAGAACAGGGAAAATACTTCTTTCCATACCACTCAGACATTTATGTTTGCAAAGCATCAGAAAATGGAGAGAACTACAATCAGCAGATAGTCTGAGGAAACATAATTGTTTCTAATTTCACTGGGAAGTCAGTAATATGACTGTCCAGTGGCCAGTTGACGACACTGGTATGTTAGTGAATTTGCACAAAACACGAAAAACACCAACACATATCAGGAGCACCATGTGAAGGGTTGTCATCTTGCTCTGGTGCAGATTGAATCACACCAGGACATCTCATGGGAGATGTGGACAAACCGTCTTTAAATGGAAAATGAGGCAAACACCTGTATGCAACTGTGGTAACCAGGCAGAAAAACCTTCCTTAGAGGTTTTTAAAGGTCAGGTTTGACAAAGCCCTGGCTGGGATGATTTAGTTGGGAATTGGTCCTGCTTTGAGCAGGGGATTGGACTAGATGACCTCCTGAGGATTGGACTACATGACCTTCCAACCCTGATATTCTAGGATTCTATGACAGAGCACATCAAAACTGAGTGTCCCCTTCATTCTTTCGCCGGGGGCCTGAAGGACATTCACCAGCTCACTGCGGCGGCAATGTGCTGGCTATCCAATCTAGATATACATTTGTAAACATTGCTACCTACACTAGCCATACGAAAGAAGATGATCAGCAGATGCAGTAAAAAAAATTAAGAAGAAATACACAAGGAAGAATTAGCATGTAATTATCTATATGCTAAAGAAATAAAATGGGATTTATCTTTCCACAGAGTGATTCCAGACCAAGTGGGATGAACAGTACCTCTCCTAGTTACAACAAGCAACAGCAAGAAGTGTTAAAGGAAACAAATATGAATGCTGTTTAAACCCAACAACAACAAACGGTTTCCACTTCATTCCTCGATCAGCTTTTTAACAAGCACTGGTCAGTGGATGGAATAAATCCCATAATACCCCAGACTGAACAGCTGACTCTGATCTTAAGCTTCAGTGTTAGCCGTTGTCATCCAAGGCCAAGTCAGATACAAACCCTAATTAATCAACTGAAAGAATGAGAAGTTGCCAAGCCCACAGTGTATGTATGCATATACACATTTTATATGAGAAGCATCATTGTAAGAGTGTTCCTCCCCCATGTTGTCAATATTCAGTGCCAGAAGTCCTCCACACTCAAAGTTCAGAGCTCTAGTGATTTCATTAGAAGCTCCTGATGTTCCTCACAAGGACGACAGAAGGATCACAGGATACTGAAAGTCTATTGTAAACAAAATAATAGTTTGTTGTTTTCTGCTTCTAAGCACTTGACTTCAATGAGACTTGAGGGTGCTCTACACAGGGCCGGCTCTAGGCACCAGCAAAACAAGCTGGTGCTTGGGGCGGCACATTTTTAGGGGCGGCATGGCCGGCGCCAGAATGCCGCCCCTAAAAATGTGCCGCGGCCGCCCTAGCTCACCTCCGCTGCTGCTGCCTGGGAGGGAGGGGGAGATCCCGAGCAGCCGCGGGGCGCGAAACAGCCATTTCGCGCATCACTGCTCCCCCCATCCCAGGCTTGAGAGCCTGGGGGGAGGATGCAGGGCTGGGGATTTGGGGAAGGGGAGGAGTTGAGGCGGGGCCAGGGGTGGGGTAATTAAAAAACGGGGGAGGGCGGCCAAAATTGTTTTTGCTTTGGGCGGCAAAAATCCTAGAGCCGGCCCTGGCTCTACACCTCACAAAATTAGATTCTTCACCAGTTACACAGTTTTGCTGGGTTTTGTTAAACAGCTGTCACCTTCCATCTTAGATATGACTGCATTTTAATAGTAGATAGAGTCACTGTAAGCTTATTAAGCACACTGCATTCAAGATTTGGTGGACTCCATTAAAATAAAAAAGTTCATCGCCTGAAATACAGAATAATAATGGCAAATTTAGCTGAGTAACAGCATGGTCTGAACTGTATGGAGAAAAACATGAAATGTGTTCCTTCTCCAAAGACTTTACAAGCTAAAAGACAGAAAACATGACAATATTTGCTGGGGAGGGGAAGGGAAGGGAAGAGTCAGAGGCAAGAGTTAGCTTGGAACGGTGTTTGGTGTTTTCTCAAATTCACATTTCGGTGGGCAGTGTGGATGAAGTCAACTTTTTTGCATTACTTTCCCTTCAAATACCATTGTAAAGTCAAATATTATTGCACCATATTGGCATTTTAGGGATCCCCACTGCATTATAGGCATAAAACAGAAACCTTTTGCAGTACGAGACAAGCAGATAAATGCTACTGCTTCAAGTTAAATTGTACAATTTCTCATGGTTTCAGAACAGATATGGACACAGGTCACTTTTTATTGTCCTTCACTTTATAAATGCCAGATACTACTGGACATATCTTGAAACAGCCAAACCCTCTTTTCAGAAGCTAATCTTGCAAAGCTAATTTCTCAAAATCCTCATTCAAGAATGCATTGATGCCATGTGCATACATGTCATAATAAATACGTTGACTAACTTAATTCTGCTATCTTACAGCAAAAGCCAGATCATTGAATAATCAGATTTAGCTATCAGCACAGCAGGGGATCTATGTTTAAAACCAATTTAAAGACTGAATGTACCATATGCCAGCTGACAAAATCTAGCAACATAATTGATTCAAATACTGTCCTGCTACAAATACAATACAACAAAAGAAGACACTATCACAGTCTAGGATAATAGCAACAGTTCATTTTGTCACAAGCTACATAGTTGTAATGCTTGTTTTGGAAGGTACAACAACATTACAGATGAACATCTGTAGCTTATGTTTTACAGATCAAAGAACTGGGGGGGAGGGACTTGGTTTGTTTAAAGTATGCCTATTACTAATGGCTTTTTTTAAAAGGGTACAGGGGAATTTTCTCATATAATGAAGTTAATTTAACGGTTTGATAAATAGGAATAGTGCATCCGATTGTATTCTCTTCCAGGTAAGGAATGCATCTCTCTCTATTTTTGTACAGCACAGTGTAAATACATGGTGGCATAACAAAAACATGGCAATGACTTGAATCATACTTGATAACCTGGGAATTTCACAGTTTCACCAGCACAAATCTTACAGTTATCCATCATGCTATGAGTGCTTCATCTTTTAAAGCCCCGTGTGATTCCATTCTACTATCCTAAATTCCCTTGCATCACAAGCAGTTGAAAATGGATTTTTTTTTTAAACTTTCTGTCAAACTGCTGTACAGGGATGCTATGCACTACTGAACAACTACTGTGTTCCAGCCCACATGTGGCTGCATTTCAATGGTGGGAAAATGGATTGTTTTGTATAATTCTCTGTCATGCAAAAATTCTATTCATCTAGGAAGAGTAGGGATTTGGATTTTGGTTGTTTTTTTACCAGGCAAGTAACATATTCTATACTTTAATTGTAATCAGCATGGTAAAATGACAGGCAAGTCTATTTTTGCCCATGCTGAAATGTTTTCATGATAATTTTTCCAGGCTGGTATAGTCTGCATATCAGTTAATTTATAAAGTGCTCAGATCCTTTGGACAGAGAGGTGTAATATAAGAAAACCACCACATTTCCAATTTTATTAAAATTCTTCCATCTTGTCTGTGTCAGACTACACCAAATGAGTTAGAAACATTAACTTTTTTTGTTGAACTATTACATTCCAAAAATTTCACAACACAAATATAAAAGTACAAGTAATTGATAGCCTTCAGTGCTCATTTTTTCTCCTAAGGCATTTGAAAATGGGATCAGAAATTGTCAAAGTAAGAGCGGGAATTTGTGGTGACATCTTAAATTGCTACACTTCTATTTTTAAATTATGTTACAGAAGCCTGGAGCGTGAGTGCCCTTTCTAGCACTTCTACACAAACCTATATAGACTCTGGTTCCAATTTCACTTACACTGGCGATGGGGTTATATTAATGGAAGCAAGATCAGAATCTGACCTGATGTGTCTTTATTAATATAACTAGCCCCCCGAGTTTTTACCCACCACACTGTAACAAAGCCTTTTAATTGTTTCTCTATAGATTGTTTCTCTATACAGCAAACAACTTTTGAAGAGTTTACTGCATTGCACAACTTACCACTACAGCAGTATGGCAATGTTGTCTATATTTTGAACAGGAAGAACAGAAGATTCCAAAGTAAATCTGAACTACAAGTGGTAAGTGTCCAGTTTTTAATAGAACCGCCTATACAGTGTAACTGATGTATATTCAGCTGGCAAACAAGCTACATAAGAAATCCTCAACCTTGCAGGATATCATAGATTCATAGATTCTAGGACTGGAAGGGACCTCGAGAGGTCATCGAGTCCAGTCCCCTGCCCACATGGCAGGACCAAATACTGTCTAGACCATCCCTGATAGACATTTATCTAACCTACTCTTAAATATCTCCAGAGATGGAGATTCCACAACCTCCCTAGGCAATTTATTCCAGTTTTTAACCACCCTGACAGTTAGGAACTTTTTCCTAATGTCCAACCTAGACCTCCCTTGCTGCAGTTTAAGCCCATTGCTTCTTGTTCTATCCTTAGAGGCTAAGGTGAACAAGTTTTCTCCCTCCTCCTTATGACACCCTTTTAGATACCTGAAAACTGCTATCATGTCCCCTCTCAGTCTTCTCTTTTCCAAACTAAACAAACACAATTCTTTCAGCCTTCCTTCATAGGTCATGTTCTCAAGACCTTTAATCATTCTTGTTGCTCTTCTCTGGACCCTTTCCAATTTCTCCACATCTTTCTTGAAATGCGGTGCCCAGAACTGGACACAATACTCCAGCTGAGGCCTAACCAGAGCAGAGTAGAGCGGAAGAATGACTTCTCGTGTCTTGCTCACAACACACCTGTTAATACATCCCAGAATCATGTTTGCTTTTTTTGCAACAGCATCACACTGTTGACTCATATTTAGCTTGTGGTCCACTATAACCCCTAGATCCCTTTCTGCCGTACTCCTTCCTAGACAGTCTCTTCCCATTCTGTATGTGTGAAACTGATTTTTTCTTCCTAAGTGGAGCACTTTGCATTTGTCTTTGTTAAACTTCATCCTGTTTAACTCAGACCATTTCTCCAATTTGTCCAGATCATTTTGAATTATGACCCTGTCCTCCAAAGCAGATGCAATCCCTCCCAGTTTGGTATCATCCGCAAACTTAATAAGTGTACTTTCTATGCCAATATCTAAGTCGTTAATGAAGATATTGAACAGAGCCGGTCCCAAAACAGACCCCTGTGGAACCCCACTCGTTATGCCTTTCCAGCAGGATTGGGAACCATTAATAACAACTCTCTGAGTACAGTTATCCAGCTAGTTATGCACCCACCTTATAGTAGCCCTATCTAAACTGTATTTGCCTAGTTTATCGATAAGAATATCATGCGAGACCGTATCAAATGCCTTACTAAAGTCTAGGTATACCACATCCACAGCTTCTCCCTTATCCACAAGACTCGTTATCCGATTGAAGAAAGCTATCAGATTGGTTTGACATGATTTGTTCTTTACAAATCCATGCTGGCTGTTCCCTATCACCTTACCACCTTCCAAGTGTTTGCAGATGATTTCCTTAATTACTTGCTCCATTATCTTCCCTGGCACAGAAGTTAAACTAACTGGTCTGTAGTTTCCTGGGTTGTTTTTATTTCCCTTTTTATAGATGGGCACTATATTTGCCCTTTTCCAGTCTTCTGGAATCTCTCCCGTCTCCCATGATTTTCCAAAGATAATAGCTAGAGGCTCAGATACCTCCTCTATTAGCTCCTTGAGTATTCTAGGATGCATTTCATCAGGCCCTGGTGACTTGCAGGCATCTAACTTTTCTAAGTGATTTTTAACTTGTTCTTTTTTTATTTTATCTGCTAAACCTACCCCCTTCCCATTAGCATTCACTAGGTTAGGCATTCCTTCAGACTTCTCGGTGAAGACCGAAACAAAGAAGTCATTAAGCATCTCTGCCATTTCCAAGTTTCCTGTTACTGTTTCTCCCTCTTCACTAAGCAGTGGGCCTACCCTGTCTTTGGTCTTCCTCTTGCTTCTAATGTATTGATTAAAAGTCTTCTTGTTTCCCTTTATTCCCGTAGCTAGTTTGAGCTCATTTTGTGCCTTTGCCTTTCTAATCTTGCCCCTGCATTCCTGTGTTGTTTGCCTATATTCATCCTTTGTAATCTGTCCTAGTTTCCATTTTTTATATGACTCCTTTTTATTTTTTAGATCATGCAAGATCTCGTGGTTAAGCCAAGGTGGTCTTTTGCCACATTTTCTATCTTTCCTAACCAGCGGAATAGCTTGCTTTTGGGCCCTTAATAGTGTCCCTTTGAAAAACTGCCAACTCTCCTCAGTTGTTTTTCCCCTCAGTCTTGATTCCCATGGGACCTTACCAAAATCTGCCTTCCTGAAATCCATTGTCTCTATTTTGCTGTACTCCCTTCTACCCTTCCTTAGAATTGCAAACTCTATGATTTCATGATCACTTTCACCCAAGCTGCCTTCTACTTTCAAATTCTCAACGAGTTCCTCCCTATTTGTTAAAATCAAGTCTAGAACAGCTTCCCCCCTAGTAGCTTTTTCAACCTTCTGAAATAAAAAATTGTCTGCAATGCAGTCCAAGAATTTGTTGGATAGTCTGTGCCCCGCTGTGTTATTTTCCCAACATATATCTGGATAGTTGAAGTCCCCCATCACCACCAAATCTTGGGCTTTGGATGATTTTGTTAGTTGTTTAAAAAAAGCCTCATCCACCTCTTCCACCTGGTTAGGTGGCCTGTAGTAGACTCCTAGCATGACATCACCCTTGTTTTTTACCCCTTTTAGCCTAACCCAGAGACTCTCAACACTTCCATCTCCTATGTCCATCTCTACCTCAGTCCAAGTGTGTACATTTTTAATATATAAGGCATCTCCTACTATTCTTACACAGAAGCTTTTTTCACAGAAATTCGTTTCAGAGAAATAGCTTACAAAGGTTTTAAGGAATCTTCAGATAATAAATATGTACACTAAAGATCTGACCTGTTCAACACATTCTAGCATCTGGGATAACAGCTCTATTAGCACTAGGTTTGTAATAGTGGTCAGTTCATCTTCTTTATGTGCATGTGTATTAATTAATTAAATAAGAAATACCATAAAAGAACTTTAGATTACAAAGTCAAGCAAACACTCAAAAATTAGGAAATGCCTGATTTAAAGTTGCCCTCGTGATGCTGGCAGGCCAGATGCCAGCTCTTGCCAAGGCTGCTGGCATTAGCGAAGGACTAACAAACTTGTAACTGGAAACCAGACAAATTAATTTGTGTGTTAGTGTTGCTCAACATAGGTATTAATCTTATAAGAATGTGTTTAGACTCTATGAAATGCTTGTAAGTTGCTGCACTTGTAATGTCTGTATTCCATGCTATACAAAAATATGTAAGTGTTGCTTTACAACTTTGAAAATGTTTGCTCTGAACTTGTGAACCCAGACCCAGGTATAGTTCGCCCCCTCCGATCCAGGAGAACTATCAAAATTTAAGTGGGGCATGATAAGACAAAACCTTTTGTCAATTGCCCCATCCACCCATGGAGAAATACGTGCAGGCGGCCTCATTCTATCGCTTTGAATGCTGGAAAAAGGAAATAAAAATAGTTAACGTGAAGATTCTCTCTCTCTTTGCTGTTTGAACTCTCACGGGACCATAGAACCCAAACTGAAGCCAGAGAGCCCCAGGGGTTACCTCCTGGGTCTGCCCCGAAAGACACTTTGAATTGACAGTTCTCTACAACTCTGTTACTCTTGGAATTTAGATGGTAACTTGGAATTTAGATGCTTGCTTTAACCTGTAAATAACTCTCTTATTACCCTGTCCTAGTTAATAAACCTTTAGATAGTTTATTACAGGATTGGTTACAGGTGTTGTCTTTGGTGTAAGATCTAGAGTACCAATTGATCTGGGGTACGAGACCGGAAGCAATCTGATTTTTGGGTGATTTTTGGATAAGTGACCATTTATCACAAAGTCTAGTTTGCCTGAGTGGCAAGACAGACTGGAGAGCCAAAAGGGACTGTCTTGACTCCATGGAAGGACTGGTATACTGATCCAGGAGTTCACATTTGTTAACTGGCTTGGTAAAATCTAATGGTAGAACATAGAAACAGTTTGAGGTATGTGCCCTGTTTTTGACAGTATGCCCTGAGGTAGATACTCACAGTTGTGGACCTCTCCAGACAGCCCATAAACCTTATTTCTTCCCAATGGACACATATCCTGTGCAATGAATGAGGCAGGGATCCTGTGGAAAAATATAGTACATGGTCATGTAATTAAAGACTGTACAAAAATAATAGGGCATACACACAAGGGGCAGAATATGGTTGCCACATTTACAGATGCTTGTGCAACCTTATTCTGCCCCCTTGTGTGTATACACACTACGTATGCATACAGTCTTTAATTACATGATCATGTACTATATTTTTCACAGGATCCCTGCCTCATTCACTGCATAAGAGGTATACAAGATCAGCCATCAAACTGGCATTTCCCACCTTTCGAATGCTTGATTTTGCAACCTCAGTAAATTTATTTTAATGGAGATGGTGGCAGGTTGTTTTTTTAAAAGAAGTAATTTCACGGGTATCATTTTTAAAAAGTAAAGAATATTATGTGCAACTGCAACAATCTCCCATGTATCACCAGCAGAATTTTAACCCTGAACCTTCCACACTGCAGCCATATGAGGTACAGGGCTAAGTACATTAACTGGCACCAGCAGAAGGCTGTTATCCCACAGGATTGACAGATTACTGGGTCCAGAAAAGGCACTTGTGTAATATGAGAGCATTCCCCGCAGATGCTGTATGATAGGGGAGTTATTACAGTCCCAGAACCTAGTCCCTTCCGGAATATCAGTGGCCTGCTACAAACAATGGAGGTGTTAAAGCCTCTCAAAGAAACGATCTGAAGAATCTTTTATAATGGAAAGTGTTAGCACAAAATGATCACTACCAGCTCCCCTATAATATGTTTCTCCCACAAAAACACAGTGAAATTTAGGTTAACATTCCACAGTTCTTATTTGATGGTTTTCTTCCTGTCATTTGCTAACAAATCAGTAAGATACTTTTTAAAATTTTACATTGACTTTGTACCCCCTTGATGTTTACAGAATGAAAGGATTTAATATGAATTGTTATATTGATTTTTCTGTCCATTTGCATTTACCTTTCAGTAGACACAAAACACAGTGAAGAGAACATTAGTATGCCTTGCATTCTGACAATCACTTTTTATTGCATGTTGACAAACATCATTAGATGTTCACAGGACAGAAAACCTACAATTAAATGTAATTCTCTTGCTAGCAGTTCAGTAAATCTTTTATTTGAGGGACAAAGTCATTGTAAATAAGAAAAAACAGAATTTAAGTTAGAATAAGTTGTCATCCCCCTACTAGCTATTATTTTTACCATTAAAAGATAAAAGATTTTTCAGCTTCTTTGTAGTAAAAAATGTAAATGTAGTGATCATTCTGTTCTGTAGTATGTCGATAACAGTTTTCAGTTGGACCATTTTTAAAAAGGAGTCAGAAAGGTCAGTCTACACACGACATGTAAATTAGACCTTTACATCAAACTATTTAAAATTAGAAGTTGTCAAATCACAAAGTAATTACCAAATAACTGCCAATCCCAAGAGTTCAAAAGTTACAAGTCAGACCACCAAAACATCATGAGATGTAAATAAAAATAAATTTGTGGTTCTTTTTATTTGGCCTCTGGCTTTTTTAGCTTGAGTATATTGGAGCCCATTTTAAAACTTTTCTCCACAGCCACGGGATCCAGAACCCTATTTTTCTTATTTAAAAAGGCTGAGACTCACCTGTAATCACAAGATTCCTGGAGCAGGGCCTTCAAGAAAAAACAAAAACGAAAACAAAACCACACCAAATATTGTGATATTCATGATAAAACAAAAGGTTGCTCACCTTGTGCAGTAACTGTATTTCTTTGAGATGCATGTCCCTGTGGGTGCTCCACTTTACGTGCACATGTGCCTCTCAAGCCCTTGATCAGAGACGGTCCATTAGCAGTGTCTGTTCAGCCTGCGCACACGCTCTATACAACCTTGTGCCGTGCGCGGAGAGTGCATAGGGCTGGGCTGGCAAACCGTCCTCAATTCCTTCTCTATCCAAACCGGTCAACAAGAACAGTCTGAAGCAGAGGGGAAGGAGGGCTGAAAGCAGAGAAGATTCAGGCACAAGGTGGTGATGGTGACTCCAGTGCTTGAACTTCTATGCAAGTAATTTGAGTTGACTCCCTTCTACTGTTTAGTAATACTACTTGTACTCCTATCAGGTAGGTAGATTCTAATCCCATGAACCTCCTGTCAAGCAGGTGGAGTCTAATCCCATGAACCACCTAGGAGCCATGCTTGGAGACAGAAGATCCCTAGTTTGGGAAGCACACGACCCACATACTGTGAGAGAGGAGATGAAGAATGGTCAGAAGCTTGAGCTTGGCCACAACAAGGTAAAGATATCAAGCTTGCCTCAGACAGGTCAGTACTACAAGGCTGGGCTTGTCCTGCCTAATCTTGTTGATAGCTCTTGGAATTAGTGGCGTTGGAGGGAATGCGTAGAACAGGGCCTTTGACCAAGGAAGAAAGGTGTCTTCCAAGAGAGGCAACCGAGTGTGACATTGCACTCCATATGATTCTATGAAAATATGCTAATAAGTGGGAATATAATGTAACTGGAATATGCTTCATGCAAAAGGTTTCTTGTAAGGTATCATTACAAAGCTTATAATCTACTGAATGTGGTCATCTGATTTGTATAAATATATCATTCTTGTATCTCAAACTAGAAATATGAAATATAACTCTGAGGTCCTATTGTAATTCTGCAAAGTGTGGGCCATTAATGGTGGTTTGGAATCTTAATGGCTCCCATCAACTAGGACAATTGGTTGTAAATGGCTCTGTTTACTTGCAAGCCTTCCTGTGAGTCAGGCCAGGAAGAATGAAGGCTTGGGGTCTCACAGGACATGTGACCATATCACCTGGTAATGGAATCCATCTTAAACCTGGGGCTTTTCCATTTAGAAGAAGGGGTGGGGACCCAGAGAGACAAGATTCCCACCTTTTGCCAAAGCTATACAAGGGGGTGGAACAGAACAAAGGAGGTTCCAGTCATGAGAAATCCCCTAGTTACCACCTGAGCTGGAGCTAACAAGAACTGTACCAGGGAAAGGATTGGGCCCAGATTAGGAAGGAGTCCAATCTGTGAAACATCTTATTGGAACATCTCTGAGGGTGAGATTTTATCTGTAATCAGTTTCTTAATGTATTCGGCTTAGACTTGCGTGTTTTGTTTCATTTTGCTTGGTAACTTACTTTGTGCTGTCTGTTATTACTTGAAACCACTTAAATCCTATTTTTATACTTAATAAAATCACTTTTGCTTATTAATTAACCCAGAGTAAGTAATTAATACCTGGGGGAGCAAACAACTGTGCATCTCTCTCTATCAGTGTTATAGAGGGCAGACAATTTATGAGTTTACCCTATATAAGTTTAATACAGAGTAAAACAGATTCATTTGGGGTTTGGATCCCATTGGGAGTTGGGTGTCTGGGTGCTGGAGTCAGGAGCACTTCTTCAGCTGTTTTCAGTTAAGTCTGCAGCTTTGGGGCGCGTGATTCAGACCCTGGGTATGTGTTGGAGCAGACTGGCATGTCTGGATCAACAAGACAGGGTTCTGAAGGCCCAAACTCGCAGAGAAAACGGGCTCAGAGGTAGTCTCAGCACATCAGGTGACAGTCCCAAGGGGGGGCTCTGTGACTGAACCCATTACAAGAGGATCCCTAGTTTGGGAAGCACACGACCCACATATTGTGAGAGAAGATGAAGAACAGTCAGAAGCTTGAGCACCGATTGGCCACAACAGGTAAGGATATCAAACTTGCTTTGGCCAGGTTGGTACTACAAACTACTACAAGGCTGGGCTTGTCCTGCCAGATCTTGTTCATAGCTCTTAGAATTAGTGGCGTTGGAGGGAATGCGTAGAACAGGGCCTTTGTCCAAGGAAGAAGAAAGGGGTCTCCCAAGAGAGGAAACCTATGCCTCCTCTTGAGCAGAAGAATAATTATCCTGTTGCTGGATGTGGTCAACAGGTTCACCTGCGGAATTCCCCACCTCTGGAATATCCCATGAAGGATTTGAGAGTCCAACTCCTATTCATAGTCCTAGGAGAAGCACCTGCTGAGCATATTGGCTGTGATATTCTGGACTCCAGAAAGGTAAATGGCTAGATCTGAATCTGATGGGCTATACACCAGTTCCATAACTTTATAACTTTGGTGTAGAAGGAGGGGGATCTTGCTCCTCTGGTTGATACAGAACATGCAAGCCGCATTATCTGTCATGATCCTGATTGATTTGCCGTGGATGAGGGGTAGGAATTGAAGGCAGGCACTCTTGACTGCTCTGAGTTCCAACAAGTTGATATGGAGACCAATTGCCCGAGGTGACCATCTGCCCTCAGTTGTGAATGTGCTTAGGTGTGCTCCCCACCCTAATATGGATACATCACACTTCTTGTTGGAGCTGCACAAATGAAAGGAATGCTTGAACAGACATTGTGCTGATCTTTCCACCAGCCCACGAAGGTCGACTCCTGGAAGAGAACTGTAACCTGTTTGTCCAACCTATCTATGGTTGAGGAATAGGTCCTCCTGAACCAACCCTGAAAGCAACAGAGGTGTAATCTTGCATGCTCAGTCACAAAGGTGCAAGCTACTATATGACCTAGGAATCGCATATAGTTCCTTATTGTAGTGCAGGGACTGCCTTGAATTGTCCCGACCAGATTCGATGAGGTCATGAATCTGTCTGTGGGAAGGCAGGCCATGGCTGCCAAAAAATCAAAATATGCCCCTATGAATTGTATGGGCTGAAGAGAGGCCAAAAGGAAGTACTTATTATTGAAAATCATCCTGGCCCATGGCAAAGCACAGGTATCTCCTGTGAGAGATATGTTGTTATATGGAAATAGGTGTCCTGTAACTCGAGGGCCAAAAACCAATCTCCTGCCTTTAGAGAAAGGATTATAACTAGCAGAGTCACCATCAGAACTTCTAAGCCTTTATGAATTTGTCCAGTTGTCTTAGATTTAAGATTGGTCGCCACCCTCTGTTCTTCTTTGGCACGAGAAAATACTTTGAATAAAATCCTTTCCCCCTGTGAAGGGATGAGACCGGTTCTACTGCTCCTAAACAAAGGAGGGAGCATATTTCTTGACTCAGTATAGTCTCAAGAGGGGGCCCCTGAAAGGGGGGGGGGGGGGGAGATGAGAATGGAACGTTAAGTAGAGATGCAACCCAATGTTATAATCTCCATGACCCACTTGTCCGTTGCAATATGCCATCGGGGCTCTTGGAAATGGGAAAGGCAGTCTCCAAAAGTGGGGAGGTGAGCAAAAGGTTGCAGCTTGTAAACCAGAGATGAGGGAGGAGTTGAGCCCTTGAACAACCCATCAGAATTGCTGTTTTGATGATGACAGGGTACTAGCTGAAGGAAGTAAGAAGCTCCTTTCCTCTCGGTCTTTTTCAGGTGGATTCAGTGGCTCTGTAAAAACTGAGCCAGACATGATCTTTTGGTAATTTGAGACCTCCTAAACCTCCTCTTGTTTGTAGGGGTGTAAACACCCAGACAGGGCTGCCCAGAGGGGGGGGCAAGTGGGGCAATTTGCCCCAGGCCCCGGGCCCCACAGCGGCCCCGTGAGCCCTGGCCGAGAATTCCTTTCCCCACCCGGCGGTGGTCCGGGTCTTCGGCGGCATTTCGACGGCGGGGGGCCCTTCAGTGCTGCCGAAGACGCGGAGCAACTGAAGGGCCCCCCACCGCTGAAATGCCGCCGCCGCCACCGCAGACTCGGAGTGCCGCCCGGTGAGTACAAGCTCCCCCACTTTGCCCCAGGCCCCCTGAATCCTCTGGGTGGCCCTGCACCCAGAAACCTCAACATTGCCCTAGAGTTCTTCAGCATGTGCAGGTACTTGTCCATAGTTCCTGAGAAGAACTTCTGATCATAAAAAGGGGAGGTCCTCAACCATATTCTGAACCTCTCTTGGGAATCCTGACAACTGGAGACACGATGACCTATGCATGACAACTGCTGTGGAGATGGATCTAGCGGCTGTGTCTGCCGCATCCAAGGATGCTTAGAGAGAAGTTCTGGCTAATAATTGGCACTCCTTAATGATGGTCTGGAAGCATTCTCTATGCTCATGTGGAAGATATTCAGTAAAAGGACGTAAACTTGTAGTGATTTGTGGAGTCATGACTGCTTGCTATCCGAAACTGGAGAGTCACAGATGAGTATGCTTTCTGTCCAAAAAGGCCTACCCTTTCCTGTTCTTGGTCATAAGGAATAGACCTGGAGTAATGCCGATACCCTACTTGTTTATGGCATCCTCCACTAGGGAAGTAGGTGGGAGGGGTGGGGTTCAAAACTTCTGAGTCCCTGGGAGGGACACAGTATTTATTTCTTATCTGCCTGTTTACATGTTAGTGGTATGGTGGTAGGAGTTTGCCACATGGTCTTTGCTGGATCCAGGAGCACTTCATTAATGGGTAGCGCAACCTGGATGGGTGTCGCCAATTGCAAAATGTTCAGGAGCTTGTGATGTTGAGTCTTTAACCTCATCAAGAGATATCTGGAGGGTGTCAGCCACCCTCTTCAGAACATCCTGGAACTGACAAAAATCATTGGCCATTGATGGTAGTGGAGGCATGACTGCCTCATCCGGAGACAAAGACAAAATAGGAGTTTGAGGGGTAATTTTTTGTCTGCCCTAGCCTCCTGTTCCTTAAAGTTCTCCTTGTGTAGGGGTTTGGTGTAGGAGACTGAGAGACCCTAGTTTCCTGGTGCAGTGGAGCCAGAGGTCTGGCAAATTGCTGCTGATACAACGCCCAAGGATCCCAGTATGGCCACTGGGGAGGCCCATATGGGGGTTGGGGGGTTTACCCAGGATTGATTCCACAACCCCTGTGTGTTTCTGCCAAGGTATGGGTTCCTGTAGTGATGCAGAGGGGAACACTGCACTGATAAGGAGGACACAATGTCTCCTTCAGCCTCCTCAATATCCTCCAAAGGGGAAAAGGCGGGGGGAGGGGGCAGCAGCGCAGGGGTTTGTAGGGGTGTAAACACCCAGAAACCTCAACATTGCCCTAGAGTCCTTCAGCATGTGCAGGTACTTGTCCATAGTTCCAGGGCCGAAGGTGTGTTCTTCGATTTGGTCAGCACTGATGGAGCTGAATGGGACGGCACCGACAATAAGTCTGAAACAGATAGTGCTGATCTGGAGGCAGATAATACTAGGGCCCTGCTGGCACAGAATTTCTCCAGAGTGGTCTGGGATCTCCCTGCTCTGGTGGTACCATAGGAAAAGTCTTTCACCTCCATGGTACTGAGTCAAGAGGTCATGGAATCATAGAATATCAGGGTTGGAAGGGACCTCAGGAGGTCATCTAGTCCAACCCCCTGCTCAAAGCAGGACCAATTCCCAACTAAATCATCCCAGCCAGGGCTTTGTCAAGCCGGGCCTTAAAAACCTCCAAGGAAGGAGATTCCACCACCTCCCTAGGTAACGCATTCCAGTGCTTCACCACCCTCCTAGTGAAATAGTGTTTCCTAATATCCAACCTAGACCTCCCGCACTGCAACTTGAGAACATTGCTTCTTGTTCTGTCATCTGCCACCACTGAGAACAGCCGAACTCCATCCTCTTTGGAACCCCCCTTCAGGTACTTGAAAGCAGCTATCAAATCCCCCCTCATCATCCTCTCTGGAGACTAAACAATCCCAGTTCCCTCAGCCTCTCCTCATAAGTCATGTGCTCCAGACCCCTAATCATTTTTGTTGCCCTCCGCTGGACTCTTTCCAATATTTCCACATTCTTCTTGCAGTGTAGGGCCCAAAACTGGACACAGTACTCCAGATGAGGCCTCAGTGTCGAATAAAGGGGAACGATCACGTTCCTCGATCTGTTGGCAATGCCCCTACTTATACAGCTGAAAATGCCGTTAGCCTTCTTGGCAACAAGAGCACACTGTTGACTCATATCCAGCTTCTCGTCCACTGTGACCCCTAGGTCCTTTTCTGCAGAACGGCTACCTAGCCATTCGGTCCCTAGTCTGTAGCAGTGCATAGGATTCTTCCGTCCTAAGTGCAGGACTCTGCACTTGTCCTTGTTGAACCTCATCATGGTTTTTTTGGCCCAATCCTCTAATTTGTCTAGGTCCCTCTGTATCTGATCCCTACCCTCCAGCGTATCTACCATGCCTCCCAGTTTAGTGTCATCTGCAAACTTGCTGAGAGTGCAGTCCACACCATCCTCCAGATCATTAATAAAGATATTAAACAAAACTGGCCCCAGGACCGACCCTTGGGGCCCTCCGCTTGAAACCGGCTGCCAACTAGACATGGAGCCGTTGATCACTACCCGTTGAGCCCGACGATCTAGCCAGCTTTCTAGCCACCTTACAGTCCATTCATCCAGCCCATACTTTAACTTGGCGGCAAGAATACTGTGGGAGACTGTATCAAAAGCTTTGCTAAAGTCAAGGAATAACACATCCACTGCTTTCCCCTCATCCACAGAGCCAGTTATCTCATCATAGAAGACAATTAGGTTAGTCAGGCACGACTTCCCCTTGGTGAATCCATGCTGACTGTTCCTGATCACTTTCCTCTCCTTTAAGTGCTTCATAATTGATTCCTTGGGGACCTGCTCCATGATTTTTCCAGGGAGTGAGGTGAGGCTGACTGGCCTGTAGTTCCCCGGATCCTCCTCCTTCCCTTTTTTAAAGATGGGCACTACATTATCCTTTTTCCAGTCATCCGGGACCTCCCCCGATTGCCATGAGTTTTCAAAGATGATGGCCAATGGCTCCGCAATCACATCCGCCAACTCCTTTAGCACCCTCAGATGCAGCGCATTCGGCCCCATGGATTTGTGCTCATATAGTTTTTCTAAATAGTCCCGAACCACTTCTTTCTCCACGGAGGGCTGGTCACCTTCTCCCCATACTGTGCTGCCCAGTGCAGCAGTCTGGGAGCTGACCTTGTTCGTGAAGACAGAGGCAAAAAAATCATTGAGTACATTAGCTTTTTCCACATCCTCGGTCACTAGGTTGCCTCCCTCATTCAGTAAGGGGCCCACACTTTCCTTGACTTTCTTCTTGTTGCTAACATACCTGAAGAAACACTTCTTGTTACTCTTAACATCTCTTGCTAGCTGCAACTCCAAGTGTGATTTGGTCTTCCTGATTTCACTCCTGCATGCCTGAGCAATATTTTTATACTCCTCCCTGGTCATTTGTCCAATCTTCCACTTCTTGTAAGCTTCTTTTTTGTGTTTAAGATCAGCAAGGATTTCACTGTTTAGCCAAGCTGGTCGCCTGCCATATTTACTATTCTTTCTACACATCGGGATGGTTTGTTCCTGCAACCGCAATAAGGATTCTTTAAAATACAGCCAGCTCTCCTGGACCCCTTTGCCCTTCATGTTATTCTCCCAGGGGATCCTGCCCATCTGTTACCTGAGGGAGTCAAAGTCTGCTTTTCTGAAGTCCAGGGTCCGTATTCTACTGCTCTCCTTTCTTCCTTGTGTCAGGATCCTGAACTCGACCATCTCATGGTCACTGCCTCCCAGGTTCCCATCCACTTTTGCTTCCCCTACTAATTCTTCCCTGTTTGTGAGCAGCAGGTCAAGTCCTCCAACACCATATATCTAACAGGAGATTGGGACCTCCTGGGAGCTGGTTCCTTTTGGTGGCAGACTGAGCTCCTCTTCTTCCCAAAGTCCTCCGAGATCTTCCCCTTTTTAGGGGAGACCTTGGCCTAAGTTGAAGGGGCCCTGGATCTGTCTGGAGACAAGTGTGAGGGGAAAAAGGGGGAGTCTCCCGACCTGACTCGCAAGTGGGTCGAAGGGAGTGCACCATCAGTAGCAGCTTCAGTTTGGTCTCCTAAGTCTTGCCAGCTCTATAGTTTAGAGCCAGGCAAAAGTTACACTTTTGGGAGATCTGGGATTTTCCCAAGTAACAGATACACTTAGAATGGCCATCGCTGATTGGGAGAGCCTCCCAACAAGAAAGAGAGAGGCAGCGTTTGAAACCTGACGAGCCAGGCGTGCCCAGTCAGGACAAAAAAGTGCCTCCGAAAAAATAGGGGAGATAAAAAAAGGGAGGGGAAAAACTGAAACCTCTCAACTATAACTAATTCTATACTAACAACAACTAACATTAACTAACCAATTACAAAACTCACTAAGGCATGCACGAGGCAGGCATGCTACAGCTCCATCTCAGGCTGAGGTGGTAGAGAAGGGACTAAGGACAGATCGCTCATATAGCCCTATACACTGTTAGAGTGCGGCACAAGGTTGTGTAGCATGCGTGCATGGACTGACCAGACACCATTAACAGAAAGTCTCTGATCAAGGGCTCCAGAGGTGCACGCACACCTGATGTGGAGAACCCATATTCAAAGAAAAAGCCCTATTCGAAGGAGGAAAAAAAAAAGTGAGTTGGCAACACTCATTTCCAGGCAGCTCATTTTAAAAAAGAGGAAATGACATCCCCAGCCTGCTCCTGTCACAGTGGGGGGAGGGGTAGCTCAGTGGTTTGAGCAAAAAAACCCAGCGTTGTGAGTTCAATCCTTGAGGGGGCCACTTAGGGATCTAGGGCAAAATCAGTACTTGGTCCTGCTAGTGAAGGCCGGGGGCTGGACTCAATGACCTTTCAGGGTCCCTTCCAGTTCTATGAGATAGGTATATCTCCATATTTATCTAATTGATCAAGGCAGCAGGGCTTGCATATATCCATCTTTGCCTCCTCTACCCTTAAACCTCATAGCAGCAGAGACGCACTAGCTATATTCCACTCATAAAATGGCCGCAAATTTGACCACACTCCAGAATCTAGCCAAGGCTTGGCACACTACAAAGCTCAAGTTTAAGTAGAAAGATTGGGGTTTGTTTTTTTTTTTAAAAATACCCAACTTGTATGCCGTAGTTTTTGAAAAGTTGAAAACTGTGCTCTGAATTCCTGTAATGTTTTAATTTGGATTACAGCTTTCCTTATGAACTTTCACACCCTATTGTGCAGCAGATATTCAATTCACCTACCAAATCCCCCACACAGACATGTGGCTGATCAGGAAGTTTCCCCTATTTCAAATGGCCAGTGGACTGGGATTCAGGAGATGTGCATTCAATCCCCTGCACAGCCACAAGACTGCGTGATCTTAAGCAACTAATTTATGTGCAAAGGGGCAACTTCAGTTAGACTACTCATGAGCAAACTTGAACACAAGTTTTTCCATGATTGAGGTCTTAATATCATTATGAATCAATTCCTCATCTCTAAAATGGGGATTATACTTACCTACTTTCCAGGCAGTGCTTTGAAAATAAATACATGAGTGTCTGTAAAGTGCTCTGATACTACGGTATCATGCAAGTACCTTGACAAATAGATCCTCACTGATACTCCACCTCCTAGGTACTTTGGGCAAAAATCACACACCCAGTATTGCTGCATTTGCCATTGCTACTTAAATTGAATAGCAGAACATGAAAAAATGCAATTACAGCACACTGCTGTGGAGGACCATCAGCGAAATCAAAATTGGCCACTGCAATACACAATGAATAGATGACAGTCTCCAATTCTTTAAGTGGACGTGTACTACTAGTTTCTCTTATATAACAATGCAAACAAAGACCTGTACTCTTCATACACAGAGACATAGGTAGTAAGCTACATTTTGTAGACATTTAAAGCACTGCTGAGGTTTCAGATTTGAGCTGGCAATATTACACACATTTTAACAGCCTTACAACATCTGACATCTCCTCTACATTCTTGAATAATGTATATAAAAATCAATGTCCAGCATGATAGTATTACAGAAATATATAAATAGCGTGGGGAAGAGCGAAATCAAACTCATACTGATGTTTGATTTTGTTTTGGATTTAATACACCTTAATAGGATCTAATTTGTATGCATGGTATAAAAAGCACAAAGCAAAATAAATTAATATTCAAACAGGAGGGAGTAATATATACCCCTGGATGGTGATAGTGCAGGTACCTCTACACAGTGGTTGCAGTCAATGTAGCTCTACGTTAAAAGCTTCTGACGCAGAAGAATGGTAAGTAATGGGATGAGCAGATGGACCAGCCTTCTGGCAGCTGATACCCAGAGGAGTCCAAATGAGAGAGTACCACCATTCCCGTCTGCATTGTTCCATGACAGCTGTTCCTGTCCAGTTTACAGTAAGAGCCTTCACTTGAAGTAGGAAATTTTTCACCATCACATTTTAATGCAAAGTGTCAACAAAATAAAAGTTTGGAAAGTCTTCAGTTGACTTTTGTCAACTCTGCCATAAATCTGAGCTATTGCTGCTGCCTTTATCTAACCTGTTTTTCTATTAACTACCGGTAGATCCCCACCTGTATCTGCTTGGTACAATACATCTGTGTCTACAAAATGCTGGAACCTAACACTGGCATATAACACCATCACACTTATTATTGTACCACCATGAACAATCTGATTTTGGATAAGATGCAGACATTGCCCGCACCACTGACCATCATTTCCTCACCACCTCCAGCCCAGTTCCATCTCAGCCAGTCCCCACAAGCTACTCAATTCAACACAAAGCAAGAAAAACCCCAGAAAAAGACCAAATAAAATTTAATGAAACAAAGGGGGGAAAAGAGGTAACTATTCCATTTCCTTCCAACCCCCAACATACAGATGCTATCCACACCACAAAAATATAAACATATCATAATATGATCTGCAAGGCAAAAGGGAAAATAAAGAAACCTTCTACACATCTCCAGACAAGGATGTTTCCTGCGTGTTTCCTAGAGGAACAATTTGGACAGATGCTACCCAGCATGTTGTTGTCGGAATCCCCCTGGTTCCCATTCCTCAGCTGACAATATCCAAGGTTACATTAGTATTCAAGGATTTTCTCTCACATACACAATCCCCAACCTGGCACCCAGCTGGACATATATTGTATATTGGAATCTCCTTCCTTAGAGGTTTTTAAGGTCAGGCTTGACAAAGCCCTGGCTGGGATGATTTAGTTGGGAATTGGTCCTGCTTTGAGCAGGGGGTTGGACTAGATGACCTCCTGAGGTCCCTTCCAACCCTGATATTCTATGATTCTATGTATCAAATCTTCAGCCTGTAAGTGATACCAGGAAGCATCCCAAAAATTCCAGTTCTCTTGGTCCAACTGCCAACTCATTCAGGCAAAGAGTTACTTTTCTGGTGCAGAATTTCAAAGGAGGCATCAAGAAAACTGGTACAACAGAGTCTGGAGCACTTCAGTGTTCAGAAGGCGTAAAGGACAAACAGCACAAACAAGACTAGAAACTGAGAAGCCAATTAAGAAGGAATAAGGATCCCAAGAAATCTAGGGATCTCATAGTACAAAAGCCACAGGAAAGAAGGGTTTATCCCCCCAAACCCATCCCACCCCAGATATTTCTCTTTTCTTAAAAATAATAAAATAAATAAATGATGATGATGACCAGTTAGGGCTGCCGATTAATCGCAGTTAACTCACACGATTAACTCAAAAAAAAAAATTGTGATTATTCAGTTTTAATCGCACTGTTAAACAATATTTTTGGATGTTTTTCTACAGTTTCAAATATATTGATTTCAATTACAACACATAATACAAAGTGTACAGTGCTCACTTTGTATTATTTTTATTACAAATGTTTGCACTGTAAAAATGATAAATAGTATTTTTCAATTCACCTCATACAAGTACGCCATCGTGAAAGTTGGAGCAGCAGGGACATGTCGCCACTTGCGGGAAGCCACCCAAGATGAGCGCTGCCTGCATCCAGCACCCCGCACTCCTTCCCGCTGCCCCCCTCCAGCACCCAAACTCCCTCCCAGAGGCTGCGCCCCACACCTCCTCCTGCGCTCTGAACCCATAGTGGCCGTTCCTCCGCCTAGAAGCAGCAGGGACATGTCACAGCTTTCGGGGAGCCACGTTGAGCCAGGCAGGGAGCCTACTGGCCCCGCACCAACCTGACTATAAACCAGCCTTCAAATGAAGATCAGAAATGCTGGTTTAGAGAGCTTTCTGGTTGGTAAAGTGCTAGATAACACAGCTTTTACTGTACATAATGTGGAGCTGAAATAAAGTAGTGTATTGGGTCACTTCTACCTTGACTAGATAACACTTGTATTCAGGAGGATAAACTAATTACCAGAGAGACAGTTTTCTTCAAGATACTAAATGCATTCCTTACACGAAAACAGGAGAAGGACAGACTAAACAGTTTAAATAGCAATACATCTAATAAAAGCACCTACCTACATGCAATAATCACTAATCAATAACTGGAGTCACTGAGAAAGGTTGGTCCCAGCTATGATGGTAAAAAAAAAAATTCAAGTAAAACACATTGGTCAAAAAGGCTTTTTAAAATAAAAAAGTGTAACAATTTTTGTAATTAAAAACAAAAATGTAGCCATTTACCATCCTCTCTTCACCCCACACTTTTCAGTGGCAAACTCAAAAAAGGAAGAAAGCCAACTACACAAAAAGATTAAATATGTTCAATTGAAAATTTTCATGAAAATTTTCAAACAAAAAAAGTAGTTCCTTTTCAAATCCTGTGAGACAAACTTCACTGAAATTTTTCACAATTCTCCCTCACCCACAATTGTTTAATCAGCTGTAGTGCTAACTAATATCCATAGCCAAAACATCCTAAATGCATTAAAGAAATTTGGTTCCATAAAGTAGAAAGTTTTGTTCCTAAAAAAACCCAAAAGTTTCATCTATCTGGAGGTCAACAGAACTCAAGCTTCCCCCCCACCCGGGGGGGGCGGCAGGGGGAGAGAAATCTATAAAATGCTTACAGTATTTCAACAAAATGTGTTATTTACTCCTTGGGACATTGCCCTTCAGAGGAAAGATTTCCTGACCCAATCAGTAACACATAGCATGCAATCTACTGATCAAAGCTGTTACCAGAAATACTAAAGAATTGTTTCTGATGCATTATGCGGAATCGGAGTTGCCTTGGAATTCTAATAGATTGTGGTAATAGACTGTGGTGATCAAGTGAATAACGAAAGCATTATTATAAAGAGTGAATAACAAAAGCAACTGTTCAAGTGAAAACTTTATTATGATACCCAAGGTTGCATATGGCTTGAAAGCATAACGTGCAGTTCTTTCTATCAGACAGTTCTTTGGCCAGGGGCTCTCTTGTTTTCGTGAATAAGCAAAATAATGATTCTAATAGGCTGCAAACTCCGAAAGCTTTAAGCACCATTAAGTACACTTCAGTTGAATAATTTCACACAAGGGAATTTTGTAAAATCGTAAAACAAATTTTGTCCTTGCTCATCATTAAGTGCCACTTAGCCAGAGCCATCTTCACATGTAAGCTTTTCCTGCCATTTCCCTGCCCTCAAAAAAGTCGCCTCGGTTTTTAAAGAATGTTATTTTCTACTACACTAGATTTAACTTTATCAGTTCTCACTTCAACCACTTGAAATAAGAGAAAAATAAGAGCTGGTAAGTCACATAACACAGACTGTTGCAATGATGGTAATCTGTTTTGGTCATGTAGCCAATATCTCTATATGTACCCCCCCCCAAGTTACCGGTTGCAAGCTCTAGCAGAGCTTTCAGACGTTAAAGGCATGTTTCCTCTTCCTCAGCTGTGGACTTTCCATACAAGAGGGTAAATTCAGGGCCTGTATGCAGCTTCAACATTAAAAACAGCCAAAAGGCATGGCATGTGAGGCAGAGATTGGCTAGCCAGGGGAATAACAAGTAAGAGAAGAGAGGTTATTTTACCTTTGAATATGGCATTGGTGTGACCATTGCTAGAATATGGTGTTCAGTTCTGGTGTCTATAATTCAAGAAGGATGTTAATAAATTGGAGAGGGTTCAGAAAAGAACCATGAGAATGATTAAAGGATTAGTAAACCTTCCTGAGACCGATACACTCAAAGAACTCAATCTATTTCATTTAAGGAGAAAACTATGGGATGTCTTGATCATAGTCTATAAGTTCCCACAGGGGAGCAAAAATTTGACAATGGGCTCTTCAATCTAGGAGACAAAGTTATAACAAGATCCAATAGTTAGAAGTTGAAGCTAGACAAAAATCAGACTGGAAATAAAGCATAAATTTAATAGTGGGGGTAATTAACCATTGGAACAAATTTACCAAAGCTCACGGTGCACTCTCCATCACGGACAATTTTTCAAAAGATACCCTCTAGTTCACACAGGAATTATTTTGGGCAAGTTCTATGACCTGTATTATACAGGAGGTCAAACTAGATGATCACAATTGTTCCTTTTGACCTTGGAATCTAGCCAGATGTTTGAGAAGCTCTCAGAACCATCCCAAATGGGACACAGTCAGGTTAGGACATTTTTTTAAAAAATACAGTAACTCCCCACTTAACGTCCTCTCGCTTAACGTTGTTTCGATGTTACGTCCCTGCTCCATTACAGAACATGCTCATTTAAAGTTGTGCAATGCTCCGCTATAACGTCATTTGGCCACCTGCTTTGTCTACGGCTGGCAGCCCCCGTATCAGCTCCCCTACATCCACCCCCCCGTGCCTTCTCCCCATTTACATTAATTCTTATGGGGAAACTGGATTCGCTTAACATCGTTTTGCTTAAAGTCGCATTCTTCAGGAACATAATTACAACGTTAAGTGAGGAGTTACTGTATGTCTGTGATGAGGTTCCCTCAGTGCCACCTCCTGGCCGTCCTGGGGATTAGCTCTGCCAGATGCTGTGCTCTCCTTAGCGATCTCTCTATCTATCTTCTTCTCTCAGTCTGCAGCCTCTCTCGCAGCAGCAGCTTCCAGTCCATGGCTTGATCCTCCGGCCAGGTCACTAAGTCCCTACCCTTCCGTGGAAATTGCAGTCCTTCCAGACCAGCTGTCCGGCTGATGTCTCCAATGCCCTGTGCCACTACCCCGACAGTGGGTTTCAGCCCTGGGACCCTGTAACATGCAGCCAAGGTCTGTACTGTCTTAGCCCTTGCTGCTGCTTCCATGGGCTTCTTCCTACGTAACTGGCTACCCCCTCTCTAGGTTCACCCTACTCCCTCCTCTCGGGAAATAACTGCAGCCTGCCTTCCTGCAAAACCTTTCTGCTCTCAGCTCCTGGGCTTTATACAAACCCGTCCTGTTCCTGCCCAGCTGAGCCTTCTTCTAATTAGTGGCCTCCTGGTAGCCTACATCTCTCTCCTACTGCTGCTTAATTAGGTCTGCCTGACCTAATTTACCCTCTCAGGGCCAGTGTGGGCAATACACCCCATCACAACGTCCTTATCCCTTAAGCAGCAAAAACTAAACACAATTTAAATCAAACTTAGGCTTGGTCTACACTTACCCCCCAAGTCGATCTAAGGTACGCAAATTCAGCTACGTGAATAACGTAGCTGAATTCGACATACCTTACTTCGAACTTACCGCGGTTCAGACGCGGTCCACACGCGGCAGGCAGGCTCCCCCGTCGACTCCGCGGTACTCCTCTCGTTGAGCTGGAGTACCGCAGTCGACGGCGAGCACTTCCTGGTTCGATTTATCGCGTCCAGACCAGACGCGATAAATCGAACCAGGAAGTTCGATTTCCAGCCGCCGAACTAGCGGCTAAGTATAGACCAGCCCTTAGTTTATGATAATTTTTCCATTTTCATTACTGTAACCTTCTCCTCTCTGGCCTCAGACTCTCACCTTCCAGTCTGCCCAAGATGCAGCTGCTAATGTCATCTCTCTCTCTCATTCCAACCATATCACCCCTTTCCCCACCTCAAACTCCTCTGACTGCCTGTGTTGCATCAAATTCAAACTTTTCATCTTTACTAATGAAACTTTACATAATGTTGCCCCAAACTCCATCTGTTTTCATTTCCCCTACCCCACTCTTCCTAATATTTTCATTTTATTCCCCCTTTATTTCATTTTCCCACTCAATTTCTTCCCTTCTATCATGCTGCTTCACACAGCTGAAATAAGGAAGTTATCCATATTCACCTTGTGTGCTTTCCTCCTTCTGAAATTTTTTTTTTTTTATATTTTATATATATGAACGAACATGCTCCATTCTGGGGATGCAGGGGCCACACAAGATTTTATTGCAGTTGGTCCTCCCAGCTCCTGGGGACTTGCTTCTGGTGCAGGGAAAGCTGTCTCTTCCGTACTGTCAGTGCCCCTGGCAAACAAGCTGCACCAGGGGCACTGAAAGAGGAAGCTACCTAACTTACATAGAAAGAGATGAAGAGTAGGGCCAGGATTTTAACAAGCACTGCAATCAGGATGGGATAGAGAGGGACAGGGTAGAAATCTATAACCAGTACAACACACTCCCCCTCCAGAATCTGGAATCGAAAACAGTATTCCTGAGTGTCAGTATTCCTCTGTTGCCTAGCAAATAGCTGTGAAAAACATTAGCAAAGCATATTTGAGCCCCAGTGTCATGCTGCTGTAGTCAGCAGAAGCACTGGAGCTGGATCCTGCTCATTACGTATTTTTTAAAAAAGGGAGGGGGAGGGGAGAAGAGAAGGGCTCTACATGGGCTCCAGGACTGTAGAAATTGTTCCCTGCTGGGGTCAGAAATAGCCCCAAAACATGGTGAGCCTCCAAACACAGTGCAGAAGAGATCTGTTCAACGGGGGGGAGGGGGATTGGAGCGGGCTGAGAGAATGCTTCCAGGACAACAAAGAGGTGGAAAGGAGTGTTTTTGTGGTCAGTAGGCTGGCAGAGCTGGTCTAAATTATTATTTTAATGTTGCTGGGATTTTGTCATAATACTAATTATGTGTAAGGCCTTGTGTAAATGGAGGGGATTTTTTCTAAATTCATGGCAGCATCATGGCTGTTTGAATTTCATGCACAGCTGCTGGGTCTCCCACACAACTATTGTGATTTTTCCAACAGCAGTGAGGCAGGCATCTCAGCTTCCGCCTCTCGGCTTGAGGCCACAGCTTCTCCTGCAGGGGTTAGCAGGCCAGTCCCATACCAGGGTGGAGGTGCAACAGGGTACCAGGGGTGGTGCGTCTGTTTCACCACATGGTACTAACTGGTTATCCCAGCCCGGGGGGCGGGGGGGGGAATCACTCTGCACTCCACTCCAGCCCAGGCCACCGCTTCGGCTTCCTGTCTGGCCAGCCAGGAAAGGAGACGTAGCTGACAACGCATGGTGATTAGGAGCCCCGGCATGGCCTGCCCCACAGTGGACCCCACCAAGCCAAGAGGAGACACTGCAGCTTCAGCTGGTAAGGAGGTGAGATTGATGTCCACCACTTGGAGCACAAGCAGGTGTTTAAGAGGACCCTGCCTCAGTGGGCAGAACAGGGTGTGAGAGGGGGCCCTGGCACTGCCCCAATCTCCCTCCAGGGCAGGGCCCCTTCTCACACCTGCACACGCTCCACATAGCAGATATCAGTCTCAGCTTCTTACCAATCAGGACTGCGGTATCTCTTGGGGGAGGGGGAGGCGGTCAGACAGGGCCGCAGCGTTGCCAGCTCCACATAGCAGGAAGTTGCCAGAGAAACCCTGAAAAGTTGCTAGATGTCACTATTTAAGCATTCAAAAGGCGTCAAAAAGGTCATTAAATAAAATTTCCAGTGAGAGGACACTCCCAGCTGCTGAACAAGAAAGCAGCAGCAATGCTATTTGGCTGGATAGTCTTGGCAGCTGAGTTTATTTTGTTATCATTGACCAGCACTATTGGTGTCTCTCAGCTGGTAGGGAGCTGGCAAGGGATTTCTGGCTGTCCTGGCTACATGAGAAGATTTCAGGCAAGATAAAAAAGACGGCTGGGGGATTTGGTACAAGAAATCAAAAGCTGCTTTGCAGGGTCACCATTTTCACAACACCACATTGCCCAGCCTTTTGCTCTCTTCCTCTCCTCCTTTTCTTCTATTTATTGTCTTTCCTTTTCTTTCTTCCCCCTATTCTTAACTTTCTTCACTTTTTTATTTTAATTCCCCCCTCTCCTTTATGTAAAGGGTTTATTCCCTTTCGCCGGCTTCCCCCTGAATGAATTTCACACATAAGCAAAGGTCCCTTTGCATCTCACTCCTCTGGATGTTTGCTACCAGGCGTGGGAGTTGTCTAGAAATGCACAGATTCCTGTTACACACACACCCCTCCTTCTTCCCCAAACAGACAAAATGCACCCACAGGCCGATGGAGAGAATCAAAGTGAAGTTCAGAGAATTCAGAGCCCGCGATTACAGCAAAGCCTCTAGCAAGCCCAAGCAGGATTTAGGGGGACGGGGGGACGACCCTCTGGTGGGGTTTGATCGGCACAAAGAATAACCTTTTCTATGGCTGAAGAGACCAAACTGCCCCTCTTGGTCAGCACGGAACGACTTCCACAGGAACCTTGTCTCAAGGCAACATCTGTTCGGGGGAAGGCAAGTTCGCTCTGCCCAGGACAGCTCACATCCCCACAGGGGCTGAGGGAATCTGGGCAGTGCCCCAGAGAGCAGAGTCCTGAAGTGAGGGCTGTAGGGGCAGCCAACTGCCAGGTTAAGAAGTTGAAGGGACCCCAGCCCTGCCCAGTATAACCAGGACAGCCAAAAACCCTTTGCCAGCCCCCTACCAGCTGATAGAGACCAATTGAGCTGGTTAATGATCACAAAATAAACTCAACTGCCAAGAATATCCATCTGGAGAGGAAGCGCCCAGCATTGCTGCTGCTTTCTGTTCAACAGCTGGGAGTGTCCTCTTGCTGGGCAGGGTGAGCGCAGAAGCTAGCAAAGGGGCAGGTTCATCAGAGTCCCAAGAAATCACCCAACTAGACAAGTTGGCTTCCCAACCCTTGGAGGGGTATTTTGATCAGTTAACATTTTGGCCAAAGGCTCAAACTAATGTTTTTTCCTCCATCACCCTTGCCCAGGAAGTGGCGCCTGACCTGGTCACTAATGGTTTTTAGGGAGCAGAAGATCATAACTTTCCCCCTTAGGTTTCCCCTCTTACAGCCTCCCCTCCCCATTAGATCTGGCTTTTAACCCGCTCCCCACCATAAAGGAATCGAAACGGAGCCCCAGATATGTGCTAAGCATTTATTCTGCCACCAGGAGCTCTAGTCAAACCCTTCCTCTCATTCACAGCCTCAGCCAAAGCAGCCCTGGAATGCGCTTCCTTCAGAGGACATGCCCAAGTGAGACATAATGACATTGACTTGGTATGCAACAGAATGTAGTCAGAAGAGCGTGGAATGGATTTTATTAACACGACGGAGCTGCTTATGAATGATTTTGACACTACACAAATTAGCGATTTCTTTCTCTGAATATCAGTGTAATTGGCAGTGAAAGTTGCTAGATTTGTCACTGGTCGCTTTGACACTTACTCCTGTAACTTTAGCGCCCTTGTGGCCAAGATGGAGTCTGCTCTGCAGGCAGCTCTGGTCAAGAGAAGGCGTGCGCAGGAAGGAGAAATCCCTTCCACCCCAGGGGCACCTGTTCCAAACCCCCCAGAGTGAACACACCCCCACAGGAAAAGTACAATGATATAACAAGGGAAATATTTATTTACAGAGGGATGAGAGGAGAAAACAACAAGGGGAAATATAGGGGGAGCAGTAGAACAGGGTTGCATCCAAACCAAGGCTCCACAGGCCCAGTGGTAGCACAGTCTGGAAGGGCAGACACTGAGCAATGTGTCTGCACATAGAGTTCAGGAGTCCTGAGCAAAGTTCCTGTCCAGTGGTGAGTCTTGGGTGCTCCTGGTCGTCTTCAGTGCCAGTGAACTTTCCCCCAACAAACCCCCCCGGTGCCCTCTTCTGCCGCTTTCTGCAAAGCCACACAGAGCGACCACCTCCCCACTTAACGATCTAGCAACCTCCCTCCTTGTTCCCAATGCAGAGTCCCAAGCTCCAGTACTCTCAGCCCCATGCAGCTCTGGGCAGCAGCGATACTGGGTCCATCTTCGGCCTGTCCTTCTCGGGCAATTCCTCCCTGGCCCAGTGCTCCTCCTGGCTCCTGTCCTGGGGTGTCCCCGATCGGCCCTGTCCGTCTCAGGCCTTGGGCAGGTTCTCCCTGCTTCACTTTTCCAGGGCCTGCAGGCTGCCTCCCCATCTCCTTGGAGCTCCAACACTGCCCCCTGGAGTTTCCCTGCTTTTTTCTTACTCTCCCCCTCCCCCTTAGGAAAAGAGATTTAAAGGGACCGTGCTCTCTAAACCCCAAAGGGGTTACACTCCCTCACTAGGGAAACCAAAACCTCACTAATTGTGGCAAAAATCGCTATGTTGGCAATGGACTCCTAACCACTGTTTGCTGTCAGCCCTCCCTCCCACCCTCACTGGCAGGACAGGAAGCTAACCCCATCCAACAAAGCAGCCAAACTAGTCCAATACCATGATTTTTCCAACAGTGGGGAGGCGGAAGCAGAGGTGCCGTTTCTGACTCATTATTGGGGGGAAGGGGAGAGAAAAATCACAGTATCGAGCTAATTTTTCAATTTCTTTGTAGTCTGAAATCATGATTTACACATGGCCTCAATTACATGTCATCTACAGTTTGCCAAATGGGAGTTACTGATGCAGAAGATCATGCCCTCTTACACAGTTTTCAGACTAACATTCAGTGATCTGTGCAGAATATATTTATGTGATTGGTTAGGTATTTGGTATTTACTTATTGTAGTACCACGTCACAGCAGAAGCCATATAGCAAGCCATAAACTTGACTTGATTATTTGGCAACAAAAAATGCCACACAATCTGTCTATGGAACTTAAATCAGCATCAAATACTAAACTGTTCTGCTAGTGGGGTTTTCAAAATTTGTATATCACTTGTTTCAATAGCACCATGGTCTAATAATATATTTACTTGATCCATATTAAAGTTTTAACACATACATGTATGTACAGGTCTTTAATCTCCTCTCCCACAGCCCAATGTAAATCAACAGTAACTCAAAGTCCATGAAGCCAATTCAAGAAAGAAGAGAATCAGTCCCATGGAATACAGAATGAAACCTAGCCACAGTTACAAAACTGTAGGTAGGCTTGGCAGACTGATTTTTTTTAAAAAATAATTTCAACAGATAATATGGATGATTATTTTTAAGCATTTTTTCGCCAATTTTTCTCCATCTAAATTTTCACAGGAAGACAACTAGTTAGTAGGCATTGAGATTCAAAAAGTTAAAGCTTTATAACCATTAACACAAATTGTCATCACATGTCAAAACGTAGACAGTAAATATCCTTCAATCAATCAAACTAATAAATTCTCAGGCAGAAATTTTCTTATTTGCATATCATCAGTGAAAATATTTTTCAGTGGTTTGCATGTGTATGGTGAAACTGATGTTTACCCACATTTACGAATAAATACTTAATTCTTCCAAGCTTACATACAGTAAAGTGCATCCTCCAGAACATCAATTGTAATATAAAACACTGTGCAATTCAAGAGTATTCTGGGTAGCAAATGAGCTTATGTAATATCTTGCTTAGCTTCAGAATTCTTACATCCAGAACTGAAACAAAACCTTGAAAATGGAGGGTGGTTTAGAGGAGCAAACCAGATATGAAGCCATGGATGCTTCAAGTTTGAAAGAACAAATGTTTATTGCATTGAGTTTCAAAATACATGAGAGTATGCTCACATATTTCAACACATGGTGATATTAAAACAACATGTTTACAGACTGGGAAACAGAAGACATCTAGACACGAATAAATATTAATATATCACATTGCCTCCTTCTACCAGTTTCTATCTGGTGCATTCAGTCACCAGTCCCAAGTGATTCCATGATGAGTTGCACAGGCAAGCCTCTTAAGCAGCTGGCTGCATTATGCTTTGGTTCATCACACGGTCATGGTTGGGTCAGGAGTCTTAATTTACTTGGTCTTAAACAAGTAGATGCTTTGTAATTTCTTAATCTCTGCTATTAAAAGGTTGATGCAGTTTCTCCAGTAGAAATAAGAATCCAAATGTATCAAGGGTCTGCACTGGCCCTAAGTACTCTCGGCTCCTCAACATACAGGAAACTTTCTGAATTATTACTTATTTTTATTACAGTAGAATCTGGAGGCTGGAGTCAAGATTGGGGGAGGCACTCTGCTAGGCATGTTACATATATGTAAGAGCAGGAACCATTCCTCTAACCAATCGAAAGACAAAAAATGGGAGGAAAGTAGCACTATCCCCATTTTACTGATGGGGAATTAAGACATAGAAAGATTAAGTGAGTCTCCCAGGGTCACAACAGGACATCTAAAGCAGAGCCAGGATTGAACCTGCATCTCCCAAGTCCCAGTCTAGTTCTTTAAACAGCAAAGTTCTCTCTTCTAGATGTTTGTGCTGATGTTCCAGTGAGCTAAATAAAAAAAAAAGCACATATCTATTTGCAAACTTTATTTTTAGAGCTCACAGGTGAAATCCTGGCCTGCTTGAAATGAGGAGATTTGCCATGGATTTCAATGGGCCCAAGAATTCACCCTGGAAGTCACATCACAAATTTCTCTAATCTGCACTGAGCACATTTTTGCTCACACATTGGCTTCCTTTGTCATTAGTTCCATAAATACTGGCTGAAAAACTGCAGCACTGACATCATTTTAATTAGACCCAAAATGAAAGGCAAGTGCCCAGCAGAGATCTATCACTATTTTTAGAGATAAAGCAACTCAAATGGTGTGTTATCAGTTGGAGTGTGAAGCAAAATTAAAACTGCCATTCTGCTGTGACCATGTATTCCAATAAAAATCATTTGAGGTGGTAATGTAATGTCTTCAGCTGTACCATAACCCCTGCAGGGATGGGCATGAATCCCAAAATTCAAATTGAGAATCTTCCACATTTGGGAACACATGGATTAGGCATTTGCCTACTTTGGCTTCTGTTGTTGGATCCTTCTCTTGGGCTCCTTGCCCAGTAGTTGAGGAGAGCACAGCAGGCAGCTCAGCCTCTCTCCCCTGTATAGCGTGTAAAATGTGCCTGGCAGTAGATTTCTTCTTTCCCATTAGAGAGAGAAGCTAGTGTGCCTCACCTCTTCAGGTGCATTCTCCTTCTCCCCATAATGGGGGCAAGGAGCAGGTCTCCTCTCCATTCACCCCTCCTTCAAACTCAGTTTGACTGGAGGGAGGGAGGGAGAGCGAGCGCAAGCAATTAACTGAGTGTCCCGTTACTGAAATGCTGTTTGGATCTCTTGGCAGAGCAAAAAGTATACTGAAGGTAGAGTTCTCAGCTGAAGAGCAGATTTTTTAGAGGTATTTAGGCACAGAGAGATACAGATGGGCATTTAGTGCGATATTTTTGACAAACTCCTAATCCTAGGTGATTTTGAAAAATGCTACTAGGCAAACATCTTTAGGCACCTAAATACCTTTAAAAGTCTGGCCCAAAGTGCCTAGCAGTAGTATTCATGCAGCTACTGGTGAGAAATATATAACCCATTGAATCATGGAGTCAAGCCATGGGATCAAGGTCCCAACAGCAACTTGCTGATCTTTTGTGGGCTAGCAGCCACACAAGTTGCTTTCTCCTGAATTTGACCTCACATCACTTACAATGGCTGCACTGTCTTATGTGTTTTCTTCCAGATGTATTTTTAAAAATTTCAAAGGGTTCTGTTAAGGATCTCTTGTATGTCCATAGATTGTTATATTAGAAATAAGCCATTTTTAATAACTACCTGCTGCTGAGTGAACACACGGAGTAGTCCTGGGAATATGAGCTAATGACAACAGGGTTCAGAAAAAAAGATAAAAACAAAATAATTGTATGGGAAGAGGAGCAGAGGAGCCCTGTAGGACAAGGCTAACTGCTTGAGGAAGTGGAAACATATCAAGATCTAAATTCCTTATCTGAGAGTATGTAGGGGGAGGTAAGGGAGGGGAGGAGTAAATTTTGTTTAGTTACACTAATGTAATACTCTCTTCCAGTCTCATGTGCTCTCAAATTAAATTGTTCTGACACATTGGTCTATTACATTCCCAAATTCCACATAAGCTTAACCTTTGAGTCCTGTACCTTGAAGGGTGTTTTGTTTTTTGCCCCACCCTGGAATAGTATGTTTGTATATAGCTTGGAGGGATAGCAGGCACTTAAAGTACCTTGAGAGAGAATAGCTTCCCCCAAGGGGAAGCAGTTCTGCCAACTCTCACAATTTTATCACGAATCTCACAGTATTTGATGCTTTTTTTGAAGCTCCAGCTCCTGGATTCATGCAATTTTTAAATAAGTTTCTAGCCCTCAAGACTGTGGAGAAAAACTTGAAAACATGAACCCAAAAGGCTCAGAAAAACAGAAGGCAAGTAAAATGAACCCATAACTCATTTTTGATAAAATGATTTTTGATCCAATCTCATGATTTTTCGGGACTTGACTCCTGATTTTGAATATTTGGTGTTCAAGATACTGGCACAACATTGTTTTGCTAGACACTGAGAAGGGTAGCATGTGTAATAAGATTCTGGTCCAGGTGTAAAATCCCAAATGAATAATACATCGTGCAACAAAATAGTCAGATTAACTACATAAAATAATTGTTTTGATTATTAGTATTAAATGAGGTAGAAGCTGGTTTAAGATCTGAGGTTAGACTTCCAAGTTACTAGTGAAACAAATAGCTCTGTTCAGCAATATGGCTAATGTCAGCAAGGCAAACTACAGATTACAGCTTTCAGTTTACTACAGTATATACTTGACAAACAGTGATTCATGCCATGGGAATTCTCAGAACATCAGACAACAATTAACAAAACTGTTGAAATGTATGGTGTGGAAGCAACTGGCTCAGGATAGCAATAAACTGCTCAGGACATAACATCTGGATGTATTTCTAGAAGATATATTCCAGCTCAAGTAGAAATTTTAGCTATCTAGAATCCAAGACCAGAAGAGACCACTGTAATCATCTAGTCTGACCTCCTTTATGCCATAGGGCTTAGGCCATAGACCTTCCCCAATATAATTCCCAGAGCAGATCTTTCAGAAAAACATCCAATCTTGATTTTTAAATGGTCAGTGATAGAGAATCCACCACAAACCTTGGTAAATTGTTCCAATGATCAATTACGTCACTGTTAAATTTACACTATTTCCAGTCTGAATTGGTCTAGCTTCAGATTCTAGCCCTTATATTGTGTTATTCCTTTCTCTGCTACACTGAAAAGCCCATTATCAAATATCTGTTCCCCATGTAGGTACTTACAGACTTTTCTACATACTTACTTATTGCTTACCAGAGATCACCCCTAACTCCAACATCAGGTGGTGGTATCTGCTAGTCTTTCAAACCCTTTAGCTGGGGTTGCTCTCCTGATTACCAGTCCAGTCCAGGTTTCAGATCAAGAACCAGAACCCCCTTGTTCAACCATTTCTTTATACAGTTTGAGCCTTGATCTCTAACTGGTGATCACCTGTTACAAGAGGGCAATGGCCCCTCCTCAACCTCTTACTACTATAAGTTATTCTGGTAGCTCAAATGGCAAAGTATCCAAAACCATGATGGAGATGGTCAGGCCAAGTGGTTAGAGCCATGGCAGTCATGCCTACTAGTCAGAATCATGGCTTCAGAGCTGGTATCAGGAGTCCAGAGTGGAGCTGGTGCAAAGCCTGAACAATAGCAAGTCTGGAACAGGACTAGGAACAGGGCTGGAGCAAGAGCAAGGCTTGAGCAGGCTAAGGCTTGAAGAGTCTGTTGACTGTATTAGGCAGAAGACCGTTCCAAGCCCTGGAGTGCCATTGAGCAGACTGAGTGTTGTTCTTCCTGTAAGGCTGAGAGTCACCATTTGCTGGCTTGTGGGTTGGCTAGAGCCTAGTACAGGAATGGCATCACCTTACACAGAGGTCTGCATGGTGAATCTAAAGGTCCCAACCCTACTGATAACTGGGCCTAAAAATTTACTCGAATTGTAAAAAGTACGTGAAAGTTCATAAAATGTTACAATAACCTATAACAAATGTTAATAAAAAGGTAGACTCACCTTGTTTTTGGTAATGAATGTTATAAACAGGTGCAAGAGAACCAGACAGACTAAATTAGTCCAAACAAAAAGGCCACATTGATATAATCCATGGACTACATTGAAATCATTTTTGGTAGAAACAGAAGACATGGAACCAATGAACCAAAATTGGTGTGTTGGATATTAGACTTAACTGGTGGACAAAATAATGGGGAAATGGACTATTCCACCCACCATTCCCTTTGTAGGTCCTTAAAGAAAGAGACTTTAGGGGACAAGAGGAAGAATAGATGGAGACTATTGAAGCAAGGTTCACCAGCATGGCTGCCACCCTCATCATCTCCTGGGACCCTATGCCTTAGTCATCTTAATCCTGAGAGAGAGGTCCTGACCAGACCAGGCCAGAGAAAGAAACCCAGATAACACCACCACCTCTACTGCTTTCAGCTGAACCACAAACATCACCTAGGATGAAATTGGATCGGACTTTAACAGCAGCAACAGCAGCAGCAGCTCCAGCCCATCTCAACTAACTTCCTCTCTTTTACCCACAACGACCATTGCCACCATCTTTGATATGTCAAACAAGGTTTATTTTCCATTCAAAATTCTCTGCTTTTAAAAGCAACAAGAGATGTTGTTAAAATGAAAGCCTTACTTAATACTTCACATTTCAAATGCTTTAACTGTTTTTCCTTTTTTTCCACATCTTTAATAAAAGGCTAAAAAGGAGTTTTAATGGTGTGTTGCCCTAGTACAAATCAGGCAGAGGCAGGAGCGGCACCAGGGTTTTTGACACCCTAGGCGGGGGTCCTTCCGCGCTCCCGGTCGCCGGCAGCAATCCTGCGGCGGGGGGGGGGGGGCCCTCCCGCCCCCCCGGTCTTCGGGGCACTTCGGCGGCGGGTCCCGGAGCGAGTGAAGGACCCGCCGCAGAATTGCCGCCGAAGACCCAGAGCACGAAGGACCCCCCGCCGCCAAACTGCCGCCAAGGGTGGCAAAATGACACCCCCCCAAATCCTGGTGCCCTAGGTGACCACCTATGTTGCCTAAATGGAAGCGCCGGCCCTGGGCAGAGGTCTCCGCATACTAAACCCCAGACTTTATTTAACACTATTTAATGTTGGACAGTGACTGGGTTATGTTACCACCTTTGGTCCACATAGTCCATCTAAATTAATAGAACATGATGCATGGGTGTTTTATGACTCTGGCTAGCTTGTGCTTATACACAGGCACCCTTAATTCTGACATTTCCTAACTACCGAAATCTTGATTTTTGCAACTTTAAATCATGTTCTTTTAACTATGGTGTGAGTACGCGTCAGAGAGATTGACTACGATACCTCATGAAAGCATGGTAAATGTTGTTCTAAGTGTACTGGCAGAGAGTCTCACCAGAACCCCTCAATAGCCTCTAATACATATAAATTCAATGAGCCAAATCCATCCCTGGTACAATTCACTGAAGTCAACGGAATAACATCAAAGAAGAATTTGGCCTATTTTCTATGTTGCGAGATCTAGTAAGCCTAATACAAGCAGAGAAAAGTCTATGCAGTTTATCCCTTTCAAGGTCAATAGGCAGATAAACAGATTTCTCCCTCCTCCTCTGTTCCCCAGTCCCACTCTTAATCCTCTCAGGGACCTAGCATCCTGACTTCCTATGAATTATCACTTTCAGCCAAAGCAAGTGGGCCAGCCTGGGTCAACCAAGCTTTAAAGAACCTACCATATGGTAATTCTTTATCTCTTGCCATCCTATGATCCTCTCGTCTGACCTCCTATAGAACACAGGCCATAGAACATCCCCAAAATAATTCCTAGAGTATATCTGTTAGAAAAACACCCAACCTTGATTTAATTGTCAGTAATTATGAATCCACCATGACACTTGGTACATTGTTCCAATGGTTAATTATTCTCACCATTAAAAAATTATGCCTTATTTCCAGTCTGAATTTGTCTAGCTTCAGCCACTGAATTGTGTTATACCCTTATTTGCTAGATCAGGGGTTCTCAAACTTCATTGCACCGCGACCCCCTTCCGACAACAAAAATTACTATACGACCCCAAGAGAGGGGGCTGAAGCCTGAATTTGCCTGAGCTCCACCGCCCTAGGTAGGGTGGGCCAAAGCCCAAGCCCCACTGTCCCAAGCAGGGGGGCCAAAGCTGAAGGCCAAGGGCTTCAGCCCCAGGTATGGGCCCTGTAACCTGAGCCTCGCCACCCAGGGCTGAAACCCTGGGGCTTGGTCTTTGGTCCCAGGCCCCAGCAAGTCTAACACCAACCCTGGCGACCCCATTAAAACGGGTCCCGATCCATAGTTTGAGAACTACTGGGCTAGATTGAAGAGCCCTTTATTAAAATCTTTGTTCCCCATTTAGGTACTTATAGACTAGACTAAATAAGTCACCCCTTAACCTTGTCTTTGTCAACTAAATAGATCGAACTCCTTGAGGCTATTCTCTAATCCTTTAATCATTCTTGTTCCTCTTCTTTGAGCCCTCTCCAATTTATCAGCTTTCTTCTTGAATTGTGGCACCAGACCTGGACACAGTGTTCCAGAAGCTGTCATGCCAGTGACAAATACAGAGGTTAAATAAGTTCTCTACTATCCACCACGACCCCCAAATCTTTTTCAGAGTCACTGCTTTCCAGGGTAGAGTCCACCATCCTTCCTTCCTAGATATATACATTAACATTTAGCCATATTAAAAACACATTGTTTGCTTGAGCCCAGTTTACCAAGCAATCCACATCGCTCTGAATCAGTGACCTGTCCTCTTCATTATATACCACTCCCCCATGTGAGAGTCATCTGCAAACTTTATCAGTGATGATTTTGTGTTTTCTTTCAGGTCATTGATAAAAATGTTAATTAGCATAGGGCCAAGAGCTGATCTCTGCAGTATCCCCCTGGAAACAGACGCACTCAGTGACAATTCCCAGTTTACAACAACATTTTCAGACTTATCAGTTACCCAGTTTATAATCCATTTAATGTGTACCATGTTAATCCGATATCATTCTAGTTTTTTTTAGTACCAAGTCAAACACCTTACTAAAGTCTAAGTATATTATGTCAACACTATTACCTTTATCAACCAAACTTGAAATTTCATCCAAAAAAAGTATCAAGTTAATTTGACAGGATCTGTTTTCTGTAAACTCATTGATTTGCATTAATTACATTTCTTTAGTTCTTTGGTAATCAAGTCCCATATCAGTCACTCCATTATCTTGCCCAGGTTTGATGTCAGACTGACAGGTCTATGATTACCCTTTTAAAAACTAGCAAAACATTTGCTTTCTTCCAGTCTTCTGGAACTTCCCCAGGGCTCCAAGACTTATTGAAAAAATCATCCAGCACCTGGTGCAGATGGTATACCACCTGAAATGTTAAAACATGGCAGAAGATGCATGGTCATGCTCCTTTGCAAAAATATTTAACCTCATTTGGACAAAAGATCAAATCCCTGAAGACTGACAGCACTCAATCATTATACCGCTCTTTCCAAAAGGCAATCCGGCAGATTGCAACGACTATAGAGAAGTAAATTATATCAGTATTTCAAGTAAGGTGTTCTATAGAGTGATTCTCATCCAAATTGAAAAAAAAAAAAAAGAAGAAGAAGAAAGCAGAGGAAATCCTTTGAGTCAAAAGATGGCTTCAGACCTGGACATTCCACCATAGATCAGGTATTTGCTTTTCATCAAATCTTGGGCCTGGTCTACACTAGGAGGTTATGTCGAATTTAGCAGCATTAAACTCGCATTAACCCTGCAGCCGTCCACACAACGAAGCTATTTATTTCGACATAGAGGTCTCTTTAAATTGATTTCTGTACTCCTCCCCGACGAGGGGAGTAGCGCTAAATTCAACATGGCCATGTCGAATTAGGGTAGGTGTGGATGGAATTCGACGCTAATAGCTCAGGGAGCTATCCCACAGTGCACCACTCTGTTGACGCTCTGGACAGCAGTCCGAGCTCGGATGCCCTGACCAGCCACACAGGAAAAGCCCCGGGAAAATCTGAATTCCTTTTCCTGTCTGGCCAGTTTGAATCTCACTTCTTGTTTGGACATCGTGGCGAGCTCAGCAGCACTGGCAACGATGCAGAGCTCTCTAGCAGAGGTGACCATGCAATCACAGAATAGAAAGAGGGCCCCAGCATGGAGTGAGCGGGAAGTCTTGGATCTGATCGCTGTGTGAGGCGATGAGTCCGTGCTTTCGGAGCTGCGATAGAAAAAACAGAATGCGAAGATCTACGAGAAGATCTCCAAAGCCATGACGGAGAGAGGATACAGCCGGGATGCAACGCAGTGCCGCGTGAAAATCAAGGAGCTGAGACAAGGGTACCAGAAGACCAAAGAGTCAAACGGACGCTCCGGATCCCAGCCCCAGACATGCCGTTTCTACAAGGCACTGCATTCCATTCTAGGTGCGGCTGCCACCACTACCCCACCACTGTCCGTGGACTCTGACGATGGGGTATTGTCCACGGCCGGTTCCTCGGACATGTTAGCGGACGGGGAAGATGAGGAAGGAGATGAGGAGGACGAGGCAGTTGAAAGCGCTTTCAACGCTGATTTCCCCGACAGCCAGGATCTCTTCATCACCCTCACGGAGATCCCCTACCAACCCTCCCAAGGCGGTAACCCAGACCGTGAATCAGGGGAAACATCAGTAGATAAGTGTTTTAAACATTTATTTTGAACAGAATAGGAATGGTATCTTAACAATGGGTTTTTCATGATTAGTTTGCCCTAGGCGCTTTAGTTTCTAGTCCTTGCCAGTGCAGCTACTGGAAAATTCTGTCAATATGTCCGGGGATAGAGCAGAAATCCTACTGGGACATCTCCACGAAGCTCTCCTGGAGGTATTGTGAAAGACTTTGCATCAGGTTCCTGGGGAGAGCGGCCTTATTGCGTCCTCCATGGTAGGAAACTTTTCCGCGCCAGACTAGCAGCAAGTACTCCGGGATCATTGCCTCGCAAAGCATGGTGGCATACGGCCCTGGTGCTTGCAGGCATTCACGCAGCATGTGGTCTTTCTCTGTCTCCGAAATCCTCATCAGAGTGATACCACTCATGGTGACCTGCTTTGAATTAGGGGAATGTTAGTATTGGGACTGATTGCCTGTTCCTTTACATAACTGTAACCGGCCGTTTACAGCCACGCAGTGGAGGCGTGACAGGGGCAGCATGCAGGGATCTTTCCCGGGGACAGCCACGAGGGAGGTGGGACAGGGGCAGAGTTCATACTGTCCGGATTGCCGGCAGCAGGAACTGGCCAACGCTAGGAGCATTGCTTGGAACGTTAAAGGAGGACACTGCTATAAATTAAGCTTTAAGCAGCCAAAAGTCTAAGCCTTACCATGTCCGCCTGCTAGCCGAATTCCGTTGTCCGGCCCCGCTTGTGTGATCTGTACAGCAAGACCCCAGGCACTCAATGGGAAGGCCGAAAATTCGACCTTGTACGGAGTGCGCATGTGATAGGTGCTGTGCATGGTCTTGTTCACAGAGAAAGACTATATTCATTGTTCGCAAAACTATCTTTCTGAGGAATTCACTCCTTTTCCCATCCCACAGCTGCGAGTGTCTCCCGACTTACCCCAGCATCCCCCTCCCAGAGGCTGGCGCAGATCAGCCGACGAAAGAGAAGGACACGGGACGAGATGTTCTCAGAACTTATCGGCTGCTCCCGAGCCGAGGCGGCACAGCAGACCCAGTGGAGGGAGAACATGTCACAATACCAGCGATCACACAGCGAACGGGAGGACAGGTGGCGGCAGGAAGACCAGCAGGCGACTCAAACGCTGCTTGGACTAATGAGGGAGCAAACGGACACGCTCCGGCGCCTTGTAGATGTTCTGCAGGACCGGAGGCAGGAGGACAGAGCCCCGCTGCATTCTATCTCTAACCGCCCTCCCTCGCCACAAAGTCCCAAGAAGGAGGGGCGGCAGGGGCCATGAAAACAGTCACTCCACCCCTGCAGACTGCTCAAGTAACAGAAGGCTCTCATTCCCAAAGATTTGATAAGTCCTTTCCTTCACTCCAAAAGCACCTCACCCAAGCCCCCGTCCCAGTTTCATCCCCTAACTGTGTAGTTGTTAATAAAAAAATACGTTTCTGTTAATTACTGTTTCCGTCATGTTCTTTTAGAGGAGAGTGTGTTGGTAATTGGAGAGGACAGTCACCTTTACCAGGGTACAGACACGGGGGCAAGTTCAGCAGAAGGTCACACATACATTGCAGGTCACTAGGCACCCTGGTCAGTCTGGGAGGTGGTTTTCATGTTCTGTGTGGGGGGGCTATGTGAGTTTGTGACGGGGGAGGGCGGTTACGGATCTTATGCAGCGGTCCTTAGCCTGGATGACAGAGCCACGCAGCAGGGGATCTGTAACCGCCCTCCCCCGCCACAAAGTCACATAGCCCCCACACACACAGTGCCGAAAAGGAGGGGTGGCAGGCTCCGTTGAAACAACCAATCCACCACTGCAGACCGCTCTAGGAGCAGGAGCCTGTCATTCCTCGAGTTTAGAAGCGTCCTTTCCATCACTACACCCGCTCCCCACCACAGTCTGCGTCCCACTTTCAACACTTTACCACGAAATCTTTAATAAAGAAAACGGTGTTAATGAACAAAGTTTCATTTATTTTATTTTTAAAGGTGTGTTGGAAGGGGGGGAAGGGGGTTGGTAACTGGAGAGGATAGTCAACATTAACTGGGTAAAGAAACGGGGGCAGGTTCAGCTTCTGAATAAACAAACTTAATAGTCACAGGTTACCCTGCTCGCTCTGGAACCTAGCTTTCAAAGCTTCCCGGATGCCAGCGCGTCCCGCTGGGCTCTTCTAATCGCCCGGCTGTCTGACTGGGCGTAATCAGCAGCCAGGCGATGTGCCTCAACCTCCCACCCCGCCATAAACGTCTCCCCCTTGCTCTCACAGAGATTGTGGAGCACACAGCAAGCTGCAATAACAATGGAGATATTGGTTTCGCTGAGATCAGAGCGAGTCAGTAAGCTTCTCCATCTCCCCTTGAGACGTCCAAAAGCACACTCCACCACCATTCTGCACTTGCTCAGATGGTAGTTGAAGAGTTCTTTTTCAGTGTCCAGGGCGCCTGTATAGGGCTTCATGAGCCAGGGCATTAGCGGATAGGCTGGGTCCCCGAGGAGGACTATAGGCATCTCCACATCCCCAACAGTTATTTTGTGGTCCGGGAAGTAAATACCTTCCTGCAGCCGTCTAAACAGACCAGAGTTCCTGAAAACGTGAGCGTCATGAACCTTGCCCGGCCATCCGACGATGTTGGTAAAACGTCCCCTATGGTCCACCAGTGCTTGCAGCACCATTGGAAAGTAGCCCTTTCGGTTAATGTACTGGCTGGCCTGGTGGTCCAGTCCCAGGATAGGGATGTGAGTTCCATCTATAGCCCCACCGCAGTTTGGGAATCCCATCGCGGTGAAGCCATCTATGATCACCTGCACGTTTCCAAGGGTCACTACCTTTGACAGCAGTAGCTTAACGATTGCATTGGCTACTTGCATCACAGCAACTCCCACGGTAGATTTGCCCACGCCAAAGTGGTTCGCGACTGACCGGTAGCTGTCTGGCGTTGCAAGCTTCCAGAGGGCTATGGCCACTTGCTTCTGGACAGTCAGGGCTGCTCGCATCCGGGTGTCCTTGCGCTTCAGGGCAGGGGACAGCAACTCACAAAGTTCCAGGAAAGTTCCCTTACGCATCCTAAAGTTTTGCAGCCACTGTGATTCATCCCAGACCTGCAGCACTATGCGGTCCCACCAGTCCGTGCTTGTTTCCCGGGCCCAGAATCGCTGTTCCACAGCATCAACTTGACCCATTGCCACCATGATGTTCACGGCGTGGGGTCCCATACTTTGTGAGAGGTCTGTGCCCCTCTCAGACTTAATGTCCTCACCGTGCTGCCGTAGCCTCCTCGCTCGGTTTTTCAGCATCTGCCTCTGAAAACGGTGGATGATAAAGTGCGAGGTGTTGACAACAGCTATAACTGCAGCGATGATCACAGCGGGCTCCATGCTCGCAGTGCTGTGGCGTCCGCGCTGTCAATCACCAGAAAAGTGCGCAAACTTATTGCCCGCCGGCGCTTTCATGGAGGGAGGGCGGGAGTGACGGTTGAATGACGACAGTTACCCAAAACCACCCTCGACACACTTTTTCCCCAGCAGGCATTGGGGGCTCGACCCAGAATTCCAATTGGCAGCGAGGACTGCGAGAACTGTGGGATAGCTGCCCACAGTGCACCGCTTCCAATGTCGACACTTGCCCCGTTAGTGTGGACTCACAAAGTCGCATTACTGTCCTTAGTGTGGATACACACGTTCGACTTTGTAATATCGGTTCCACAAATTCGCTTTAAGTAAAATCGAACTACTCTCGTAGTGTAGACATACCCTTGGAGAGACACAGAGTTCAACAAACACCAATTTTGCACATGCGTTGACTTTCAAACACATTAGACTCAGAGAACAGAGAGGCTCTGGGGAAAGTGCTGAAGTGGTGTGCATCACGCTGTCTGGAGTGGCTCACATCTGTGAGTGCCAATCTCAGGGTAGACTGTCAAGAACCAGGGCAGAGACCCCAAACTTGTGATATGTTCTATAATTGGATTTCTCCAACCCAATAACAAGTGTGAACTCCTAAAGTACTATAACAGTCATACCGTAGAGTCACAGAGAGTTCCCTTGGGTATTTCAGTCTATCTTACCACCCAGACAAGCTGGACTTATTGATACATGGTTGCTATACACCAAAGATCACAACAATATTCAGGCTGCTCCCAGTCCCAAGAGACTAGTAACTTACCCAGATCAGTTTGCACCTTAGGCCTGGTCTACACTAACCCCCCCACTTCGGACTAAGGTACGCAAATTCAGCTACGTTAATAACGTAGCTGAATTCGAAGTACCTTAGTCCGAACTTACCACGGTCCAGACGCGGCAGGAAGGCTCCCCCGTCGATGCTGCGTACTCCGCTCGCCGAGCTGGAGTACCAGCGTCGACGGCGAGCACTTCCGGGATCGATCCGGGGCACTTCCGGGATCGATTTATCGCGTCTTAACCAGACGCGATAAATCGAACTCAGAACGTTGATTGCTTACATCCGGACCCGGATGTAAGTGTAGACGTACCCTTAGATCTCACACCAAAGACAACGCTTGTAGCCAATCTTATAGTAAACTACCTAAGGATTTATCAATTAAGAAAAGAAATGAGAGTTATTGCAAGGTTAAAGCAAACATATATACACAAATGAATTAAAGTCTATGGTTTCAAAAGGTGGCAGAGTGCAGTAATCTGTCAGCTCTCAAAGTCTTTTAGGGTTAACTCAGGTTGACTCTCTGCTTCTGTTTCATAGCTCTGGCCCTGTGAGAATCCAAACAGCAATTCAAGCTGATGGGACAAGTCCTTTTGCACATAGCTTCTTCATGAGTTTGAGGGGGCAATTAAAGTCCTTGTATGGTGATCTCCCATTAAAGCCCGTTTAGTTTTTATAAGCCTTCTTGATGGGCAGAAGATCCCTACTGAACCTGAACGCAGGTTCAGTTTCAGAGCAAACTTCTTTTTTTTTTTCAGTTACAAAGCAAAAACTTAAATATAAATATCTTTATCGCATGCGATAAGGTAATAAGTGAGATTATGAAGTGCCTGTAGATTGCTCCATCTATTAAACTCTAAACACATGGTTATAAATGCAATACCCATCTTAACCATACTAACACACAGGTTTCCAGCAATGCATTCGTCAGTGCTTGGCTGATGCCTAAAGCCTCAGCAAGAGCTGCCACCTGGTCCGCCAGCATCACAGGACAGTTTTAGAAGCAAGCAGATTCAAATACTGCAGAGTCTGTATAGCATAGCTGGGCATGTAGTACAAGACTGTGGTGAGCGGACAGTGGTTTCAAGAGAAAACTGGAATGCATACTCAATCCAATACTTTTTGCGCTATACATAGAAAGCATCCTGTCCAACTCCTTTTGTAACATTAATGGAGGCTGAATGATATCAGGGCAAATTATCAAACACCTCGAATTTGCAGACCATGTCTACAGAGGAATATAACCAAGATGCAAGAACTAACCAGTACACAACAGGCAGAGAATGAGGATTAAAAGTGAATCAACAAGAGACCAAACTAATGATAACATAAAAAAATAAATAAATAAAAAACAGACTAGCCTAGTCATTAACTGTACAGACATAGAACAAGTAGACAACTTCTGCTACTTGGGTTCCATCATAATACGACAATCATTATGAAATGGACATTAACAAGCAGATAGCTATTACCAGCAGAATGATTGCATGACTGAATAAAAACATTTGGAATCTTAAACGAAAGTCTCCATGATAGCTAAAACCAGATTATATACCAGGGGTGGCCAAATTCTGGCTCCTTCTCAATGTACATTGCCAAGGAGCCACAGTAATATGTCAGCAGCCCCCCCCCCCCCCCCCGCATCAGCTCCCCTCCTCCCCCCTTTCCTAGTGCCTCCCACCCACTGGCAGCCCTGCCGATCAGCGCCTCCCCCCCCAAGGGGTGGAGTGGGGGCAGGGCCTGTGGCAGAGCCAGGGGTTGAACAGTGAATACTCCCAGCAGATTGTAAAGTTGGCACCTGTAACTCCAGCCCCGGAGTCGGTGCCTATACAAGGAGACGCATATTAACTTCTGAAGAGCCCCATGTGGCCCCAGAGCCACAGGTTGGCCACCCCTGTTATATACAATGCTTATCATACCCACATTAACTTTCCAGATGCAAAATATGGGTACTGACAAAGGGTCTCGAGCAAAAGAATAAGCATTTGAAATGAGGTGCCTGCACCATATCCTAAGCATGACAAGACTAGATAGACTAAGAAATCACAACGTCCATAGAAGACTTAAAATGCAACACATGTCTACAACCATCAAAAGGCACAAATTTCAATGGTTTGACCATGCTACTAGCAGGAGCCCATACCAACTACCTAAAACTTTTCTTTATGGAAAAATGAGTGGTGAGAGAGACCATGGGATGTCCAGAGAGACAGTGTATATATAACATGGTATATAAAGCCATACAGTCAACTCCCCAACAGACATGGATGTAATCTGCTCATAACCACAGCTCTACCCAACCTTGACATTGGAGAAAGGGATGATGGATCAATTGAGTATCTCCTGGATGGTGAGTCATCCAAGCATATCAAGAGAGCACTCACTGTCAAGCATTATATATGGTTTCTAATGAAAGGTATCTCTGTTGTCAACATTCCCATCTCATCTTAAAAACAGAAGGAAACAATTCTCCTCCTCCTAAAGCAAAAATTGACATTCAGTAACTGATTTGGTAAGGCTGAGAGTCACTACTTCTATTAGTAAAAACTGTCACCCAGTGGATTAAAATCTAAAAACTTCAGTTCAGAATGAATATTAGGATATAAAGTGGTAAACTGCTTTCAAATCTCCCCTCAAATTTAAAAATCCATCCAGAAAACAGCACTTTGGCCACTTTTATATTATGCAGAGAGCCAAAGACCAGAAGTTAAACGTTTAAAGAGCTTTTTGTTTTGTACGTGTTTATTTTGGGGAGGGAAGGGGGAAGGAGGAAGAGGAGAAAGAGACGGACACCCCTATCTAATATTTTAGTTAAAAGGAATTTCTGCTATTAAGTTTTCATGGCCATTAATTGACTGGATAGATTTTAATCAATTATAGTATAGCAATTTGTTATGGTTTTGTAATTTAAAACTACAGAAAATTATTACCCTATATATAATAGCCAATTTCCTTCAATTCTACTTAACTTTAATATCCTAAAAATTGATTGTATTCAACAATATTTTAAAATAAAATTGTGGGAATATTTCTTAGTCTTTAAATGTAGACTGTTGAACAAACTATTAGTAGGGATAAACACATTTAGGCAGTTCGTAATTTTATATTTACACACACACTTACTTTCTAAAGGCATCTCAAGCCATTGACCCTCCAAAGAAGCAGTTACAATACCAAAATAGCTTCTCTGAAAAATTCTTTAAACACATATTTGCATTATGTCAGTAATCCCTATTTTAAAAAGATCGCTTTCATTTAAGATGGGGAATCATCTTATTGTACTATCATAAAAAAATTAAATATTTAAACAATGATTGCAAGACAAACTGTTCTTAATCAAGCCATGTGCTCTCAGAAAATAGTGCAACGTTACAGTTCACAGAATATCTGTACTACATGTCTAAATGACACCATATATCTGTAACAACAGGACCAGTTTAGGTCAGATCCTTAATCACATCTCCTGGATTTTGTCAGTCTGTATTACAATTTTAACATTAAGTATGTTTTTGTATTTAATTTAATTCATTCATTTAATTTCTAAGTGAATCATGTGCAATGTGAATTGTAAAGCTGTTGGAACAGCTGCAAAATATTATAACTACATTAAATAGGGAGCAGATAATGTTCAGATAATAATGTGATCCTTCAAATGGTTTTCAAAGAATGTCACAGGACCTGTATCCTTCGAAATGGAAAGCAAGTAAAAAAGGATAGAATGCTACGCAAGATATTCATTAAAAAAATATGGATTTAAGATGTTAGAATGTTAACCAGGTTACTCCCTCCTCTGAATTTCCTCTATCTTTGGGGGGCAGTGACTGTTTCCTTTTTTCCACTGTACAGTATTGACAGTGTTTTAATATTAACATGCAAAATGCTGCCTAGGGTAGAGGTTTAAAAAAAAAAAAAAAAACCACACCACACCCTGCAATTTAATCAAGCCAACACTGAAGTCAGCGCTCTAAATTCACCAAACACACAGCTCTTTTAAGTCATCCTAATTCTCCCCGGTACCATTTCCAATAGGTTTATCCATGGCTGGCTGCACTGTAGCTTTCCTTACATAAAAGCTCCCAAATAAAATCTGCTGCTCCATTTCATTACTACAGCACAATGAACCGTTGTGTACTTTCCCCTTCATAATTTGTAATGAAAAAGGAGAATTACCACCACCACAGTCCGGTACCTCACTTTATTTAACACCAGTTAACAAAACCTCAGTAGTGTTCTGAGATTATACTATACTTTGCTCAGTGATTCCAGAAGCCCAGAGTACAGCGAAAGGGCAGCTTTAAAGTCTGAACTCAGGTTCTCAAAGCCCAGAGCACTATAAAGCAAGGTTAAAAATAATCCTCTGAATTAGCCTGTGAGTCCAACAGATCTCAATAGCTAAGTGGGATTAATGCTGGTCAGTATATGGATGAGAAAACGGCATGGAATAATTTAGTTGTTCAAGAAAGATGTAGTGGTGGTAACTTGGGGTGCTGGAGCAATTTTTATAGCGGGGGTGCTGAGAGCCATTGAACCAAACTGCAAACCCTGTATATAATGGAAACCACTTCAAGCTTGGAGGGAGGGTGAGGAGGGGAGCAGTAGCACCCCCAGCACTCCTAGTTCCAGCACCTACGGTGGTAACAGTGATTCATGGTCATGCTTTCCTCCAAGAGATTCCTGGGCTAATAGATTTCAGTGAGTGCAGTGTCACTCTAGTGGGGGCAGCTTTTTGGCTGAGACACAGAATTAAATATTCTAACTAATTCTAGTCATTAGAGAGATCTTGGTACTTTTCATGAGAATAGGTGTTCTGGCTAAATTTCAACTTAGAAATTTCGGTCATTTTAGTTGGAGGAGAAACGTATTATCCTTTGCTTCCTTTCCTAAACTCTTTAGCAGTGCACAACACTATACAACAGCATCTGCATTCCACCCTAGAAGTGGCTGCATTTTAGGGATAGATAAAACTGTATATCTATATTTACCATGGTTGTTGCAAGATTTAGTTAGTTGGCTTACATAAAAGGAATAGTGCTTGTAGAACTGAGTACTAAAGGCACTTTAGACAATGAATGAACATGGAGTAAGGGCATCTATCCTCCCACTCAGATCAAAAGATCTCGTCTCTACCAGTCCAGAAGGAAGACAGTCAATGTCTCGTATCCGTATACAGCATAGATGCAAGCTGTACTATTTTAATGCTGATTTCTTCACACACACACACACACACACACACACACACACACACTTCAATCCAAAATTATTTTTTCAGACAAAAGAAATAATCTTCAGATTAGTACAAGAAATATCTGACCACAGTACTTCAAACTAGAGAATTTAGAATACAATTTGTTTTCACTATTGCATGTACACATGCACACTGAATTCGTTACAGCATGCTTCACCTCAAATGAATTCCTTTAACATTTACTGACCACACGTTCACTAGTTCAAAACAATAAGCTTGATTGCTACAAGAGTCATGCTCTGCACAGCCCCAGAGGCAACATTTTAAACCAGATCAAATTAGGATCAGTAATCTCACTATTCTCACCTAAAACACACTATCTTTTCAAGATTTATTTTAGGAGACTAGATTAAAGGTGTCAATCTGTGGTGCTTGAAAAGGAGATCAGATGTGAGTTCACACACCTAGACTTGAGTATAATCATCTGACAGCATTAGTATATATTATATATATATTACTGTAATCCTATATTATCACAACAAGGGCAATGTTAAGAGTAACAGACTGCTTCATAAAGTCACACAAACGTTAAGTGCTTTCCTGCTTCAAATTTAGTTCAGTTTGCTAAAATGTGAAATTATAATTGGTTTTTAAAAATTCAAATGATTGATTGTAACCCCAAAATTGAAATGTTTTACAAATGATCTGAAGATTTTAGATTTTCTAATACATATTACATAACTGTCCCTTATTTCTATAGAGATTGCTGAGCCTGGGTATAACTCAGAATAAATGAGTAACAGGAAGAAACTCAAACATCTTAAATCCATAGTTAGCCTTGTTCTTGCTCACAATCAATATGAAGGCCTCACTTTAAAGAATATCAAGCTTTGCACTGGTTTATCAGTGCCAAGAATGAAATCACTCAGTAGCAGTGTCCCTGTCCTTTGTGCTGCAGAAGCTGTTCCTTGGCAACCCATGCAGACAATCAAGTTACCACGGAAACACGAAAGACTAATTTATAAAAAACTATGAAACAAAGCAACTGTAAAGACAACACTAAACACAGAGGGTAACTCTATTCTATATCATTTCCTATTGAATTCCCATCAGTAGAAGTGACAAAATACTCCCAATTTAAGCTATGATAAAATTGGGTTTACAGAAAACTAATATTTCAATACATCAGAAGCAAATAGCTACCTCTTTTTGTGATAAGCTGGCAAATACACCTGAAGATTAAGAAAGAGCAGCTTTCATTTCCCCATTCTACATGAGTATTCCTTTCCTTTAAAAAGAATTATTTATTCAGAGACAGACTCATAACATTTGCAATTTTTACCGCAAGCCATTACCACCACAAAGAGCCCTATTCTGGCTGTCAATCACACACAATGCATAGTAGATTCTTACATAATTTGAAATGAGATCTATGGTATACGATTTTTTTCAGTTATGCAACATTGGTAGAATTGAGTGAATTTTGCAAGTGATTTTCTATTAACATTTTACATTCACAAAGTATAAGCATTTGTATTATGTTTAAGCACTCAGAAAGCACATATAAATATTATGGCTTAACTGACCAATCAGCCAGGCAGCACAGCTCAGTATCATGTTCCAAAATTATTTCAAAAAATAGTTTACTCCACAGAGTAAAAAACAAAACAAAAAACCCCAATTAAGCACACAACTACATTTGGAAGGATAAACATAAGGAACTCATGATTTGCTTTTGCATTTAGCTACTCATCATATACAATTATTCCTTGCGAGATATTCAGTGAGTTGTAAACACTGGTATTCTCATTCACACAAGTTGGTGGTGTCACCAAGTTTGCCAGGTGTGCAAAAATAGAGTGAAAAAAGGAGAACCACCAGCTCAGACAAACATGTTGCATATCCACTAATGACATTTTTTGTGAAGTCTTGGGGGGGAAAAAGTTAGGTGTATAAATTAAACCATTTATCTTGCAGCTTTAAGTTACAAGCCTGGCTAATATTCGAGCAACGCTCACCAGGTTCTATTAGTATTGACAATATTACTGGAAACAAATTTTGTGAGGGATAAACTGTTATTCAAAATATTTTCTCCAGTATATTAGGCATAAAGATCCTATTTCCAAACTGGCACCCTCCAATTCCCACAAGTACTAACACGTAAAGCTTCTCTTTTCACCAGATTCTTTAATAAGCAAAAGTTAGCAGCAGGTCACCAGGCTTCTAAGGCTTGAGGATTCAGTACGTCATCAACTATTGTCATCTGTTGGACCTCTAGTCTATACTATAGACACTAGCCCCTGCAGAAATTCCTTATGATGTTGAACAACTTCATTACTCAAGTATCAGAGGGGTAGCCGTGTTAGTCTGAATCTGTAAAAAAGCAACAGAGGGTCCTGTGGCACCTTTAAGACTAACAGAAGTATTGGGAGCATAAGCTTTCGTGGGTAAGAACCTCACTTCTTCAGATGCAGGACCCTCTGTTGCTAACTTCATTACTGCCACTCATATCTGTGCTTGTCCCATGCAGGTTTTTCCTGGGACATTCAGACAGCACCCGTTCCCCTGCACTACCAAATTCGAATAATAGGTACATTTAGGTTACCATTAGAGACTTTGCTTTCTGAAGAACAGAAAGCAAAGTCAGACATCATATGAACACTCTTGCCTAGTCACAGGCTACCAAGCCCTTGTTAGCACAGGGTCAGAGATTCAATTACACAAGTTAACGATGAGTGTTAATCTTGTATATCAGGCTTTTTCACAGTACAAGTGTTTGGGTATCCAAATGTCCCAAAAATCAGAGAGCTTTGACTACCTGCTAATCTGACAGTGAAAGAATTGTGCATCATCCATTTACCCTTCTTCCAAGGCTGTGTATTAGGGCCACCAGAAGTCCTTATTAATATGTCAGCTGCTAGGCCATTTCTCTGGTGCACTCAATTAGGCATTTTTCAATTTTGAAAAATCCTTAAGATTACATAGCACAAAATACTGATCATCATCAACTGTCATATGTATATTTGGTTACTTCAAAAGTCCTTTCCTGACTTTCACACAATTCATGAAGTGTAAGGCAGATAAAAATATTCCACCACTCTACTTCCAGGATAAACATCGCTGGTAAAATCCCATTTTAATGGTTCTAAAAGAGACATGGCAAACTTCATATGGATATAGAGATAAGACACAAGATATTATAGCTCTGAGTACAGATGTGTGTCATAAGCCTATTGTAATGATTTTGGATCAAACAAAAAAAATATTCTCCATTCATATTTGAGTTCCTGTTTCCCTCAAAACCCCAGAGCAGTACTTAGAGCCATTGATTTTATCAGATAATATTATTCATATTAAGTACACTTCTGGTCATTTGCTTTATTTGGGTGAAAAGTCCCAACCCCTACCATTCTTCTCCCACAGTCAAAAAAAAAAAATCCAGTACCACAGATCAACTAGTAGGATTCACTACTCTTGCCCAGTAGTTCCAGCTGCTGGAAGAAATGGGCATGATCATCTTATGTGAAAAGAGCATGCACCTGGGTCTAGAGCCCAAGGAGGGTCCATTGGTCCCTGCAGAAGAGAAAAATATGAATAGCAGCCATAATGCAGCTATCTGATCAGACTATATGGCAGCAGTTCATATCTAATTCCTATGACTGAGCAGATCCTACCATTATCCACAGCTGGAGGCTGCCTCACTCCACAAGTATGTATGTGACCACAAAGGGAAATATTGTAAATCATGTTGTGTCAAACGAAAGGAAATTTCCTACATACCCATGTTTAACAGGCAATTTCAAATACAACTTAAGTTAGCCTTGTGAAATTGTCATGCAAGCTTGCCAGCCCAGGCACAAAACCCTACTTCTCCATCCTTACCATAAAACCAAGTATATTTTACTCACCATTAAAGAGTTAATTGCCCTAGGTGAGCAGAACTGTGCAAGGCAGACTTAAGCAATCCGTTTGGCTTGACAATGCTCAACATATATGCCAGCTATCCTTTAGATAGAAGACTGCAGCCAAGGAACAGTTCACCTAGAGCAGTGGTCACAGGTGCTGGAACTTGAAGTAGTTTCCATCATATCCAGGATTTACAGTTTGGTTCAATGGCTCTCAGCACTCCCACTATATAAATTGTTCCAGCACCCCGACAGTGGTTCTCAACCTTTCCAGAGTCTGATCTGTCTCACTTCAAATTTCACCTCACTTAACTACTTGCGTACAAAATCAGACATAAAAATACATAAGTGTCACAGCACACTATTACTGAAAAATTGCTTACTTTCTCATTTTTACCATATAATTATAAAATAACTCAATAGGAATATAAATATTGTACTTACATTTCAGTGTATAGTATATAGAGCAGTATAAACAAGTAATTGTCTGTATGAAATTTTAATTTGTACTGACTTTGCTAGTACTTTTTATGTAGCCTGTTGTAAAACTAGGCAAATACTAAGCTGATGTACCCCCAGAAGAACTCTGTGTATCCCTAGTTGAGAATCACTGATCTAGAGGTCTAAAAACAAGTGAGCTTTGAGGGGGGAAAAGTTAGCTTTTGCATAATTGTCTCTAGGACACTCTAGAAACAGTCTGATCAGATTATTAAAATGTGTCACATTTCACTGATAAAAATCAATAAGCATTAGGGTAATTTTTGCTGCCACCTTCTTATAATGGAATACAATATAATTTATTTAACGATGTATTTGGAGCTGAATTAAGTGCAAGACGATTTGCAAGAAACAAATAAGAACATAAGAACGGCCATACTGGGTCAGACCAAAGGTTCATCCAGCCCAGTATCCTGTCTACTGACAGTGACCAATGCCAGGTGTCCCAGAGAGAGTGAACCTAACAGGTAATGATCAAGTGATCTCTCTCCTGCCATCCATCTCCACCTTCTGACAAACAGAGGCTAGGGACACCATTCCTTACCCATCCTGGCTAATAACCTCCATGAATTTAAGTCCATTAAGGCTATCTAGTTCTCTTTTAAACCCTGTTATAGTCCTAGCCTTCACAACCTCCTCAGGCAAGGAGTTCCACAGGTTGACTGTGTGCTGATGAAGAAGAACTTCCTTTTATTTGTTTTAAACCTGCAGCCCATCAATTTCATTTGGTGGCCCCTAGTTCTTATATTATGGTAACAAGTAAATAACTTTTCCTTATTCACTTTCTCCACACTACTCATGATTTTATATACGCCTCTATCATATCCCCCTTAGTCTCCTCTTTTCCAAGCTGAAAAGTTCTAGCCTCTTTAATCTCTCCTCATATGGAATCCGTTCCAAACCCCTAATCATTTTAGCTGCATGAGTATTTCCTGCTGGTAAACTCTTTTCTGGCTAATCCATTAGCAGACTTGAACCTCCTCTCTCTCTCCAGGGACCTCATAAATGAGATTCATAAACCTTGAGTATATAATTTTAATTTATTGCTTATCTTTTAAAACTGGAAACTCAGATTTTAAAAAACGATCAAAATGTCAGTTGGATTAAAAGTCTTTAATCATTTTGAAACGTAAGCAGTTGCAAGTGCTGCCCTGTTCCATTGAAGAGGACACCTTTCATTTTTGAATAAAGAGAAAGACAAGGACTTTGCCAATTCAAAAGTTTGTCATCAAAAGAATTCCATTTATGACAAATCCTGCAAAAGCAAAGAGATTTCTTAAGAAGACGGATACAATGAGTTGGAAGTGGGAGACTGTTTTACATGCCCAGGTATCATAGGACCGGAGGGGGGGGGGGAAACAGAGGGGCACAGAAAGAATTATTAACTTCCCAAAATGGTCTTCCTCTCCCATGAGGGCACTATCAGTTAATACATATCAAAGAAAATGAAAGGTTTTTTTTGTAGGGGCAGGAAGAAATATAAAGTCCACAAGTAAGATCAGGGTGAGGCTCCTGACCACCTTTTCAAACCTGGTATTTTGCATCAGAAGCAATTACTGCCAAGTGACAGAAGAACCAGCCTTTTTGCTTCAGGAAGCAGCTTTCTTCAGGGACCTGTGTCAGAAAGTGCCCACATTCTGCCATCTGAAGGTACCTGACAGTTTCTTAGCTAAAGGTGTAGAGGTGCCCAAGTTTAAAAAAAAAAAAAAAAAAAAATACACCTTCTGAGAAGCCCTAAACCCCTACAGCTTTAAAAAAAAGCACCGTATTTTCCCAGTGAAGTGGTCTGGGCCCTCAAAGGGTAGATCTTCAGCCAGCTTCTGCACTTCCACCAAGTACACAAAAGCTTTGAGCAAAGACTATCTCCACATTGTCACAACTGTTCCCACAGGTCTTACTCATGTGTCTGCATCTTAAGTAGTCAAGCGTACATGTATTATGACCTACTGACCTTTATCAGAATACCTGGACCTCCACCCTAGCCATCTCAGGTAGCTGATCATGCAAAAGGTCAGGAATGTAATGTGGCCAGCATGGCTTGTTAACTATCTACAAATGTTTGATTTCTTGCCCAGGATATTCCACTATTTTGCCTCCTCTTCGTTAAGAGCTAAGCAAAGCCGACCAGCCTGTATCAACTCCTCAAGGGCTTCAAGGCTCTTTGCTGGTTCCAAAGAGTCCTCAATGATGGGGAGATTTGTGGAAATTCTGGTCTTCAGTGTCAGCAATCATGAATAGTGGCTCTCCCTAAGAGAACACAAAAATTTTAGAAGAAGATTTTCCTGATGACTAAACATTGACTCTGCAACACATTGATCTGGAGAGGGAAAAACAGGATGATAGTAGCTTTTCTGAAGCGACCGCTTTCAAAACATCAACATCCCTTTCTTCCAAACAGTCAAAGCCTGTGCTCACTCTAGGAAGAGGCGACAGTTGCTGGAACACAGCAACTCTATGGAGTTCATCTCAGAAACTAGTCTGTGAGAGACCTTGCTCCTCAAAGGGGTCTTAGATTTACTCTCAATAGCAAATCTAGCTTTCTGGGATGATATTGTCCTTCTGTGGGTACTAAACGCCCCCAAATATCGGGGCTGGAATTTGAAGATTAGGAACAAAATCTCAGCCATAATCACCTGACATGCAAGCCTCTCGGTGCCAAATCACAGTGTCAGGCTGGAGCTTGAGGCCACTCCACGTATAGCTAGGGAACACACAAGCATCGGTCAGGGATATGCCTCTCTCCTAAGCAGAAGTACAAAGTATGCTACTCCATTAAGAACACAAGCATGCTAGTTCATTATGTTAGAGTAGCAGGACATGAAGCTGGTGGACTTTGTGCCATCCATCTGACTAAGAATAGAGAAGCTGAGACTCAGCAGTGCCACAAGCAAGGGGAAGATGGAGGAGTCCAACAAGACCAAAACCTGAGAAAGTTGAGTAAGTGTTTAATTACACTTCTCCCCTTGCTAGTACAGCTTAAATTTTCCCGAGGAGAAGGGACTATTGGACTCTGCCCAGTTCCTGAACACAATCAACAATGATCAGAGGGAACCAAGGTGGCAGTTAGGATTACAACCCCTTACTCCTATTTTTAGGGTGGGGAGCACTAGGACAATTAGCAGTGTGCATGCACAGCTGCAATACACTGCCCATACACTTCCAAGTTCACACACCCAGAATGTGAAGATCACTGGAGGGTGGGGCTCCCTGCAAGCAATGCTTGAAGACTTTTGAATTACTTAGGGACAGTTTCTCTCAGATGTGATTATCCATAGTTTTGGAACTCCTAGGTTAGACTACTGTAATGCTCTCCACCTGGGGCTCCTTTTAAAAATAAGCCATGAAGCTGCCTACCTAGTTGGTGGTGTTAACTGCAAAGATCATACTACCCTTCTGAGACCTGACCTATGTCCTATTTGGTGCAGTGAAACAACTGATTCTGTATGAACTGAGGGTGAATAAGGGAATCCAGGGAAGATCGAAGCCACTGATTATCCAGTTCTTCCAGAAACACTTAAAGCTACTGGCACACAAAATGAGGACGCATGTCCACAATGTAGGGCCAATAAGAGACCAATCCTTTCCATTTGCTTGGCAAGAGAAAAGTAGTATTTGTGCAGCTCCCCTCTTCTCTTCTCCAGAGGTACAGTACAATGTGCAACAAGGCAGCCAGAAAGGAAAGGCATCACTGTTTACCAAACACAAGTTGTGAGCAATTTCTGATGCATACAGTGTAAAAATCTCGAACTTCAACCAGATTGCTAAGAAGTTAGTATCAAGCTGTTGTCGACAAAGTACTTTTAAGCCTTTTAGTTGACTTCCCCCTCTTAGTAATTACCAAGTCTCACTGCTCTGAACAGTCACAGCTGGCCCATAGTCTCCTGCTGTCTTTAGCAACACAACTTCTCAAGTGATGGGGAAATTTGCTAAAAAAATGTATTCCTGAATTTATCACAGGACAAGACAAACATCATCATACAGGTCAAGTATACTGATTTTTCATAACCAAGTGCTCACTAAAACCTTGTAACAATATTGGAGAACTCTGGTTTCTCCTACACTTTAGCAATGCTCAAGAGACCAGGTCCTTATATAGAAAAGGAGGTGGTGCTGCTTTAAAAAAAAAAAAAATTAAAAGCTGATAGGATAATTCTGGTTGGAAGCTGAGTTTGATGGGTATGTGTTATTCCATTCGAGGCGAAACTTGACAATTTCATTCACCTATAGTGATTTCACGCATCTTCAGCAACTTCTTAAATTGCCATTTCTCTTACAGTTTAAGGTTTAAGAGAAAAACTCCATTCCAGTTTATTACTTCTTAACCCAGTCCTTACTAGAGCTATTTGGGGGGGAAATTGACAGACTAGTTTTCTTTCAAAATGTAAATGGTTCACAGGTCTGTGTTAATTTCAACGAAAATGTTCTTTGGGGAAAAAAGTCAAAAATGTTTCATTTTGACAGTGTCAAAATACTTCAAAAGCATCATTTCAATTAATTTCATGTAAAAAATTTATATTATATTAAAATTAATATTTGGCTAACATATTATAATGTATTAAAATATTAGGACTGTCAATCACTTAACTCACAGGATTAACAAAAACATTAATAGCAATTAATCACAGTTTTAATTGCACTGTTAGACAATAGAATACCAACTGAAATTTAATAAATATTTTGGATGTTTTACTACATTTTCATATATATTGATTTCAATTACAACACAGAATACAATGTGTATATTATCTTTTATTACAAATATTTGCACTGTAAAAATTATAAACAAAAGAAATATTTTTCAGTTCACCTCATACAAGTACCGTAGTGCAATCTCTATCATGAAAGTGCAATTTACAAAAACGAAACAATGTGAAACTTCAGAGTCTACAAGTCTGTTCAGTCCTACTTCTTGTTCAGCCAATCGCTAAGACAAACAAGTTTGTTTACACTTACAAGAGATAATGCTGCCCTCTTCTTATTTACGTCACCAGAAAGTGAGAACAGGTATTTGCATGGCACTTTTGTAGCCAGCATGCAAGTTATTTATGTGCCAGATATGCTAAACATTCGTATGCCCCTTCATGCTTCAGCCACCATTCGAGAGGACATGCTTCCATGCTGATGACGCTCATTAAAAAAAAATTGTGTTAATTAAATTTGTGGCTGAACTCCTTGCGGGAGAACTGTATGTCCCCTGCTCTGTTTTACCCACATTCTGCCATATATTTCATGTTATAGCAGTATCTGATGATGACCCAGCACATGTTGTTCATTTTAAGAACACTGCGATGAACTGAATCACAGAACCCCCCTTGGGAGCTGCCACCTGATGTGCCAAGACTACTTCTGCCCCTGCTTTCCTGCCCTGGCAGCTCAGGACTTCAGTGCCCTGCCTGGTTTGAGCCAGACTCGCCCCTAACAGCTGTAGGCTTACCTGAAAGCAGCTTACAGAAGTGTTCTCGTCTTTAACACTCAGATGCCCAACTCCCAATGGAGTCTAAACCCAAATAAATCCATTTTACCCTGTATAAAGTTTATACAGGGTAAACTCATGAATTGTTCGCCCTCTATAACACTGATAGAGAGATGTGCACAGCTGTTTGCCCTCCTAGGTATTAATACATACTCTGAGTTAATTAATGAGTAAAAAGTTATTTTATTAAATACAGAAAGTAGAATTTAAGTGGTTCCAAGTAGTAACAGACAGAACAAAGTGAGTTACCAAGCAAAATAAAATAAAACACGCAAATCTAAGCCTAATACAGTAATACAAATGAGTACAGATGATGTCTCACTCTGAAAGGTGTTTCAACACTATTCTTTCACAGACTGGATGCCTTCCTAGCCCAAGCACAATCCTTTCCCCTGGTACAGCTCTTGTACCAGCTCAGGTGGTAGCTAGGGGATTCCTCATGATAGCTGACCTTTGTTCTGTTTCACTCACTTATATAGCTTCTGCATAAGCGGGAATCCTTTGTCCCTCTGGGTCCAACCCCCTCACTGGAAAAGCACCAGGTTAAAGATGAATTCCAGTTCAGGTGACATGACCACATGTCACTGTAAGACCCCAAGCCTTCATTCCTCCCAGCCTGACTCACAGGAAGGCTTGCCTGCAAACAGCCATCCACGGTCAATGGTCCTGGTTGATGGGAACCATCAAGATTCCAAACCACCATTAATGGCCCACACTTTGCATAATTACAATAGGCCCTCAGAGTTATATTTCATATTTCTAGTTTTAGATACAAGAGTGATACATTTATAGAAATAGGATGAACACACTCAGTAGATGATAAGCTTTGTAATGATACCTTACAAGAGACCTTTTGCATGAAGCATATTCCAGTTACATTATATTCTCACTCATTAGCATATTTTTATAAAAACATACAGACTGCAACGTCACAAACACTTTCACTGCAGATTTGACAAAACACAAAGAAGGTACCAATGTGAGATTTCTAAAGATAGTTACAACAGTTGACCCAAGTTTTAAGAATCTGAAGTGCCTTCCCAAATCTGAGAGGGACGAGGTGTGGAGCATGCTTTCAGAAGTCTTTAAAGAGCAACACTCTAATGCAGAAACTACAGAACCCGAACCACCAAACAAGAAAATCAAACTTCTCCTGGTGGCATCTGACTCAGATAATGAAAATGAACATGCGTCGGTCTGCACTGCTTTGGATTGTTATCGAGGCAGAACCCATCATCAGCATGGACGCAAGTCCCCTGGAATGGTGGTTGAAGCATGAAGGGACATACAAATCTTTAGCGCATCTGGCACGTAAATATCTTGCGACGCCGGCTACAACAGTGCCATGAGAATGCCTGTTCTCACTTTCAGGTGACACTGTGAACAGGAAGCCAGCAGCATTATCTCTTCCAAATGTAGACAAACTTGCTTGTCTGAGTGATTGGCTGAACCTGAAGTAGAACTGAGTGGACTTGCAGGCTCTAAAATTTTAGATTGTTTTATTTTTTAATGCAGTTTGTTTGTACATAATTCTACATTTGTAAGTTCAACTTACATGATAAAGAAATTGCACTACAGTACTTGTATTAGGCAAATCGAAAAATACTATTTCTTTTGTTTTTTTACAGTGCAAATACTTGTAATAAAAAAAATATAAAGTGAGCACTTTGTATTCTGTGTTGTAATTAAAAATATATTTTAAAATGTAGAAAACATCCAAAATATTTAAATGGTATTCTATAATTTTTTAATCGCACAATTGCGATTAATTTTGTTTAATCACTTGACAACCCTATAAAATATTAATACAATAGGAAAGCCAAAACAAAATTGATAGAATGACGCTATCAAAATTAAATGTTTAGACTGTTCCAAAATTGAACTTTCAGAATTTACATTTTGCAAAAATTTTTGAAATTTTATCTTTTCATTATAAACCAAAATGATTTTTTCCTGATGGGTTAGAAACTCACTGAATTGAATTTCCAGCTCTGATCTTTACTAACGAGAACAATCCTGATCCTCTGTTATAAATGCTCTCCTCCCACCTCCCTATTTATGTTTCCCTCAATCCTTGTTCTGCTATTCGCAAAGCCTTTCCAGATAGGTCATATTTTCCTATTCATGTATTGTTTGTATTGCCACCTCCCGAACACCAATTTGTCTCGGTCTTTTAAAAAATTAGGTGCCAAAAGCCAGTTGTACTCCAAATTTAAGCCTACCCCATGCAGCACAAAGCCATTATGTCAGTTTTACACCAATGCTCTGATAAGTACAAACCAATACATTTGCCTTTTTGCACCACCTCATAGAGATGATTCATGCAATTCATCATCATCTACAAGCCTCAGACACCACATCTATTGTGCAACTGTCTAGCTAGTATTCCTCCATCTTATAATGGCCATTTGATCCCCCACCCACACTAACCATTTTATATTTGTCTATTGATTTTCATATTGGTTTTAGCCTCTGTCCCCAGATCATACTGTATTCTAAGCCAACTCTCCAGAATATTTGCAATCCTTCTCAATATACCATAAAATAGATGTGTTCTACTTATGGAATTGCACTCCAACACTTGTAAAATTGAAATGCCCAGAATTAACCCTATTTTTCCAAAGCCTATAGACAATTTTCTTCCTCTTTTTCAAGAATCGTGTACACCATATGAACCAAAGAACTATGGAAGAAATAGAAAAGTTTACATCTTAACAGAGCTTCACAGATGGCTTCAAAAAGTGTGAAGTGCCCCCTTGCATCTCAATAGTGTTTACTCCAAGACCCACTGCTCTGGGGCACCCTGGCACCACCACCCTAACCACCTTATCCAAAGGGGAGGGAGGCACCAAATGCAGCTCTGCGAATAGGAACAAGGAAAAAAGTTTACAGACAATAGAGAGTTCCTGCCCCACAAAGTTATACTGCAAAAAAATCAAAATATTTGAGAGAAAGACTCAGATATTCAGTCACAGCTACTACAGAGTCAGCACTAAAAAAAAAAAAAAAAAAAGATGGAAGGCACCTTGGAGAAGAGACAAGAAACAGGTGTGTTGGGAGACTAGTGTCCATAAGCACTTGAGAGATGACCCAACACCAGTGGTGTGCCCCAAGTAAGAAGTAGAGTGGGTCAAAATTCTTCAAAATATAATAGATTATATTTTCATCGTTGCATGTGGTGGTGTGTGAAATAGTGCGTGTGAAGGCATTGTAATCCTGGCAATCACATGGAGTCGTGTAGAAGGGAGAAAAAGGGGGGAAAGCTGCAGGAAACATTTGCTACTTGTGTAATGGGATAATGTAATAGATTACATTTTCCAAATTTCCACACTTTTTGTAACTAGAGCCAATAACTAGATCCTATGTGTTAACTACCTATAGCAGCAATCAAGTTTGATTTTGAACAGTTACTAAGCATTTTCTGTGGACGTTACTAGATGCCAATTAAATAAATTGGGCTTTTTAAAGAATAAACCATGAAAGTGATGATCTCTGCTCTCCAGCAGAATGCTTCCAGAAGGAAAGAAAAAAAACTGGGATCTGATGCGAGTTTCGATTATACAAGTAGCAAATGTTTCCTACTGTTTTCTCACCCTCCCCCCCTTTTTCTTCCCTCTACACTATTCCTTTTGATTGCCAAGGTTACAATGACTTCACACACCACCACATGCAACAATTTATAAAAGTGGTTATCTGTTATAGTGTCCTTCTATACAGTAGAAACTTCAAACTTAAATATACAATATTAATGTAGGGATTCAAATAATATCAGATAAAATTTCCCAAAGCTATTACGCAAAAAAGCGTCCCAGTGTTCTTGAAGAGCTGCGTAGCTTGGTATTCTGGTTTCATTTAGATTCCAATCATTGCCTGAGATCTTCTCAAGCTGGACCATAAAGACAAGAACAATACTGATTGTTGCATTGCATTCTATTCTGAAGCATTATAAGTTTCTATTACATAGAAGTATGAACATCTTTGGAATTTCTCATACCTGTATGTAGTACGCAAGGCCTTACAATGTACTATTTGTATATCTTATGTAATGCCTCATTTAAACAAAGAAATACAAATGGCAAGTTGTCTTTTTTTCACCCACCCCCCTCTTTATATTATATTAGGGCCAGACAAATTACTGATATTTGCATTCTCTCTGATCAAACCGCACCAATAACTTTAACCTTAAGGATGGAAAGATTTGACTCCATTTTTTAAAAAGGAGGGGGGGAAGCACTATGTACAGCCTTGTCTGTCACTTGTAAACAAATCCCAACTAATTTTCTTTTCTCAGCTTTGGTTCTTATATTATACATGACTAACCTAAATGCAGATATTATTGTACCTTCTAATAATAAATACATACAGCTGTCCTCTGTGCACATAATTAAAGAGATGATCACAATTTTAAGCGATGGTACTCTTATCCCATTATGCAAGCACAGAAGACAGACTTTGGGGGGTGGGGGGAGGAGGTAAAAAAACAAACAGTAAATCGAAGTTCAAAAAGAAATAATAGGAAACGTCTTATGTGTGTCATTCCCTGAAGCCATCTACATTTTTATTTTTTAACTGCTTGTTGACATTTTTCTCCTTCCCCTGGAGAAAAATGTGAGTGGATTCTCTATCAAAAAAGGTGAAATTAGTTAATTTGCAGACAGCCCACAGAATGTCTTATATGCCACTTAAAACCCTGTACACTACTTAAAGCCAGCGTAAAGGTTGCATACAGGGTTCTGTGTGGTCTTTTGGCACAAGGAAATCTGGCACTCAAGGAGAGTGAAAGGAAAAATATGGGGCTGTCAAGGCTGTATCCCCACTTTGAACTTTAGGGTACAAGTGTGGGGGCCTGCATGAGGACTTCTAAGCTTAACTACCAGCTTAGTTCTGGTCCGCTGCCACCATTCCCTTCCCTGGGAAGCTTTTAGAAACCTTTCACCAATTCCCTGGTGAATACAGATCCAAACTCCTTGGATCTAAAAACAAGGAAAAATCAATCAGGTTCTTAAAAAGAAGGCTTTTAATTAAAGAAAAAGGTAAAAATCATCTCTGTAAAATCAGTATGGAAAATAACTTTACAGGGTAATCAAACTTAAAGAGCTCAGAGGACCCCCCTCTATCTTAGGTTCAAAGTACAGCAAACAAAGATAAACACGCTAGTAAAAGGTACATTTACAAGTTGAGAAAACAAAGTAAAACTAAGACGCCTTGCCTGGCTTTTTACTTACAAGTTTGAAATATGAGAAACTTGTTTAGAAAGATGGGGAGAACCTGGATTGATGTCTGGTCCCTCTCAGTCCCAAGAGCGAACAACCCCTTAAACAAAGAGCACAAACAAAAGCCTTCCCCCCCCCCCCCAAGATTTGAAAGTATCTTGTCCCCTTATTGGTCCTTTGGGTCAGGTGTCAGCCAGGTTACCCGAGCTTCTTAACCCTTTACAGGTAAAAGGATTTGGAGTCTCTGGCCAGGAAGGATTTTATAGTACTGTACACAGGAGAGCTGTTACCCTTCCCTTTATAGTTATGATAGGGACTTTGTATTTGTTTTATTTTCAAAGTGGGATTTAGTGTTTAAAGGGGAGGTGTAAGGTCTTAATGTAAGTTTTGGGGGGGGGAGTTTCTTTGGGGGAGGGAGAGAGGGAAAGGCTCACAAAGAGGCAAAGAGCTCCAGATAAAAAGTAGCAGTACCCGTGAAAGAGCAAAATCTACCTAAAGTGAGTTGCAACAAAACGCTAGACATGTGAATGAGATAGCATAGCAAGTAGCCGAGGGATTAAGCAGTTATAAAATTTCCTAGGGATTTACTCCATTGTCTCTGAATTTCTAAATCAGACTTCTAAAATAATCTGGAGACAGACCAGGAACCAAGAAAGGCAACAGAATACAAGAGTTCTGACAAATGCCTGGAACTAGTGATACAACGTATTTTCAGTCCTTGATCCATGCCCTATAGTAGCTGCTGCAGTTTTCAATTCAAATGAATGCAAAAATTATACATGACCCGACCACAACAGAAGGCAGGTGAAAGTATTTTCAGGAACAAGAACTATTGTCCTGGGCATTCTAAAAGACTGATGAGATGCAAAGGAGGTGGTTTAATTAGGCCACAACTTTATTACCTAACACATCTGGGAACTGACCAGCAATAGTTCATATGGTGCAGGTAATCATTCCTTCCTTAATGATTTTCACATGGCGGAGGGCTGCTGGCAACTCCCTACCCAGTTGCTGGGATATCACCACCCTCCCCTCATATGAGGATTATGGGGCTGAGGAAAGGGGGCTGGTCTTCCCATTGTAGTGGACATTTTGAGCCCCAGACCCATTCCTCAGCTTTCTTAGAGTATTCCTTCTTCTAAATCCACTCCCAGTTTATCAGAAAATCAGCCACCCTATTGAATGAGTACTGTACTGGACACCTGCCACCTCCTAACTCGTGACATCTTGCATCTTACCTTCTGATCTTCCCTATTGGGTCCCTGAGCTATTGTGGAAAGGCAAACAAAACCTACCCTGGCCAATCTGGCAGCGAGTTAAACATTCCTTCCCAGACTCAAGAGAGACGCGTGCAAAATGCCCACAGCAAATCAAAAAAAAAAAAAATCTGGTTTTACTCTAATCCCGGGGTGGGAGAGTGGGAGCTGCTAAACTGGTATGAGAGATTAGGCACAGGCTGAAGAGGCAAGATTTATACACCCTTCCCCAGGTACACATGGGCTAATGGCTTACTCCAGCCCCACTGGCCTTCCAAAGTGCTGCTAGGATTGCCAGCTTTCTAATTGCACAAAACTAAACACCCTGGCCCCGCCCCCTTCCCTGAGGCCTCATCCTGTCCCTTCTGAGACTCTGCCCCCTCACTCCATCCCCCCTCCATCTGTCACTCGATCTCCCTCACCCTCACTCATTTTCATTGCCCGGGCTGGGGCAGGGTGTTAGGGTGCGGGAGGGAGTGAAGGCACCAGTTCAGGGTGCGGACTCTGGGGTGCAGCTAGGGATGAGGGGTTTGGCATGCAGGAGGTGGCTCCGGGCTGGGGCCAAGGGATGCCGAGTGTGGGAGGGGGTTCTGAGCTGGGACAAGGGGTTGGGGCATGGGAGGAGGTGTGATGTGCGGGCTCTGGGAGGGAATTTGGGTGCAGGATGGGGCTTAGGGCAGGGGGTTGGGGCACAGGCTCAGGGAAGGAGCTTGGGGGTGGGAAGGGGCTCAGGGCTCAGCCAGGGGGTTGGGGTTTTGGAGGGGTCTCAGGGTGCAGGCTCCGGGCAGCGCTCACCTTGGGCGGCTCCCTGAAAGAAGCAACTCATCCCTCGGCTCCTAGATGGAGGTATGGCCAGGTGGCTCTGTGCGCTGCCTGCACCCGCAGGTGCCACCCCCACAGCTCTCATTGGCCACAGTTCCCGGCCAATGGGTGCTGTGGAGCCAGCACTCAGGGCAGGATGGGGGCAGCGCACGGAGCGCACCGTGGCCGTCCCTCCACTTAGGAGTCGAGGGACATGTCGACGCTTCCAGGGAGCCATGCGGAGCCAGGTATGGAGCCTGCCAGCCCTGCGCCAACAAGACTTTTAATGCCCCAGTCAGCAGCGCTGACTTGAGCCGCCAATGTCCCTTTTTGACCAGGCGTTCTAGTTGAAAGGGTCTAGGGGACCCTTAAAAGGAGCACTACTCTTTTTCTGGGCTGCCCAGACAAAGCCCCTCACCTTGAGGTTGAGAGGGTTACATTCTATTTGAAAAGTCAGCCAGATGTGTTTCAATTGAACTGTGGATCAACTCTTTTTAAATCAAAGACATGCTATTCTGGCTAGTCCATAAAATGCCCCCAATTTTCTTCTCTGGTCTGGCAGCTTTAAGAAAATCAACAGATAATTAAAAAAAGTTCAGACTGAGATTTGACTCCCCTTTCACTTAATGAGTAAATACATCTTATGCAGTTTTAAGCTCTAAAGGCTCAGAGGAGTTTTGCATAGTAGAAGCTTCAGAGATTGGGCATTAAATAGAAACACCAAATCCTCGTGAACCACCAAGTCAGGAGGGCCAACAAGCCTTAGGTTTTTGGTTTTAATTGTTTTTTTTATTTAAATAGGAATTTTACTTTCATGAAGTCCAACTCTGCTTTCAAAGCCTTCTCCCTCTTCACCAGTTATTTTAGCAGCCTTCCCTCACACTTTCCAAAATTAAACTGATCTCTGGCAATTTCACACCCATTCCATTTGCATTTTTATCTATTCATGAAGTATTGTCGCCTGTTGTGCAGACAGAGTCCTTAAAGACTTCTTCATTCCCCTATCTGTAACTGCAGGAGCTCACTCCCATTGGAGAAGCTTGATTAATTTCCTCAGTCAGTTAGTTATCATCCAGAGGGAACATTTCCTATAGCAGAGGTGTTGGCCCTCATTAAAAGGTTTATGGAAAATACAATTAGCAGAAAGTACAAATTGCAAAAACTGGAGTGGAATTACAACGAGGAGTCCTTGTGGCACCTTAGAGACTAACAAATTTATTTGGGCATAAGCTTTTGTGGGCTAGAACCCACTTCATCAGATGCATGGAGTGGAAAATACAGGAGCAGGTATAAATACATGAAAAGATGTGATTTGCCTTATCAAGTGTGAGGTCAGTCTAACAAGACAATTCAATTGACAACAGGATACCAAGGGAGGAAAAATAACTTTTGAAGTGGTAATGAGAGTGGCCCATTTCAGACAGTTGACAGGAAGGTGTGAGTAACAGTAAGGGGAAATTAGTATTAGGGAAATTAGGTTTAGGTTTTGTAATGACCCAACCACTCCCAGTCTTTATTCAGGCCTAATCTGATGGTGTCCAGATTGCAAATTAATTCCAGTTCTGCAGTTTCACGTTGGAGTCTGTTTTTGAAGTTTTTTTGTTGAAAAATTGCCACTTTTAGGTCTGTTATTGAGTGACCAGGGAGATTGAAGTGTTCTCCTACTGGTTTTTGAATGTTATGATTCCCGATGTCAGATGTGTCCATTTATTCTTTTGCGTAGAGACTGTCCAGTTTGGCCAATGTACATGTCAGAGGGGCATTGCTGGCACATGATGGCATATATCACATTGGTAGATGTGCAGGTGAATGAGCCCCTGATGGTGTGGCTAATGTAGTTAGGTCCTATGATGGTGTCAGTTGAATAGATATGTGGACAGAGTTGGCATCAGGGTTTGTTGCAGGGTTTGGTTCCTGGGTTGGTGTTTTTGTTGCATGGTGTGTGGTTGCTGGTGAGTATTTGCTTCAGGTTGGGAGGCTGTCTGTAAGCGAGGACTGGTCTGTTCCAAGGTCTGTGAGAGTGAGGGATTGTCCTTCAGGATAGGTTGTAGATCCTTGATGCGCTGGAGAGGTTTTAGTTGGGGGCTGTAGGTGACTGCTAGTGGCATTCTGTTACTTTCTTTATTGGGCTTGTCTTGTAGTAGGTGACTTCTGGGTATCCTTCTGGCTCTGTCAATCTGTTCTTCACTTCACCAGGTGGATACTGTAGTTTTAAGAATGCTTGATAGAGATCCTGTAGGTGTTTTGTCTCTGATCCTTCAGACAGAGACAATGTGGTTGTATCTTAGAGCTTGGCTGTAGACAATGGATCGTGTGATGGGGTCTGGATGAAAGCTGGAGGCATGTAGGTAAGTATAGCGGTCAGTAGGTTTCTGGTATAGGGTGGTGTTTATGTGACCATTGCTAATTAGCACTGTAGTGTCTAGGAAGTGGACTTCCTGTGTGGACTGGTCCAGGCTGAGGTTGATGGTGGGGTGGAAATAGTTGAAATCTTGGTGGAATTCCTCAAGGGCTTCTTTTCCATGGGTCCAGATGATGAAGATGTCATCAATGTAGCGCAAATAGAGTAAGGGCATAAGGGGACAAGAGATGAGGAAGCGTTGTTCTAAGTCAGCCATAAAAATGTTGGCACACTGTGGGGCCATGTGAGTACCCATAGCAGTCCCGCTGACTTGAAGGTATAAATTGTCTCCAAATCTGAAATAGTTGTGGGTGAGGACAAAGTCACAAAGTTCAGCCACCAGGTTTGCCATGATGGTATCGGGGATGCTATTCCTGATGGCTTGTAGTCCATCGTTGTGTGGAATGTTCGTGTAGAAAGCTTCTACATCCATAGTGGCTAGGATGGTGTTTTCTGGAAGATCACCAAAGGATTGTAGTTTCCTCAGGAGGTCAGTGGTGTCTCGAAGATAGCTGGGAGTGCTGGTAGCGTAGGGCCTAAGGAGAGTGTCTACATAGCCAGATGATCCTGCTGTCAGGGTGCCAATGCCTGAGATGATGGGGCATCCAGGATTCCCAGGTTTATGGATTTTGGGTAGCAGATAGAATACCCCTGGTCAGGGCTCTAGGAGTGGAATTGTTTCTATTGAGAAGTGCGTATGACAAATCTAGCACCATTTACAGTTATACCAGGAAGGTACTACTAAAAAGATGCATTAGTTTTAAAATAAATCTGAAGCCCTATTTCAGAGCATTATTTTCTACATGCAGTAAGATGGGAGCATTTTAGCCTACAGGTAATTGTATTAATTACTTACTAAATCTGATTGGGTCTGCACAGGGGCAAAATGTCAACTGGCACTGAGAACAGCAGGGGGTTAGAACACAGTCAAAAGTGATTATGTCAAGCAACACTTGCTACAGGATTTAATACAATAGTTTAAAGCTTAGAAAAAGAAAAAAATTATAGGGCAGACACAAGTCTAGGAATTCACTGAATGAACTGACTTGGTGTTATACAGGGAAAATTCAAGGACTACGTAATACCAGAATGGTCTCTGCGACTTTAGGGTCGAATCCTGCTCCCACTGAAGTCCCGAAGAGCAGGATCCAACCCTTAGAGAGTGATGATATTGGATGCACAGAGTAAGGTAACAGATCTGTTCTTCTGAAACAGACATGCATGGCAGATTTCATTTAGAAATAATCACTCCTACAGAGAGAGTACAGTGTTCCGGATTCCAGGATATATAACGACCACTATGGCTGTAATTTGCGACATCCAATTCCAAACTCTAGGGTTCAGAGCTGTGCTAACTAAACCAAATGCAAGTTTTATTGTATTGACCAAAATGCGGTTTAGTGCATTTGAAACATCATGAGTTCATCAGCACTGCAGCCTTCATGTTTATTCACAGTAAAAATAGAACAAGCTTCTCCATGTTATCCAGCCAATGTCCTTAAACTCCATAGACCCAATAGGCCCTGTTTTCAAGAGTGCTTAGACTGTTGGGAGTGGAGCTCTTCTGAAAATCTGGTCCCACATCTAAATTTCCCCCCCACACACAATTCTTTAAAAAAAAAATCCACATACACATTGAGTCAGTGCATGCCTTTTTCCCTGGACAAAATTTGAGTCATTTTACTTTAGTCTCCTGCAGCTATAGAAGATGGTGCAGTGCCAAAATATTTCACATGCAGACATCAATACACTGTCTACTATCCCAGACAGTTGCTCAAGGCTACCAATTATCAGACTATTAAAAAAACCAGAAAACAGCTTTATCATGAAGTTATAAAAGGGAGCCCTCCATTTTCTGAGGCATCACCAAAATGGCCTTCAAGTCTGCTGAGACAGAAATATGGTATGAAACAACAGTACATACTCCTTTATTTATTCCTGTCACTGGAAATTCCCTTTGACTGCTACAATTCTCCAATCACTCACACATAGACTTATCCTTACTGTCAAGAAATTAAGGGGGTTACTGACAGTAATAAAGTTAAGCATGTGCATAGGTGTGTGCAGGACCACAGCAGTGGCCAAAGGGCAGGGCCGCCAAGAGGATTCAGGGGGCCTGGGGTCTTCGGAGGCAGGGGGCCCCCGCCACCGAAGACCCGGAGCGGAAGAAGCTCCGGGGGCCCAGGCCCCGCGAGAGTTTTCCGGGGCCCCCAGAGCGAGTGAAGGACCCCGCTCCAGGGGCCCCCAAAAAACTCTCGTGGGGGCCCCTGCGGGGCCCGGGGCAAATTGCCCCACTTGCCACCCCCCCTCTGGGCAGCCCTGCTCAACACAGCCAGATTTTTAGATCAGACTTTCCAAAGCCTAACCAATGTTCATAAAAATCAAGTGACAACATTAAAATGTTTACCACACTAAAAATTAAAACTGACTTTTAAACTACACTATAAATGCGGTGCTGAGCTAAAAGAGTTTTGCCTATTAAAAACAATTCAATTTTTGTAATTTTCCCTTATGAAAGACGCATAACTAAGTGTCCAAGAGGCTTTTCACATTGGAAAATGCTGTTATCAAAATAATAAAAAAACTAATAGTTGCAGATTAAGCGGATAAAGATTTTGAGCTGGTTAGTTCTTTTTTTGTCACCATTAATTATCTAATTTTAGGTCCATGAAGAGGAGGAGGGAAAATACACAAGACAAGAAGAGAAGACTACAAATTAAGAAAAGATCCTCTGCCATTTTGACAGACCTATTGTTTGTTCTACATCATCTTGCGAAAGTGGGCTTTTGTTATTTGTACACCTAGAAAGATTTACTAACCAGCAACCAGCACTTCAAAACATTTTGGGGGTGGGGGGAAATTAACTGCAATGAACAAACTACATAGGAAGTCTCCTGGCAGCTTTTAAGAACACAGCATATATATTAAAAGTTCAGGAGTACTTTTCAGGCTTAAGAATGTCTCCTTTAGTCAAGTTATTCACCGCACTATGCTCATGTGATTTTTTTAGGGGTGAGGATCAAACACTTGAAAAAACTGCTTCCATTTTAAAACATCATGAAAGATCCAAGTTTGATGAAGACTACGCGTTCTTTGTGCTTCCTAGAATCATGTGTCACTCAGCAGTATACTTGCCAACTTTTCAATGGTTGGAAATACGTTTATTTCAATTTTTGGCATAATAGCATAGCCACACAATGTCATACAAAGAGTCATCAATAGCATGGGGAGGGACCTAGATTTTGGGGTTGGGTGGTTGCTTTTTTTGTTCTTGTTAAAAAAAAATTTCTAACCAGAGGTCTGCAAAGCAACTACGTAAGAAATCAAAGTCTTCAGCAACACTCCACATCTCCTTCGTTGTGTGCCTTCAATGAAGGGGGGGGAAAAAAAAAAAAAGTGTCCTAACATGGAAAAAAGGCATTTATTTTTAACACCTCTCAAAGCTCTTAAAGTTTCCACTTGTTTCTGTGAAGAACCTTCTGTCACACTTATGGCATATGAGGGACTATAGTCTTTTTGAGTTAGCAATGACTCAGGTTTGTGTGTTTTGTGTTTAAGAAAGTGAAACATTGCATAAAGACTCCCTGATGAATAGCTGGATGCCCTTACGGTACAGTAACATCCACTGCAAGAGAATACACCTTTTCACATTTCATGATAAAAGTTCATCTGCAAACCTTCAGTGTGGTTCAAATTATAACAGTTTCTCTTCTGCACAGCATGAAAGTCAATATATAGGTCACTGAAGACACAATTCTCTCTTCTTAATTTTCAAAATAAGCCTACACTTCATAAGAGATGCCAATTAGCAGCCCAGGAAACTCCTATTGTGAGGAATTGAGAGAGAGTTTTTAAGAGCCAGGACAATTGTCAGCTTTGGTTTAATAAGAACCAAAATTAGACAAATGAACACACTCACTGTTTTCAATTAGGAATGGGCATCTGTCTACTCCTTTAAAGGAGGCACCCTTATTTGATTACAATTAAAATGGGTAGTCAATGTCAAACATACCACCAATACAGCCTCCTGAAGCCAGAAGGGGAAATCAGCTCATTCATCATGCTTCTGCTTTCACACCATGACACTCTCAATTGCTAAAGAACCTTCTAGAACCCTCCAATGTCACTTCCTGGCCTTTTACTGAAATGTAAAGTTTTTCCCAGCATGAGGAAATCATGGTGTATATTTACAAGAGAAGTCTCATTTTCCTTTGTGAAAGGTCATTACTAAATTCTTCAAGACCCTTCACTATCCACACCCTACCTATCATCTTTTATACTTTATCAAGATGTCAACTCCCACCTCCAACCAGCCCACGGTGTCTTTGGCCTTCGTCACCTACTTGTTCTGATTTTCAAACAAGCACTTCGGGCTTTCTCCCATGCAGCCCTTCATGCTTGGGAGGAGCTCCCCATAAAGATCCACAAAGCTACCTCTATCTTTCTTCAGATGCCTAAAGACTCTGATGTGATGCCTGCAAAAAAAGTGACAACTGTTAATCCATTGGTATCCTGTGACAACTGCCTACCATGAGGACCAAAACGGTCTCCTTGTTTCATTGTGCTCCTCTATATTTCTGTATGACCGGTTGTCTGTCTTACTGGTCAAGTGAAATACAGTATTACACCTCTACCCCAATATAACGCGACCCGATATAACACGGTAAAGCAGTGCTCGGGGTGGGGGGGGCGAGTCAAAGCAAGTTCGATATAACGCGGTTTCACCTATAACGCGGTAAGATTTTTTGGCTCCTAAGGACAGCGTTATATTGGGGTAGAGGTGTATATGCAACTCAATGGCAATGACGACATTTCTTTGTCTGTAACCCAATAACTTTTAAACACTGCACCTCATCAGTTCCAAAAATTTCAGAAAACGTTCAAGGGCATCAATGAGCAGATTTTATATATATAATCTCTCTCTCTCTCTCTCTCTCTCTCTATTTATATATTTTAATGAAAATCTAAGAACTGGAAGGGGAAAATGAGGATCACAGAAGAGCCTGATATCTGGTTAGCAGACACAGAAGCGTCAACCCTGAAATCCTCTATAGATCAAAGAGCTGATTGATGGCCACCACCATCACCTTCCACCATTACAATACCCGCTTTTTAGCTCCTGTCCATTCTCCCAATACAGTTTAAAAATGTTGGCATCTCAAATGACTTCTACCCCAGGCAGAAGAAATAAAGGCGAAGGAAGGGGACTCAGAGTATCTGCCATGGAGGAAGAAGGGAGATTCAGGGACTCCCTGCAATCTGCCTAAATAAGGTATATGGGCACACAGTGAGCTTCTGAGGGGAATCAGAGGAATGCAAAGAGTCCCTGGTGCATGCAATGAGCTCTACAGAAGCAATGAAGTGTGATCCTCTAGTACTTACTTCCATTATACATTATACACTCTTTGAGGCAGGGACAATCTTCAACACAAAGAGGTCCTGGTCCAGGGATGGGGCGTCTAGGTGCTAACACACTAATACATCTTCCAAACAACTATAGCACAAGCATTAACAGTGCAATCTTCCCCACACACTGCCTCGCCAAAATGCCTCAGTCCTAACCAGGAGTAGCCAGCTCAGTCTACATTTGGTTTCTTAATTGAGAATGACAAGATTAGACTCTATATAAAACCTGAGCAACATCCTTTTTGGCTCTGGTCCACCAGAAGAGCTGTAATTGTCTGCAGTGTAGCAGAGATGTTAGCATTACAGCACTCGAGAGATCATACGTAAGACACACTGGTACATTTTGCCAATATTTTTAAGGCAAGGACTCATTTTAAAATCACACATCTTAAGTGGAGTGGGAAAACAATTATGAAAATAAATCAATGAACATGTCATATTTGATCAACTGTCTTTCATACATCCAAAAAAGCCAGGAGGTGAACTGACATTTCAGAGCACAGAAGAGCAGTCACTGAGGATCGTGGATGAATACTTTTTAAACTTTACATAGTGTTATCTAATCGGTGACTTCTTTGGTATACATTTACGCACATCCTAGGAAGTGAAAAAACCTCCTTTCTGTGGAAAGCAGTACACAAAAGCAAGGTAACTAAACAGTATTTTGACAGACAAGCAATGCAGGTCTACATCAGAAATAAAAAAACAAAATCCACCAGATCTTTATCCCTTCTTTGAAGGGTGAACCTGGCCAAAATTTACTGTGGACAATATGATCAAATGAAATTGAATACAAATAATTTGAGAGATTTTTAAAATCTTGCCAATGACAGCCCTCTGATAATTCTTGCTTCTATGTGCGCAATTCAGATTTTCATTGGCGACACGTGCCATATTTCTGGAATTATGCATCCATCCCCATTTTCTAAGATTATTCCATGAATTAAAGTGATTTACAATATTCAGCAAAATCTGCTACAGAGAACTGCATTCCATGTAAGGTTTATAATCTGTCGAGTGCCAGCCATGCCATATATTATATTGGAAAGGCCCTTGTCATAGGTCCAGCTGACCACCCCTTCTTGGCCACTCACCAGCTTGCCACGAGGGGATCCAGTCACTGGATCCTCTGAGTTTACGCCTCCAGAGTCTGAAAAGAGCCCTAGCACCATCCCTATCTTAAGGCCTATGGGCATGCTCTTGAAGTGCAGATCTTCTGTCACCCCTTCATGAGAGCTATGACTATTTGGTCCCCTGCCCAGCCCCTAGATCCAGTACTGAAACTTCCCCTATAGCTTGAAGACACCCACCCCAAGAACTTCAGCTATGCAGGCACTTCGGCTGCAGTTTACACTCCCTCAGGGACACGTGATAAGATGCATCACATAACATATATAGACTTTGCACAGATTCTAAATACACACACACAGATCTATACAAAAATAAATAAACCCTATATGTATTTCCCTGCCTCCATTTCCTAATCTCTCCAAAGCATTCTTTAGCCTTGGGTCAAAGTTGTCTGTGGCCATCCAGGGTCCTTATGTTTTAGTGCATGGCTTGGTTTCTGAAATAGAGAGCCCTTTTTCCCCAGGTCTCCTCCTCTGATCTTGGCCAGTCCATCCCCTCTACCCCACCCAAATTTCCTGTGTGGCTGTCCACGTCTTTCCCCGGTGAGTCTTTTTATAACCTCCTGCTTGGTCACCTCTGTATGTCCTGCTTGGGAAAATTTCCACTTTCTCCATTTCCTCCACTCCCTCGAGACAAGAAGAGGAGGAAGTATCTTCCCCATCTTACCCAGACTGGTTTCCCAGGAAACACAGTATCTCAAAGTGCTTCAACATGAATAGATTGTTGAGTTTTAACAACCCACTATTGTCTCTAGTCTGAGACACACATGCTCAAAGATTTGTCTGCAATGGTGGATACACAGAGGCCTTTCATGACCCAGCAATTTCATATCATCAACCAGAATTCACTAGTGGTACCAAATCAGAGACCTAAATTGGCCTTCCATTAAATGGCATAATTTACAATTTCCATTATTGATTTGTTCCCCTCTCTGCGCTGAAAGATCAGGCTACAGTTTGACAAGCTTGTGACATATTTCAATCCCAAACAATACCTTTGGGGTCAATATTATATTAAGTTTATGTATTACTGTGGGCCAGGGACTGTAAGCAACTCCAGGAGGGAGAGTAATCACAATTCCTTCAGGAACCAAAACCTGAGTGTCTCTCTGTTTGGAAAGGGAGGGAGGTGATTAAGGTAAGTCACTTATGTTAAAAACACTCCAGAGAGATATAACACCTGAAGGAGGCTTGCATATACTAGTTCAAACTCTTTTTTTCAGAAACCAGAAAACAAAGAAAGGGCTTTTGATATTAAAAAGGCTATGAGTTAGGACCTTCTTTCTGATCCAGCCATTGGACAGGAACCTTCTGTGCAAGAGGGACTCCCATCCTTGTGGAAGGGTTGGAAAAGCTGTGCCCTACTTACTAGGGCCCAATGAGATTGATGAGTGATTCCTGGTATGCTTAGTGTGTATTTAAATCAGTTTATGGTTTTTAACATGTTTTCTGTGTAATGCCTTTACCTTAACAATAAACATACCACACAACTCTTTCTAAGCAAGTAATTGTTGGCAATATACTGTTCAAAGCCCTCAAAGAGAAAACAAACCACAGGCACTGTTAGGTAGTCTGGCTTGCTGGGGATATCACAGCGTAAAGCAGGGACCTTGTAGCCTTAAACCACCCCAGTCAGAAAGGATGGATACACAAGGCACACATTCCAAAAACAAAAGTTCATGCTGATAGGCCCTCAACCATCACTGACAAATTTTAAATCAAGAGTGGATTTTTTTTCTACAAGATACGCTCTACAAATTATTTTGGGGAAGTTCTCTGGCCTGAGTTACACAGAGCAGACTAGATGATCACAATGGTCCCTTCTGGCTTTGGAATCTATGAACTTGTACATTCCTCCAAAAGCAGATTGGGGAAGATATAATGGCACTGAACACAACTCTTCAATGTACAGCACCAGGAGTTAAAAAAAAACAAGACCTCCCCAAATTGGATGCTCAGATACAGTGAAGTTGGACATAACATGTAAGTTACAAGTTTTCTAATGATGGAACTGTTCGGTGTTGATGTATTGTGACCTGCATTCATTTTTTCCTTATTTTAAAGCTAGAGAGTGACAATGAACAGAGAAAAATGGGATTGATATACTATGATAAACTGAAAAACTAGAGTTATTTTTCTTGGAAAGGAAAAAAAGAGTTAGATGCACTTGACTGCAGTATCAAAAATTATGAAGAGGTAATGAAAACTGATGGGTAAAAGAAGGACCGCATTCTTATAAAAAGAACTGTAAACTTGGGTCAAAAGATGAGCAAATTTTTATTTTAGGCAGTGTATAGTCAACATGTGGCTGTATTATTGGGAGATTATAATAACTTGGATAGCACTTAACATGTTTCAGAATGTAGGCTGAACACCTAAGGAAGTAAGAAAGGATGCCAAGCACTGCACAGGCAGGTGCATTTATGGGACTTTCCTCTTTCATTAAGTGTCCGGTATTAGCCACTGCTGGAGTCAAGATACTGTATTAGACTGACTAATGTTCTGCACACTTGTTTTAGATTAACAAAACTGAAAAGGCCCTGAACCACCACGAAAGAGGGAATGTCTTCATGATCTAGATTTTTATAACAGCCACATTATAACGATTTTTACTCACATAGTATATAGTGTAGTTGGCAACTGGGAAATAAAATTTAAGATCACCTAAACAGGCTAACTTCAATAGTATTAAAAAGATTAATTGGGGGGGGAGAGGAAGATGAAGACAGGGAAGAAGATTTTCAAAAGTATCTAGGGTAGGGTGACCTGACAGCAAGTGTGAAAAAATTGGGATGGGGGTGGGCGGTAATAGGAATCTATATAAGAAAAAGGCCCAAAAATCGGGACTGTCCCTATAAAATTGGGACATCTGGTCACCCTAATCTAGATCTAGGGATCTGAACACAAGACTTCCCCACCCTCAACACTCAATCATCATCATTATAGGATGAGACAGTTCCACTCATGAAAGAGAAGTGGTAATCTCACACAGCAGGTAAAAATCAGCATCACTGTGGTAATATGATCAATCCCAGCGAGACATTCAAAGGGTGTTTTATACACCAGAGAACCATTGATAGCCGAATTGATGGGGATTGCACCATAGTACGGACCAATGGTGCAGTGTATCCACATCAGCCATGCTGCTTTGGCAGTTTAGCCTTGTGCCCCACACTTGTGCTTTTCTACGCTATTGCAGTTATATTGCACTTTGTGTAGCTGCCCAATACTTCTTGATACAGCAGTTTTTGGGAGAGATGGGGAAAATCAAACTCCCACAATCCTATTATTCAGACTATTTAATCAGAAGTAGTAACCTGGTTCAGTGAACGAAGCACTAGGTATACCACACTTAATACTATGGTAAATGCCTTAATAGGACTGATAACTGGAAACACTTGCTTCCAATCTCAGCACTCCCATTGATCCTACTTAGGCAAGTCAAGTCACTTCACTTCTCTGTGCCTCAGCTTCTCCATCTTTGTAAACAGGAATATCTACCACAGAAGGAGTGCTGCAAGGAAGGAACAATGAGTGGCCTGAACAGAACTGAAAATGTGTTATGTGCCAAGAATTAGGGTTTTCAAAACCAAGGGGAGAAAAGGAAAAACAGATGTAGGAAGAGAGTTCCCTATGTTCCAAAAGTTATACAACTAGGTTCTTGGGCATAAATGGCCTCCAGACTTCCAGCTTTGCTACTCTTCTCAACCCAAGAATAAACTCCTCAAAATCCAGCATCTCTAAAATTTTCAAAGGCTACCACTTAAATACTGCATCTCTGGAGACAATTAGGCAATAACTATTCTGTAACATATTAAGTAAGATGGTGCCATTCAGCTGGGGGTGAACAAAACAAGGTGGAGAAATGTACCTTCTTCGTTCATGTCTGGTGGCAGACCTGTAGTGACACTAAGAAAGGGGGGGGGGGGGGGGGAGGAGGTGCCTGCATCCAACACTAAGAGTATGTCGGACTCTTGTTAGAGATCTTTGTGGATGGGCAATTCATATGTGGTTCTTTCATAATCTGATGGGTTTTTAGAAAAGTCAAGGAAATACTGTGCATAAAGAATTTCTTTGTTGCTAAATTTCAGAAGAATAATCCTAAAAGAGCCTTACTCCCTTATCCTTATACAAAATTACTTTTTTGGCTCAAGGAGCTTTACAATTTTGCTGTTTTTTAAATTAGTGATGGAAGATCTAATCACAGATTTGTTAGACTTAGCTGCATATTGAAGGGATAGTATAGGGTTTTCTAGATCCTTCCCAACTCCCAACAAGAACCACTAAAAGAAGTCTTCAACTGTATGCACTACTGGAAACATTTTGGATTTACCATGGATTTCCTCCCAGTAACCATTCACAATGTGAGTTTAGCAATAAAGAAATCCATTATCATGCTCCTAATGCCATATGGGAGAACAGGATTTTGGCAGAGTAATGGAGCAGCAATTGCCTAGCAGAGAAGCGGGGGGGGGGGGGGGGGGGGGAAGAGACGGACACAATAACTTCCCCTTACACAGAGGTGACCAACAAGTTGTTCCTGCTGAGTGCAAAAATCATTGATTTCCCTATTAGTTAAGTTGCTTTATCCACGCCGCAGACAGTCTGTTACAGACAGTGGGGCACAATTTCCCCCCACCCCCCCGCGCTTACTACAAGGGTTAGGCAGCAGACGATACTACTTCAACAGAACAAAATAGATAGATAAGGGCATGTTTGTCAGGGCACCAGTTTCAAGGAGGCTCCAGTAGCCACAAGGTTTACTGGCTAAGAACTGGACGTAGAATCTCTCAGGAACATCATTGATTTGAATTCATCTCAGATGTCACAGCCTGACAAGGAATCCAGCCAACCTGTGATATCACCACAGTTAGAAACATCCAAGTCTTCTTATGTCTGGCAGCTAGGCCAGTCCTATTTCAAACCTCTGGTTGCAGAAGAAGGCACAAAGTATTCTAAGAAACAAGAGGAAAGAGTTTGACTAGGGTTCTGTTTGGTTTGCTGTTTGTGTTTCTGAAGGATGTGGACTGTAGAAGAGAGTGGATATGAGGAGTCAAAGCACTTTCCTTGAAGCAAGTTTAAAAAATAAGCTGAAAAACTTTAAGTGAACTCATTACCAAGACAAGACACACTGGATTGATACCCCTGCAGACTGCATTTCTCCATGTGCTACAAAACTCAGCATTTACATAATGTTTTATAAAGCACTCAGAGTGCTTTACAAACATTAATTGACCCTCACAACATCCCTGTGAGATGGGCAAGTACAATATTTTACAAAAGGGTATAACAGGAGGTATCAAGAGGTTAAGACACTTGCCTTGTGACCTTGACAAGAAGAATTCATCCATCAGTCTAGCTTCCACTTCTCAAAAAGGTGAATTAACTACAGCGAAGGGAGAACAGTGTCTACACTGAAGCACTACAGCAGCTGTGTCACCATACCAGTTTACGAGTAGACATTCTTAAACTATGCTGCCTCATGTCACAAAACAAGTACACCATGGACAGCAGTTGTGCTACGTTCCTCACACATGTGCTTCAACTCTGAGGGACCACAGGGCAGGTTGAATGCCACGTACAGTCAGTCTTGGTCTTCTCTGCCAAGACTACCAGCAAATCAGTTGCAAGATGGATATTTCAGATGCGCACCCTTAAAAACTAGGAGCTGGACTTCGATCACCAACGCAAGTGTCACATGTAGGTTATTAACCTGCAGATGGGAATGGCTTTTAGCCACTACTGACTTGGCCCTTATCTGAGGTAAAATATGGTTTCCCATTACCATTTCCTGAAGTCACCCTCTCTCTTACAGCTTCTCACTTCCATCATCCAGCTTTTCCACTCTGTACTGTCTCACGGAGTTACCAACTTAAGAAAAAAAGGTGCTAATCATTCTACATGAAATGTTTCTACTGTACATTGGACTTTTGGAGATGGCAATGAAGTTGTGCTGTTCCTCAATGTCTACTTCTTATATTGTGAACTGGACGGCTTCTCAAGATAGAAATCTTCTTGGGCAGTCTCCTCTCCCACAATCCTGTCAGCTACAGGCATGCTTACATGAAAAATATTTGGACACTAACTATTGCAAGAGAGAGAGGGAGACTTTAAATGCAATGTTTTTTTCTGCTTCATTTTATCTCTACATTTTGTATCTGTGCTATTACCTCAGGGTAAGAGTTAACATTTGTAAAATACCATATCTCCCCTTGTTTACCTGCAGCCATCGTTGCTCTAATTGATTCAGGTCACACTGTAGTTTGCCTCTGTCCTCCTGCGAGTTTATTACCTCTTCAATATTTTAAGATTAAATTTACATCAAAAGAAAAAAAAACAAAGCAATAGGGCACATTACACAGAAGAGAGTGGTCATTTATATTTACTCTAGAACTTGAACAGTGTTTTGGTCGGGCTACATTTAGCAATTGCTTGAATATATATGGTTTCGGAATGATGAAGGAGCAGCTCTTTGGACCACCTGGAAGAGATTCGTTGACAAGTTTGGACACCATGGGTCAACAGGCCCCATGTCGCTCTCTGTCTGAGGGAAAGTTCCCACCCACCTTTTTTGAACTTGTAACCTCTTCTTTACAATAGGATAGTTTAGACTGTGAAATTATGCCTAAAAAAAAAAAAAAAAAAAAAAGGTACATTTTATATGCAAATATATTACTGTTCAATACAACGCGATGTGTCCTTAGTTAGAATTACAGGCACTAAGAACAATGATTCATAATGCTGTTACAGACAAGAAACAATAAAGGCAGGTTAAAGAAATGAGTTCAGCATACTTTAGTATCATTCCTTCATTCTGGCTTTCTGACACATACATTTTCAAAGCCAGCATAGCAAATTTGATTTGTGGCAGATTAAGAGCTACAAACACGCATAAATAACCAGACCATTCATTGAGGCAAAGTTGCAAACTGTTCCTGAAAAGAGCTTTTACTAAAATTATGCTTTTTGTATTAATCAGTATACCCAAACCTCGAACTTAAAAATGTACACTAACCTTATTCAGGAGACCAGCAGTGAACACCAGACATGGAGTACCCATTGCAACAAAATTAACTAAAATTACCGTATCAGTTACTAAAAGTGATGACAAGACTCACTGCCCTCTGCATTAATTTTTTTTTGGGCGGGGGGGGGAAGGAGAGAAAAGAGGTTTCTGGAGATTATTAGGATGAAATCTCTTACCTGTTTTCCATCTAGTGTGTACAGGCGTTTAACCACTCCCGAATCCAGCTTGATGGCATCAGTTATATCAGTAAGAACCTGTTCAAATGAATGTGCTGTCTTCTTATTAAGCAGAATCCGGACTGCTTTACGTGGTTTCACACCACTCCTGATGATGGTGACCAGTTTAGGCCTAATGAAATCCTTATTCTCTCTTGCATCTGAAGGACTTCCTTTGACAGTGGCAAGAGACGGCACCGTACGGGAAGTGGATGTTGTCTTAACATTCACTGACCAATTTGGGTTTACATTCTTCGTGTACTCCAGTTTTTTGAAAGGTTCTATTGAACCACACACATAGCTCTCCCCTGAAGGGGGAAAAAAGGAGAAGAAAAAAAAAAAAGTGTCAGACCAATAAGTCAGACTAATGTAAAAAGACTTCTTACACAACTACATCCTATTTTTGATCTGCCCTGTATCAATCATGTCTTTTCTCTCCTCTACATCCTCTCTGCTAAGACATTGCAGACCATAATATAGTCTTGGAAAGATGCACCTTGCCATCTACTCATAGCATAATATCAAGAAACTATATTTACACACTAGATTAAAGCAGCAGTTTTCTTATTTGCAAGTTCTTCAGACAGTTTTTTAAATATACTTTGAATACTCCATTGCTGCTGTTTAATATAGATATGCAACAAGCAGAGTTTTCCAACCCCCCCCCCCCAATAGATTCTTTGGAGTGGCCCTCTGATTTCATGTATTCAATAGGATTTTCAGAGGCTCACAGTGCTGTACACAAAAGATAAGTCTCACATACTTTTGATGTAACAATACACAATAGTACTAGGAAAAATAATTTAGAAATAATGATATTTTCCGTAAAATAAGGTTCTCAATACTTGAATTTAAAATTGTGTTAATTTCATAGTGCATAATCAAAGGCTCATTTTTTTTAAAAATGAAAGTTGAAACCTTAATTTAAACTAATATGGAAAGAGTGTATTAAAATGACAGATCTCACAATGTTAAAATACTTCTGGCCCAAAAGTTACAAAGCTTAACCACAGTGTTAAAAAATTGATTAAGGCCACTAGAAACATTTCCATTAAAAATACCATTACAATATTTTCTGTTTAGAATTAAACATTTCCCCTGAAGCACAAACACTGTATCAGTGCATGAGCCAGAAATGATATTGGCTAGTGTACTCAGTGCTGAAACTGAACTGAGTGCAAGAGGTAAAACCAAGAGAATTCACACAAACAGAATGTAGATGTTTTCATTCTTCCAGTTTCAGTAGTTTAATGTATGTTAACATAATAAAACCCATGTGTTAGTACTTAAGCCCAAGATGCTTTGTGCTGTTCAAGGGGGGGGGGGAACCCACTCCATGCCCCCATAACAGGAGATAGTACGAATCACTGGAAAAATCTAGGACAGCAACTGCAGGTTTCTGTTTGTGTGATATTATTAGGGCCCTACCAAATTCACAGTCCATTTTGGTCAAATTCACGGTCATAGGATTTTAAAAGTCATAAATTTTTGATTTCAGCTATTTAAATCTGAATTTTCACGGTGTTGGAAATATAGGAGTCCTGACCCAAAAATGAGTTGGGACTGCGGTACTGCTACCATTACTTCTGCGCTGAGCGGCAGCTGCTGGCCAGAAGCCCAGCTCTGAAGGCAGAGCTGCTGCCACCAGCAGCACAGAAGTAAGGATGGCATGGTATGGCATTGCCACTCTTACTTCTGCGCTGCTGCTGGCAGGGCGCTGCCTTCAGAGCTGGGTGCCTGGCCAACAGCCGCCTCTCTGACCGCTCAGCTCTGAAGGCAATGCAGAAGTAAGGGTGGCAATACTGCGACCCCCCTAAAATAGCCTTGCAACCTCTTTGCAACTCCCTTTTGGGTCAGGACCCCCAATTTAAGAAATGCTGGTCTCCCCTGTGAAATCTGTATAGTATAGGATAAAAAATCACACAAAAGACCAGATTTCATGGTTCGTGACACATTTTTCATGGCCGCGAATTTGGTAGGGCCCTAGTTATTACGAACCAAAAGTCGGTGGACAACAAAGGAGAAATGAGCTTTTAGAAAGTAGTCAAATAAGGAGGAGAAGTTAATGGATCTCTGGACCAAGTGGGATGTCATTCCATTCACATGGTGCAGCATGTAAAAAGGCATTGATATGAGAAGATATGCAAGGGTCAAGACTATCATCACTGGAGAAGTAGACGGGCTGGGGACAAGAAGATCAGATAAGAAGTAAGATCTGAGATCTATGCCAGGATGGATCTGTGTGTTGCCCAAAAGGTAACAATGAAAAGTTAAGCACTTGATGCGGCAAGCAAGGTGAAGCCAATGGAAGGACTCAAAAGGAGGAGGCAACAACGTCAGCAGAACAAATGAAGAAGATAATTTTAAAGGCCATTATGGAGGAAGGTGGATACAATGAGAGTGTCAGAAAAGCCAGCAAGGAGGAGATTACAGATATCAAAATAAAAAAAAATTAAAAAAAAAAAATTGTAAGAAGGCTGGATTGTCCCTTTTAATTGGACAATAAAATGCCAGGATGGCAGGGGAAGGGAAACATTTAATTACATTTTATTCATGATGTAGATTCAAGTTTGCAATAACATTTCAAATGTCATTGCAAAGCCTAGGTGTTAAGAAATGACTGACCAAAATAACCCCCCTTCTGCTACTTTTATGGGAGACAGAATTAAGCACGTCCTTTGCTACAAATGCACATAGCTGGTAGCCTCAGAACAAAAGGGTTTAGCGATTAACTGTAGTAATGATCTAAGAGTGATCAAACAAGACACATTCTCTTTTATCCGTGTCCCTGACCAATATTTTTATCACTAACTGTTCCATTGTTGCAAGGTCAAACACTATATAAGTGCTCCCTCTTTGTGTAAAACACCTCATCCATAGATTTCAAGAATTTTAAAGTACAGCTATTAATATAATCAGAATTTCTTTTAAAGAGTGTTTATACAGACATATTTTATGCAATAAGTCAATACACTGTATAGAATGGGTTTACTTTTGATATAGAGGAACTGGTGTCAAGGTATTTTAGGCCCTCTTACATTAACAAAGCCACTTATTTCTGGGCATTCACAATCAATAGCAAAATAGTGTGTGCCTACTTAGGTTTATTAAAATAGTTTGCAGGCTTTTCTGACAGTTACAAGTTTACATTAAGACGGTGTTGTTGCAACACGGCAACTGACTGAGCAGTCACTGAATTAGAGGAATACGGTCTAGAAAAAAAAGTCATTTTAGAATGCTGTCATATTTTCAACGGGCAGGCTACCTCCATTCTGCATTTTAGTTTACAGCGAAATATCAAGCTGGTTACTTAAATATATTATGGATTTTTACAGCTACTATTACCCCAAAAGATAGACCATTAATGTACCAAGCATGCAGGATTTTGCCCCCTTTTTCCCCAAAAAAGCTTTGAGTAGCCCATTCTGCATAACTGGGTCCCTTCTGAATAGCAACAGATGAGTGAGCATGTCATGGTGCAAATAAGTACTGACTCTTAGTTATAGCATTAGTAGCTATTTATAAAACAAAACAAAACTAGAGTGAGAAAGCAGTCACTGATTTTGTTGGCTTGCATGCCAGACTTTCTCCGGCAATTTTAGCTACCAGTTTTACTGCAGCATTGCACCAAACAGTGATATCATCCTTCTACTAAGGTACATTTTTCCTAAAGGGGAACAGCCTAGATTTCATCTGGTTCTAAATGCTTATGTAGATTTATATAACTTGCTCTACCTAAACTGGACCGTAATTTTAATGGCTTTTTGTTTGTTTTAAAGAGGAGGATGAAGACTAGATAAAAAAAATGTGTAAGTAGTCTTAAAGTTGTGATGCAATAGGGTGAGTTTCCAATAGAGAATTACAAATATATCATCATTTACCATAGGACAACTTCAGGGACGTCAGTTTGCAGCCGTGGGAGTCACACGTATATGTTCCCAAAGGCCTCTGAATTCAACATTTGAGAAGTGTTTTGTATTTGTCCTGTCCTAAGTAAACTACACCCTGATTTTATAGTGATACATATATGCGAGTTTTTAAACACTGGGGCCCCAATTCAGGAAAGCATTTTTATCCAGGGAAGCACTTAAGCACATTTAACTTTCCTGAATCAGGACCCTAATTGACAGTGGTCAGAAAGTTCAAAGTTAAGACTAATCCTCCAACCTTAATTGCCTTTGTGATAAGACAAGCCAGTCACAATGCAAAGAGTGTTCACCTTGATTTTGTTTCCTATTCTAAAAATATCTTTTTTCCCTTAGAAGGTAGATTAAACAAAAGCCTTTCTGTGACTAACATGGAGTGCTGGAATTATGTCAGTGCTCATCAGGGCTAGGATCCATAATCCAATGAGGAGATTCAGTATTTTTCTTCTACTCTATACTGGTAGCCACAGAACAAGAGAGTTATTTTCCTTAAGTATCAGAGGGGTAGTCATGTTAGTCTGGAACTGTAAAAAGCAACAAAGAGTCCTGTGGCACCTTAAAGACTAACAGATTTATTGGAGCATAAGCTTTCATGGGTGAATGCCATGCATCTGACGAAGTGGGCATTCACCCACGAAAGCTTATGCTCCAATATATCTGTTAGTCTTTAAGGTGCCACAGGACTCTTTGTTGCATTTTCCTTAAGGTTCACTCACAGTTGCTATAAGGCAAGTGTAGACACAGCCGTAGACTTTTAGCCATAGTTTAAATAAGAGCCTCAGGCTAAAGAAGAGGAAGCCCCTTAAGTTTGGGCTTGGATAAGGTTGGGCTGGCTGCGATTCAGTCCGAACAAGACTGAAGTGATTTGGAGAAGGAGGAGGAAGGGGAAGACAGAGGTGTATGGAAGCAATCCGATCTTTCAACTTGGACTTTGTCAGTCAAAGCTCACAATCAGGGGGAGCTTGCTGGAATTTCAGGTGCTTCATGTCCAGGTAGCAGCAGCAGTGGCCGGGACGCCCATTAATAGCCATAAGGTCGCAGTCATTCTTTCCCCTTTTATGGGGGACCAGGACAGTGGTTGTAATTTGGTAAGGGCTGGTAAGGGCCAACAGCAAATGACTACCCTAGAGGTAGAGCCTGGTCCTTTTCCTAGCCTGAGATACCGCAGAGGGTCTTAAAGGGGAGCTTCCTGGCCCTTGTGATTGGACAAGGCCAGAAGAGGGTAAATTAGCTGGTGGCTAAGTTATGTGAGTGGGAAAGGTTGATGGTTGCCTATCATGCAATTGCATGTTCACATCTGAGGAATGGGGAGTGGATATGATTACAGCGGCTATTGGGGATGGAACTGTTAGCCATATGTGAATCCAGCAGGGATTTTGAGGCACGGGTGGCAGTGGCAGCCAAACAAATTGCTAGTGCCTCTTGGCAGCAGGTGCCCAGTGCAAGTATTGATCAACAGGGGGTCTGGTTCCAGAATAAAACAGAATTGAAGGTGGATTAGGGGAAGGCATCTCCTAAAGAAGATGAGGAATGAGGCTGGATCTCCTAAAGTCTGGTACAGGGAGGAGACAGCTGCCTCTTGCCCATCCCCTTAGCCCTCATGTGGGGGGAAGGCGATAGAGTCCCAGGATAATTGGGTGGAGGAATGATGGTAGCCTTCCACCAGGTGGAATAGACTACAAAGAAAGGATGACAACCAAACATTAAATGTTGCGGATGTTCAAAGCCCTGATTGCATAAACATTTACACATATGCTTAATTATACTCATGTGTGTAGTGCCATTGAAGCCCACTGCACTATCTACAGATGCTCAGAATGCCACTGCAAAGATCACTTTCCTAGCCTGTCGCTTTGACCAGGTCACCTCTCTTTGAATCCCTCCATTTTATCCCCTTTCTCTATCTCATCAAACATCAGCGATTTGTCTTCACTCTCAAGGCCTTCACAGCTCATCTCTCACTCGCTATTGAAGTGAGAGCTTCTGCTTCCAAGTAGCCCATGATGCCAGCCTCTATCATCCACTTACCAAACAAGCACCTTCCTTCTTTCTTCCACACTGCTCCCCGTGCTTGGGGGGAGATCCCTAGAACCATGCACAAAGCTACCTCATTACTCTCCTTCCAAACCCTCCTTTGAGGTAAGGCCTACCAAAAAGTTTCACAACAATTAGGTCACTGGTGAACTGATACTTCTGCCTGCCATGTTGACCAATATTGTATCATTGTTTCCTTGTATTCCTCTGTCTGCATCCATCTGTTTTATACTAAGATTATAAGCTGTTTGGGCCAGGGACTGTCTTTTTGTTCTGTGTTGTACAGCGCCTAGCACAATGGGGTCCTGGTGAATGACTAGGGCTCATAGGCACTATGGGAATACAAATAAAATAAGCACGATCATGGCCATAGAGTTCATGGTTTATTTCTTTTTGGTAATTGGACTATTACCACAAGAGCTACGGTTGAGGAATATATAACCCCTGTTTTAAAGTTTTCATGCTTAATCCAATCTATTATTGTTCTTAGTTAAGATGTACAGTAACAGTTCTTAAGGCTAGGAACTGCTAGACCACCCTTCTCTTGGGTTCAATTAATACACTTCTATGAATCCCCAGGGTTTATATGGAACAGCAAGAGAAATTAATCGTTTGCCAATTCCTGAGAGTTGTGTACAGAATAGATAACTTAGTCTTGCTACATCTCTATGATCAGGTAGTATTTGCAATATGTAGTTTCTTGATTTCATTTGTATCAGGAGGAATGAAAAAAACTTCACCTTTTAGCACCCAAATCCATATATAGCAAGTCAATATTCAGAAGCTATTTACAACATTAGATTTGACAGCAGAAAGTAACTCTGAAAGCCATTACAGCCCTTCATTTGGCTGAGGTGAAAGGAGAAGGGAAGGTAGCAAATTATGGGGACATTAAAGATCTGTGCACCTTTCCTTAGCAAAACCAAGGGCATTTCCCATACTATGGGTCTTATTGCCAAAGGAATCGGAGTTGAATTTTTCAAAGTAGTCCAGATTTTAATTTAAATGAATGGAAGATGCATCTAAGATTCCTGAAGTGTTTTGGGGGGGGGGGGGATTTTCACCTGACTGGTTGTTTCTGGAATTAGGCTTCCTGCATACCAACAAAGAACACGGCTGATGCAAAGCAGCCAATTTGCATCCTATTTGTTCCTTCGGGACTACCTCCCACACAGCTCCGTTATAGCCACATCCTTACAGCCAAGAGCGTCTCTCTCCAGAGCCTGTCAACACCTCTCATGAGTCATCCTAGGAAGACAGACAAAGTCCTCCCTCATCCTACTCCTACGGGAAGGATGCAGCATTCTCCTCAGTGGAGAGGGAAGGATAAGAAAAGAAAGAACCCTGAATTTCAGAATGAACCATCACTAGTTACAGGGTTTGCACCTAAGGGCATGTCTACATTTACAGTGCAGCAGTGGCACTGTACTGGTACAGTTGCGTTGCTGCAGTGCATGTGGTCAAGACGCTCTATGCAGACAGGAGAGAACTCTCCCATTGGCATTAACACCCACCCACCCACCCACCCACACACACACACACCCCGAGTGCCAGAAGCTAGGGTCAGTGGGAGAAGCTGCCACCAACATAGCACTGTGCACACTAGCACTTATACCAGCTTAACTTATGTCGCTCAATGGGATGGAATCCTCACACCCCTGAGCGATGTAAGTTTTGCCAACATACGTGGCAGTGTAGACGTAGCCTCAGGAAGTCTCATCAAAAAATGTAACATCCATCAAAAAGAAAGGAAGATATCTGAATGAGAAAGATCTCATGAAGTTAGTACATATAGTGAGAGAGCATTAGTCTAATCATAAACACAAAGCAACACGTGACATTTTAAAAGCCTGAACAGGAATGTAATTGGGGAGGTGGTAAAGCCAAGTGATTTTCCAGCTCTTTAAACAAAAAGCAACAGCTGCAAGCTAATTATTGCTGTTATAAACTAGCAAAGTCTGTTAAATTTGAAAAGAAAAAGAAAAATAAGAGGTTTAAATAAAAAACTCATTCCATTAACAGCCAGTGTGTGAATCTGTACTCTGCATTGTTCTGATTGGCTTGTAAATCTGTAAAGTATTCCATCTTGCAGTTTTATACAAGTACGTACATACAGCACCAGATCTCCAGAACAGACCAACTCTTTTTGGGTGGGGCAAGCATGTAATTTTTAATTATACACAAGGATTTACTTCTTTCAATCCCACCAGTGGCACATAGAAATAGGAATATACATTTTAGATTTGAGCATTACACCAACACTCGGTGGACAGGCAGGCAGGGGAAGAGAAGACATTCGGTTTGCCTGCCCCAAATTAATCAACTTTCTCTCTCTTAAAAAATAAATAAATAAATAAATAAATAAATAAATAAAATAAAAAAAAAAAAATGGAGATTTTCACTTTAAACACTGGTATTCCAATAATCAATAACATCTACATTATTTCACAGGTTGGCAATAACATACATTACTAGGTAAGTACATCAGCTGATCAGGTTAACATTTGCAAGGTAATTTAATTTTAATATACCCTCTGCATCATGTTCGCTGTCCTTGATAGCTGGCTTTTGCACAGGTTTTAGCTGCCAGCCAGTCAGTCAGCATTTATATTAGGGACATTTGCTTCCTGGTGACTGCATCAGTAAATAGCATGAAGAGCTCAATTAATTATTTAAAGAAAAGAGAAGCATGGTCCTGGAATGGATAGCAATGGCTATTTCTTTCATTGCCCTCCTGGTAGTTACTCTCCTCCAACCTAATATAAATACTGCACAGGTCTACTATTGCTCCAATCCTACCTTGGAATCTGAAACCCTGAAACCAGAGTTATGGGCTTGAACCTGCAATCCCTTACTTATGAGAGCAGTCCCACTGACACTCAAGCACCCATCTTCCATTCAAGCACCTTTACATGGTCTTTCATTCTGCCTCCTACGCAGGGAGGAGCTCTGTAAAAATTCCTCCTTCACCACTTTGTCCTCTTTCAAACCCCTCCTTAAGACCTTTCTCTGCTGTGATGCCTACAGAAATCCCTTGATAATAGCTAAGTATTTTGTGTGCCGAGATTGCTTTGTTATGCCAAATATATTGTTTATTAGTATCTTCTTTCCCTCCCCATATTAGTTTCTCTACCTGTTCCCCTTCATCATATGCTGAAACGGTTAGTTCTGTGTCACAAGGACATTAAAAAAAACCCACACAAGTGGGGGGTACAGCACTTAGTACTTCATTGAAGCCTCTAGCCATTATAGAAATACAAATAAATACCTCCTTACATCAATGGGACTACTCACATTAGTAATGGTTAATAGGTCAGGACCAAATTTGCAGGGTTACTCAAGGTTTTTGTTTAAGAGTAGAATAGTACTAAAAAAAAAAAAAAAAAAACAAATAAATAAATAAAAAAAATGTGGAGGACTCTTCTTCCCTCCTACCCACATAGGCGAAGATTTATCTTTAAGTTTTGCTAAAATACATTCACACAGTTAAGACCACGGGCTGGGCTGACAGCAGGTCTCTCATGTTACTATGTTTGGGGATTAAATTATGTTTTATCCTTTCCTCTGTAAAGCTAGTACACTCCAGAACTATACCTGGAGCTCCATTCCACTTGACTAGGAAGAAAGTTAGACACTAGGTTTTGTTATTCTACTCTTAGAACTGTTCTCTCTGTATAGAGAAAGAAGCCAAAGGCAAGACAGCAGGTATCTTCGAGGCAGTGTCCTGCACTTGAGGTGAGGGAGCCCCAGTTTAGAAGAAGTCTGAATTTGGAGCTCCCTAGCACTAGGGAACAATGTGTATTCCACCACTGATGGGTTTGATACCACCACTGCATTGCAGGGAGAAATAAAATGGCAATTTATGGTTCAGACAATGGGCCCTGACTGAGCTGAAGAGTGATATTAGCCTTTATCATAGAGCCTACTTTTACTTCTGTTAAATAACTGGAGTACTCTCTAGTCACATGAGGCAAGACATTTATTGGAGAGGAACAACTAGAGGTCTTCACTATGAAGTGAGAGAAATTCTTTAAACCCCATCAGTACTGGCCTTTAGTATCACCGAGGACATCTGCTGTTGTAACAAGTAGATAAATAAGGGTACAATTGGCTTCATCTAGTTTAGTTTACAACCCTTTGGCAAGGTTTTAACATGAAATGAGGAACTGTCAGAATAAGAGAGCTCTGAAATGTAGGAGGGCTACCATGAAGGGAGGAGAAAGGGAAAGGTCACCACTTTCAGAAAGGACTACAGAACCCATGGTCCTGAAAGGAGACAAATAGCTTCCTCCTAAGTGCAAGTAGACAGCATATGCTTTTCAAGCTATGATTGAGATGTACATTCTCTCCCATGAGAAAAGAAAAGCCTATGTGATAATTTGAGTCACAATACTATAACTTTCCACAAATATGAGGAGTACAGTCATGAAGACGCTCAAAACATATTTGAAATATTAGGCATGCATTGATGCAAATATAACAGTGGTAAAGTAAAGTAGTGATACAGACAGGAACTTTACACCCTGCCTCTCTTAAATATTCACCTTCCACTAGCTGGTCCAAGGTGGAAATCTTCTTGGCACCATCAATGGTGTAGATTGTTCTCACTCCCTGGGGCAGATTCACATTATCAGACAGAGTTCGGGTCAGATCAGCCAACAGGGCCTCAAAAGATCTAAACCGGTCGGGGGAGATGGCATAGACAATCCCTTTGAAATACCGGTCTCCGTTGCGATAGAAACGAACTTTCTTGGCTTTTTTCTCAGAACTGAGGGTTTGTAGAGTGCGGGTTCGGTAAAAGCTGCAGTGGGCACTGTGGGTAGGGCTAGGCAGACCATTTACCCGTGACCCTCTGCCATATCGCTGTGCTTTATCACGCTCATCAAAGTGTTCCAGCTCCATGTCTCTTCCAAAGGACATCTTTGATGTAAATCTGGGGTGATAAAGAGAAAGAATTCAATGGATAAAGTATTTTTAGAACTCCGTTTAGAACTCATAAGAATTCAGTGTACAAATAAAACACTATAGGAGGCTCTCCTGTAGAGTGATCAAGGTTAATCAATTAAACCCTGCTACATTTTTTTAAAACCATAACTATACAGCACGTTGGAAAAAAACGTGTTCACCAGAAAGTAGACTCTGTAACCTAGCTGCCATTTTTATACTATCCCAAGAAGCAGACCATTACCACCGCACAAAAAAAGCTTTAGATCAAAAACTAAGGAGAGACACGATGCCTATGTGACATTAATATATGGTACAAAGTTGAGCAAGTGGGAAGAAGAGCAGCTGAACTGGTTTTTGCTAATCTTGCATCCAAGTGAAGCTTCCAATCCTATTAAAAGTGACACAACCAACTCACTCATGCTCTCAGCATTGCTCATTCCAAGTCTGACCACAAAGAAGTTGCCACTTAGTGGATTATATTTACTGACAGCCAATGTGTGACAACCAATTAAGAACATTTCAGAGGAAGCAGTCATGTGGGTTGGCAATAGAAATCAGAACTATTAATACAAGTGAGTTGGCTGTGTTGGTCATTTTCACAGATGAAAAAGTCTTGCTCCAGACAACCATTACATCTTACCTCACCCATGTTCTACACTAGACTGATTGGCGTTAACACCACTCCCAAACCTTTAGCACACACACTGAACAGGTGGAGGCACTCAATTACCACAGAACAAACAGACATGGTTAGTAGGCGCTCCTGAAACTAACATCATCCACTGAGCAAACTATCTTACAGAATATACAATAAAGGAGCAAAGCAGTAAATATCCTTTACCAGTGTTCAGAATTTGTCATCCCTGATAGTTTTTCCTGGTGAAAAATCTGTAACTCCAATTGGTATAAATCACTGACTGATTGATGACTTGAGAAACATTAAATGAATTAGCAACTGATGCCAGACACCTGAGACAACCACAAATAAGGCTCCAGGATGACTGGGTTCTTGATTGAATGTTTCCAACTTTTTAATATAGCACATACCGTGAAGATCTTAGCCATTTTATTTATATGTAAGGGAATGTGTATTTTAAAAAAATCCTGAACTAATCTTGTGAAAAACATAAAACATATGTTACTACAACTTATGTCAGTCTTCATCTCTATATAAATAAATCCTTCAATTTTATTTGGTTTGTTATTTTAAACAAATAGACTAGTCTCATTTAGTTTTAAGAGCCACCTAGATTTGTCTGCAGAACAGCAAAGAACAGTACATTTATTTATAGCACAGATTCACAGACCTAATTTAGAAGGGCACTCTCTCACTGATTTCCAATAAAAAGGGGAAGAAGAAGAAGAAAAAAAAAAAAGATAGACCCAGCTTCATTACCACTAATCATTAAATGACAGTTGCAAAACAAATCAATAACAGAGAAATAGTTCAATATGACAGAGAGATGGACTGATACCATTTTGTTTATACAAGTATATGTTAAAGTGAATAGTGTGCCCCCGTGCCCAACTCTCAAGCATGTGAGTAGTCCCTCCCAAATTCATAGGACTATTCACATGCTTAAACTAAACATGTACGAAAGCCAATGCAAGATCAGGGTCCTTGTGGAGGTTATTTATTCCAATTTAGTGAGAGCTTGACTCATTTTATTATCCAAACATGGGATCCTGGGTATATTTACATACTTTGCCTTGTATCTGCATATGAAGATTTGCTGTACTAAAAAAAAAAAAAGAAAGAAAAAACCCACACACCCAGCCACCCTTCCTCCCCCCGTCCCTGGAAAACACCTTTCTAGACCAACCCCTGCCCCCACCCTGACAAAACTTAATTTCAAAGAAAAGAACAGTTCTCTCTGGACCAGCACTTCACTGTCACCCCATTTTACTGAGAACCATAAGAGTTACATTATTTAAAGGGGCATTGTCAGGTCAATATAGGCCCAAGATTAACACCGTGTTGTGTGGGGGGTTTTAAAGTTATTACTCCAATAAAAGCCATTTATTGGGATGTAAACATCCCCTTACAGAGCTCGCAATCCAAAGACCGCACTTTGGAAGTGAAACTGATGAGAACAAAAAACCAACCAAAAAAAACCCCAATGTCTACTGTGGTTTCATTATCCACTGTGGTTTCATTATCCAAACCAAGTCAAATTAAAGAAAAAAGAAAACACACACCTTCCCTGTAAAAGAAACATCTCAAAATGTTCATTTTTAGTAATCTTAGGTCTTACTAACAGATGATATGAGGAATGATCCATACTACTTTCACAAATGATTTTTGCCTCCAATTAAACCCCTTTAAAAGGGAAATAAGATTCTCCCTAGAACAATGTGCTCCTGCCATTCACACTCCAGTGTGTTCACATCAGAAGGCCAGACTAAGCCAATGAAATTCTAGACAATTATTTGATCAGATGTTACTATATAAAAGGCACAGGCCCCACAGTTCATACCACACACATCTATTAGAGGCAGACACACACACACAGAGTAGGTGTGAGTGTGTTATTACATAAAACAATCACTCAGACCCAAATACATACACTGATAAAATAAAGATTATTGAATAAAGACTGAAACAGAGTGGATTTTCTAACGATTTCCTCGATTCAATCTGATGTAGGTCATAGTGGTTTCAAAAAAGATTTATTCTTCTGAGGTGGCACAAAACGTGTTTGAAATGCAACTAAGCCAACTGAACCCTCTATTCACGGGCCATATTGTGCCATCAGTTTTTAAACAGGAAGCTCTGCTTAAAAACTTATGGCATGATTTGGCCCCATGCTAAGAGAGAAAAATACATTTTCCATAACTGTCTGCACGTTTTCAACACTGCAGGTATAATTACATAATTAGCTTCTCCAAAATCAGAGAGAAAAATCGCCAGAGCAAAGCAGCAAGGTGCACTATAAATGAACAAAATGGAATTTAAAGCAGAATATAGAGTCGGTGAATACTTAGTTAGCCACCTCTTAAAAAAAGAGAGAGAGAAAAAAAGCGGAGCACGCTATTCATACAGCTGGTTTGCTCCACAGCAGAATCTGCCACCCAATGTCAGACCATTTCTCACACAGAGAGAGGATCCTCCTCACAATCTCTACCACACACCAAAAAAAAAGGGGCAAACTACGCAGCACCAACTACAGCAAGGGAAAGCGGGAGCAACATAGAGCCTAGCCACCATCCTGCCCTCAAATTCAGCTCTCCCAAAAAGCGGAGACCCAGACAAAAGGGGCAGGTGCACACACGCAGTAGGGTGGCTAGAAATGTACATTACAGCGTTCCAGGAAAAGCTTGGCGAGGCTCACCCCAGCACTAGCCGGCATGGAAATTGTAAGAGGAACTGCCTTTGGTTTGGTAGATCAAAACACTTACCTATTTCTTGGGGGCTGGGGGTTAGAAGCGCCTTTGCCCCAAACCTAAGTAGGCTGGTTGTGAAGGGGGTGCTGGGTTTCAGCTGAAAGCGCTCCGATCAACAACTCCCCCGCCCTGCCACCCTGCTTTGATTGCAACTGTGGTCGCAGAGAGCAGCTTGGATGCCTTTTGTTGTGTGTCTTCTGGCCCCCCGGCTGGCCGGTGCTGCTGGTGAGGCTGGGCGGCAGCTGCTTCGCCTTTCTTCTACTGTCTGCTGGTGATTGCGGCGATTTGCATTAGCCCGTCCCTCATTGAGATGCTGCTCTTCGCACCAGCCTCTCGCCGGCTCGCTCTCTCCAGAGGGCGGCGCCGCCACAGCCTCCCTCCCGGCGCCGGGGGGAATAATGCACTCAGCCGCTCCGGGCCGCCTACCCCGCCGGGCTCTTCTCCTGTGCCCGCCTCGGCGCCCTGTCCTCCTGCCTAGGTGGGGCGGAGGAGAAAGGGGCGCTGCTTCTCTTCGTTAGTGCCTCTCGTGTGAATCCGGGGGGGGGCAGAGGCCCCTCCTGGGAAAGTCAGTCAAAACGTGAGGTGGCCCCAGCCCAGTTATTTTCCACTGCCCCGCAAATCGCTGTCAGTGCACAGCGCGGGTCAGGGGCGGCTGCTGTGGTGCGTGCTTCACTGTTCGGAGCTGAAGCAGGATGCGTGCCCGCGATGTGCTGGGCATCACTTTCTGCTGATGGCAAAATAGAGGCTGGCTGGCTAAGCCTGCACCCAACCTTCAACCCAGTCCTACCTTAGGCGTGTGCGGTGCTGGTTGGCATGTTGTTAACCAGACTATCCGCTCTCTCTTAGTGCATGTCTGTGCATTATGGAAATATCCTACTCTATTGCCTGCATAGTGTGAAAAGGTTCTCTTCACCCTTTGCCACCCGGCCTTATGTATTAGCACAGCACAAGACAGATCCTATGATATTTACCTAAAGGCTCATCTACACTATGGATGAGATTTTCAATACTGTATGAGAGATTTCCAAGCCAAATCTCCTTCAAATTAATGGACATTGGGCATGCAAATTCCCTGGGTAGCAGGGGTGGCGAGCTATATGGTGCCCGTGCTCCAGCAATATTCAGGGCCTGGGGGCCCAGCTCCACCAATGTTCAGGGCCAGGTCTCTCCCCCAGCCCTGCCTGCCACCCCCACACGCTTCCTCTGAGCATCCCTGGGCAGTGGGAAGCTGCTCCCTGCAGCTCCATGCTGCGCTCTGCTCTGCCAGCTCCTGCCATCAACTGCTGCCACAGGGTCCTAGAACCTCCTAACCACTAGTGCCAGGGCAGGCTGACCCTGACCCCATCCTTCCGCCTCGGACGGACCCTTCCCTTTTCCAGCAGGACCCTCCACCAGCACAGGGGGGGCCCCCACCCACAGTCACTGCTCCTGCCCCATGCTGGGCAAGGGGCAGTCCCATCCCCCACTCCAGTGAGGGGCAGCAGCAGGGGAGGAGGTGCACACATGATGGCAACCCCCCACTCCACACCCACCACAGGGGAGGTGAGGGGGCTTCCTGGGCCTGAGAGGCACCCTAGGAGCACGTGCAATGACAGTGGTGTGAGGTGAGTGTGTTGCCAGGGAGGAGAGAGCTGTGGGGGAGTCCTCTCTGACCCCACTAGGGGCAGCCTGCCTGCACCCCAAACTCCTTATCCCCGGCCCCACCCCAGAGCCCACACCCCCAGCCAGAGCCCTCATCCCCCACACACATCCCAATCCTCTGCCCCAGCCTAAGCCTCCTCCTGCACTGTGAACCCCTCATCCCAGGCCCCACCCCACAGCCCTCACCCCCACATCTCACCCCTCTGCCCAAGCCCCTCCCACACACCAAACCCCTCATCCCCAGCCCCACCCCAGAGCCCTCGCATTTTTACATTATTTTAAAAAATATATATCGGCTTACAAAGCGGGAGGAGGGGAGACTTGGACCTGTTCTGGGCACCACCAAAAATTATACAAACCTACCACCTCTGCTGGGTAGCATTGAAAATCTCAGTCTACATATTTAACCCGGCCAGTGGACAGTTGTCTGGCACAGTTAGGAACTGGCTATATTGCAAAATAGTTTGGTTTGTAGAGTGGTCAGTGTTACAAGGTTAGCAGCACCTCTGTCCCCGTCTGGTCTCTAAGTGCACCTGTCAGGTGAGAGACCTCATTCTTTACCTCTCCTCAGAGTGGATGAATTGCAAAATTCCACCTAGACTGGGTCTTGTGCTATGGTACCCAGGGTATCAGCCATTCTTTCCTAGCAGATACAGACGAATATGGGCATCTGCCATTGTTCCCTGTGGGAGTCTGACCAGTAGTAAATATAGTGATCAGTCTGCCTTCTTAAACCAAAATATTGTTTATCTTGCAGTAGGAGGGATTTGCCTGCGGAGCCGGGGCTGGGAGCTGCCCAACAAAGGTACAAGGCAGCCCCAGCTGAGTAGGGGCTGGAGCAGGTGATGACCTGGCACCTCCTCCGCTTGCAGTAAGCAGACTTTGGGTTTCCGGGCAGTAGATGTGACCAGACACTGTCAGGTCTCCTTTTTGACCGGACTTTCCAGCCCAAAACTGGGCACCTAGCTGCCCTATTACCACCCCCCGCACACACACACATACTCTCTTGAGAGAAAGTCCCTTTTGCCCTGTTATACTTCTGTGATTCTTCTGCATTCCCAGGCTTTGACCCTTCTAGTCAAATCCAATCCTGTAGGCTCAGCTGGAGATCAATCCAGTTGTTTTGGTATTGTGCCATAACAACTCTCAAATGTTTGCTGACATGGCTATATTGAACCATTCTTTTCCTTTGTGCCTGTTTTCCCAGATAGCTGTCTCTTGAATTAACCCCAGTATAGCCAGTCAACAGCCCAATAACCAGGTCAACAAACATACAGTACTATAGAATATACAATTCTATAGTACACAGTATACAACAAACATATAGTACTATACATTGTTACAGAGCAGCTCAAAATGTCTCATAATCATACATACAGTACTATAGAACATACAATGTATAGTACTATACATTGTTACAGAGCAGATCAAAATGTCTCATAATCAGTAAAACATGATTTTCCTAACATTTTTCTATAGTTATGAAGGCTGTCAATTGATCGCAGTTAACTCACGCGATTAACTCAGAAAAATTAATCGCGATTAAAAAAAGTAATTGTGATTAATCGCAGTGTTAAACGATAGCATACCAATTGAAATTTATTAAATATTTTGGATGTTTTTCTACATTTTCAAATATATCAATTTCAATTATAACACAGAATACAAAGTGTACAGTGCTCACTTTATATTATTTTTATTACAAATAAAATATATTTGCACAAATAAACAAAAGAGAGTATTTTTCAGTTCACCTCATACAAGTACTGTAGTGCAATCTCTTTATCATGAAAGTGCAACTAACATATGTATGTTTTTTTGTTACATAACTGCACTCAAAAACAAAACAATGTAAAACTTTAGAGCTTACACGTTCATTCAGTCCTACTTCTTGTTCAGCCAACCACTAAGAGAAACAAGTTTGTTTACATTTACGGGAGATAATGCTGCCCACTTCATAATTACAATTGTGACATGTTTGGTCACAGAAACTCCCTCAAGACTGTCACTAGATGTGCTGGGATACCACTGAGAACAAACCCCGCTGCCAGAGAAGGCTTCGCTCCACTCCTGTCTTGCTGAGCTAGACATTCCAGCCAGCTACAGCACAGACCAAGAGGTTGGGTCACGCCCCCCTGCAGTTCACAAAAACTAAGATTCACTTAGCCCAGGAGCTTCTCAGTTAACAGGGACTTTCCCAGCACCCAGCATTCAGTCTTTCTGGGAGCCTAAGCCCCAAATGAATCCATTTTACTCTGTATAAAGCTTATACAGGGTAAACTCATAAATTGTCCGCCCTCTATAACACTAATAGAGAGAGATGCACAGCTGTTTGCTCCCCCAGGTATTAATTATTTACTCTGGGTTAATTGATAAGCAAAAGTGATTGTATTAAATATAAAAAGTAGGATTTAAGTGGTTCCAAGTAATAACAGACAGAACAAAGTAAGTTACCAAGCAAAATAAAACAAAACATGCTAGTCTAAGCCTAATACAGTAGGAAACGGAATACATGTAAATCTCACCCTCAGCGATGTCCCAATAAGCTTCTTTCACACACTAGACTCCTTCTTAGTCTGGGCCCAATCCTTTTCAGACCAACGTTGTGGTTTATGGCCTTAGTCCATCAATCACTCACACCCCTGTAATTACAGTCCTTTGTCCCAGTTTCTTTCAGGCATCTCTTTGGGGTGGAGAGGCCATCTCTTGGGTCAGCTGAAGACAAAATGGAGGGGCTTCCAGATCCTTTTATATTCTCTCTCTTGTGAGCAGAAATTCCTTTGTTCTTCTGTGCAAAATCACAGCAACAAGATGGAGTTTGTAGCCACCTGGGCAAGTCATGTCCATGAATGATTCAGCTTTTTGCAGGCCGATGCCATAGTTTACATGTTAGTTTGAACGTTCCCAGGAAAGCTCAGATGTGGATTGGCATCTCCAAAAGTCCATTGTCTGTTAAGTGTTTCTTGAATGGGCACTTACTCAGAATAGTCCTTTCTCAAGAAGCTGACCAAATGCTTCATTGATGCTACTTAGAATCAAACACATTGAGATACAAGTAGATAGCCAATATACATAACTTCAAATACGATACACACATACAGATAGCATAATCATAACCCGCAAATTACAACCTTTCCATAGACACCTTACTTGACTTCCTTTGTACAAGATTTGGTGCAACTATAGGACTTTGGTTGCAACAATGATCTATATGGTCACAGTTCATGTCAATAACGTCACTACAATGTCACCTGAAAGTAAGAACAGGCATTCGCATGATATTGTTGTAGCTGGCATCGCAAGATATTTACATCACAAGATATTTACGTGCCAGATGTGCTAAAGATTCATATGCCTCTTCATGCTTCGGCCATTGTTCCAGAGGATACGCTTTCATGCCGATGACGCTTGTTAAAAAAATAATGCATTACTTAAATTTGTGACTGAACATCTTGGGGGAGAATTGATGTCTCGTGCTCTGTTTTACCTGCATTCTGCCATATATTTCATGTTATAGCAGTCTCAGATGATGACCCAGCACATGTTGTTAATTTTAAGAACACTTTCACTGCAAATTTGACAAAATGCAAAGAAGGTACCAATGTGAAATTTCTAAAGATAGCTACAGCACTCAACCCAAGATTTAAGAATCTGAAGTGCCTTCCAAATTCTAACAGGGATGAGGTGTGGAGCATGCTTTCAGAAGTCTTCAAAGAGCAACACTGATGTGGAAACTACAGAATCCAGACCACCACCACCCAAAAAAAAAAAATCATCAACCTTCTGCTGGTGGTATCTGACTCAGATGATGAAAATGAACATGTGTCAGTCTGCACTGCTTTTGATCATTATCGAGCAGATCCTGTCATCAGCATGGATGCATGTCCTCTGGAATGGTGGTTGAAGCATCAAGGGATATATGAATTTTTAGCACATCTGGCATGTATATATCTTGCAACACCGGCTACAATAGTACCATGCAAACGCCTGTTCTCAATTTCAGGTGACATAAACAAGAAGCAGGTAGCATTATCTTCTGCAAATGTAAACAAACTTGTTTGTCTGAGTGATTGGCTGAACAAGAAGTAGGACTGAGTGGACTTGTAGGCTCTAAAGTTTTACATTGTTTTATTTTTGAATGCAGGGGTTTTTTGTACATAATTCTACATTTGCAAGTTCAACTTTCATGATAAAGAGATTGCACTACAGTACCTGTATTAGGTGAATTGAAAAATACTATTTCTTTTGTTTTTTACAGTGGAAATATTCGTAATAAAAATAAATATAAAGTGAGCACTGTACACTTTGTACTCTGTGTTGTATTTGAAATCAATATATTTGAAAATGTAGAAAACATCCCAAAATATTTGAATAAATGGTATTCTATGATTAAAAGCACAATTAATCAGAGGATTAATCGTGATTAATTTTTTTAATCGTTTGACAGCCCTAATAGTTATACTAGGGCATGACCTGTAACCATTCTGCCACATCCACTTTACAAAAGATATTAGAACACAAATGTCCCTAATTAGCCAAACAAGCATGTCCTGGCAGTTAAACTTGTAGTGTACATGAATGATTATAAGGCAGTCCCTTCCTGGGGCACCATCCTGCAGCAGGCCACAGCACAACATGCATATCTGCCCCAGTTTCCCTTTTATATGACCCATGCAAAGAATATTGTCTCTTGCAGTGGCAAATTCAAGGCCTTTTATTCACATAAATGCTACAGTCCACAGATCTCTCATTGTAAAAATAGGTCTTCTCAAAACCCCAAAGTAAAGAGAGGTTACAATGCAGCAGCTCTTCTATCCCATTCAAAGGTCCCTGTTTCCAGGTCACCCACCTGACAGTCATTAACCACTTAGAGTTAGTTCCTTTAGCCCACATTCCAGGGTCCTATTCTCCAGGCCTTGTATCTGAAAGTACCAAAACCCACTTCTCTCCTGTGAGTCTTTTCCTGTAGCCCCAAGTCAGGTGTCCTGTGACAGAATTCCCCACACCATGTTCCACTCAGCCAGGCTTCCCTGCCTGTGAGTCCTACCCCTATTCCTGGGATCCACCCTCCAGCATCATCCCACTTGGTTTGGGCTTGGTGGCTCCTAATCAGGCTTCTTTCCCTTCTTCCTTGGGGCTGCTGCACAAGCTCCTGTGCAAGTCAGCAGGGGTTCCACAGCACTGGCCAGTCCTCACCATCAACCTTTTCTCTTCCCAATGACTCTCTGTAGCAGCTCTCTTCTGCTACTGCTTCACCCTTGGTCTCTCCTTTGGCAACTCTAACCTTTCCTTCTCTGTGTCTCTCCATCAGTTCTCTGAGTCACCCTGTCTGTCACCCCTCTAGGGCCCAGGTACCCTCTTAAGTCCAACCAGACTTAATGAGTCACAGGTGCACTGGCCTTGCTCTCTCTTAACCAGTGGCTCTCAAACTTTTGTACTGGTGACCCCTTTCACATAGCAAACCTATGAGTACGACCCCCCCTTATAAATTAAAAACACTTGTTTATATATTTAACACCATTATAAATGCTGGAGGCAAAGCATGGTTTGGGGTGGAGGCTGACAGCTTGATCCCCCATGTAAGACCCTCATGACCCCCTGAGGCGTCCCGACCCCCAGTTTGAGAACCTCTGCTCTTAAAGGATCATTGCTACCCTGTGACAGAGTGGTAATTAAAGTTGTGTGAGAAACTGAGGAAAAAATCATAATATAAAGCTGAAACCTCTTCTTACTTGCATGTTACAATATCAACAAGAGTTATGTAGCATCAAATTTCACACTTTATCTCTGACCCTTCCAAAGCCTAAGCAATTGTTATTGCTTGTTATTGTTATAAGCATGGTGTTATGGATGGAATTTCAATTGTTTTCTATTTCCTTTGCTTGATAAAGGCTACTTATCCCCTAGTTTTTCTGCTTTAATAAAAGAGATCAGATTGAGCTAATGTTTAATTATATTCATGCAGATGGCTTATTATATAAGAGATAATTACTTTGCCCACTTTAAAAATACTGTATGATGCAGAAAACATATGCATCCATCATTTTAAGATGGCAAGGAACTTAATGTGATGTAAGTTACTATTATTTCTTGCATACCCACATAAGAATATTCATTTTCAATATACAAGGCATGTGTTAGTTTGATAGTTCAGTAATTGTTCCTTTAACGTAATATGTTGAACTTATTTTTCTCTACCGTTATTCTTTAAGTCGTCATGGTTCTCCACTCCTGTTTTGCATAAAATAGTCTTCCCTTTGCTGGTGGTGGAATAGAAAACAGTATGCAATTTTATAACTGATCTTTTTTTTTTTAATTCTTTATTCAGAACCACTTTAATACCATAGCATTTTGTGTTTTTATTCTGCTATTTCAAACATCCTCATTCTATTATAACCAATGTCTCTAGTTCTGCATTTTAGATTTGAGGGTTACATAAGCTTGTACAAAACAGAAGCTGACAGACAGCAGCCATTGAGGTTGGTCAAATACAAGATAATACCTCACCCAGCTTGTCTCTCTAATTGAGGAACTATGGCATTCTTACCTCATGTCAGTTAAAATGCAAATACTATTATTTGATCATAGTTCCAGAAATGAAACGAGCAGGAAAAAACCCTCTGAAAGTTCAATAAAATGTCAGTCAGGAATTGTTGAAATTAGCATTTTGTCTCTCAGTGAAGAAATCAGATTTCATTCTTGGACCTCATCTCTCTCTCAGGCCAGCAAAGGAAAAATGCTTTAGAATATATATGTTCATCACTTAGTATCCTGCATGTTTTATAATCACATCACCAAGCTGTAAAAATGTGAAAATCATTTAATTTTAAAAATTAAATGTAATAATTTAAAATTATTAAATATTTAGTACATTCAGCCTACTGCATGCATGACACTATTCAGAGAGTTAGGGAGGAGACCTGGGCCGTGGTGTATTTAGTATATTGATGATACCCAATTCTGTATATCCTTCACATCAGATCAGGCTAGTGCAATAGAACAAATAACCCCATGTCTGTGCATGATGAAGGCTTGCATGAGGACTAAGTGCTCAGTCCAGATAAGGCTGATATGATAGTTTGGGGGAAGAACAGGCACAAGTGTTATTGACACCCCAGCTGAGGGAAGGAGATAGCCTCAATGTAGAGTGCATTATAGTAGGCTAAACTAGAGATGCAGACAGCAGAGCAGGATCCTGCTTGTCCAGAGGGGTAGACTTCAAGGAGGAAAAGAGTGTTAGATTTTCCATTATTGGGTAGTTATTTGTAGTCCACAAGGATTTATGTCCTAATGTTTTAACTAAAAATTTTAAAGATCTTAATACTTTTTGTAGTTGCGTAATAAGTAGCATTTTCTGTTTCTTCCAAAGCATCTAATATACTATTATGCTGGATCATATATTGTCCATAAAGAACAGCCATTAGAATTGTCATATGACACTGGTAAAGAATCACAAAGTCACTTTATCTTGACACAAAACAAGACATTTATTAGAATGTGGGAAACAACTGTATCCTTAAAGCTGCACTCTTTTGCTACACTGCATATATTCTGTCTACAACATTTCCTAGGCCCCTCCTGCTTGGCTTCCTTCTACAATTTTAAAGAAACAGTGCATATATCCTCACAAGCTGAACATCTTCAAAGAAGTTGATAACTTGCTGCTTAAATGGTTGCATTGCTCTCAGGGAACATAGCACTTAAAATGTATCAAAGAAATTGTGCATAGTTACAGCAAAGTTCATGATGTTTGTAGACTAAAAAAAAGTTTTCATTAATTAGCTTAAAGAAACCATAGAAGCTACTATGAAGTTATCCTATTGCATCGTAAGGTATCAAATCACCAAGTACATCTGCACTTTAAGTTTTTGTACTCTATCAATGTGTATTATCTAACATATTTTGAAATTTTAAAGTAAACAGGACACAAATGTATGTTCCTAGTCCTGTTTAAACAAACATGTCTGACCAGGAAAAAATATTCATGTATTGGTTGAACTAGAATTTACAATCATGTCAATTAACATGTTTTAAAAACACAATTAGGGTATGTCTACACTACGAGAGTAGTTCGATTTTACTTAAATCGAATTAGTGGAACCGATATTACAAAGTCGAACGTGTGTATCCACACTAAGAACAGTAATTTGACTTTGTGAGTCCACACAAACGGGGCAAGCGTCGACATTGGAAGCGGTGCACTGTGGGCAGCTATCCCACAGTTCCCGCAGTCCCCGCTGCCCATTGGAATTCTGGATCGAGCCCCCAATGCCTGCTGGGGAAAAAATGTGTTGAGGGTGGTTTTGGGTAACTGTCGTCATTCAACCGTCACTCCCGCCCTCCCTCCCTGAAAGCGCCGGCGGGCAATCAGTTCGCGCACTTTTCTGGTGAGTGACAGCGCAGATGCCACAGCACTGCGAGCATGGAGCCCGCTGCGACCATCGCTGCAGTTATGGCCGTTGTCAACACCTTGCACCTTATCTTCCACCTTTTTCAGAGGCAGATGCTGAGAAATCGGGCGAGGAGGCTACGGCAGCGCGGTGAGGACATTAAGTCTGAGAGTGGCATAGTCCCCACGCCAAGCACGGGACCCCGCGCCGTGGACATCATGGTGGCAATGGGTCATGTTGATGCTGTGGAACAGCGATTCTGGGCCTGGGAAACAAGCACGGACTGGTGGGACCGCATAGTGCTGCAGGTCTGGGATGAATCACAGTGGCTGCGAAACTTTCACATGCGTAAGGGAACTTTCCTTGAACTTTGTGAGCTGCTGTCCCCTGCCCTGAAGCGCAAGGACACCCGGATGCGAGCAGCCCTGACTGTCCAGAAGCGAGTGGCCATAGCCCTCTGGAAGCTTGCAACGCCAGACAGCTACCGGTCAGTCGCGAACCACTTTGGCGTGGGCAAATCTACCGTGGGGGTTGCTGTGATGCAAGTAGCCAACGCAATCGTTGAGCTACTGCTGTCAAAGGTAGTGACCCTGGGAAACGTGCAGGTCATCATAGATGGCTTCGCCACGATGGGATTCCCAAACTGCGGTGTGGCTATAGATGGAACTCACATCCCTATCCTGGGACCGGAGCACCAGGCCAGCCAGTACATTAACCGAAAGGGCTACTTTTCAATGGTGCTGCAAGCACTGGTGGACCATAGGGGACGTTTTACCAACATCAACGTCGGATGGCCGGGCAAGGTTCATGACGCTCGTGTTTTCAGGAACTCTGGTCTGTTTAGATGGCTGCAGGAAGGTATTTACTTCCCGGACCACAAAATAACTGTTGGGGATGTGGAGATGCCTATAGTCATCCTCAGGGACCCAGCCTACCCGCTAATGCCCTGGCTCATGAAGCCCTATACAGGCGCCCTGGACAGTGAAAAAGAACTCTTCAATTACAGGCTGAGCAAGTGCAGAATGGTGGTGGAGTGTGCTTTTGGCCGTCTCAAGGGGAGATGGAGAAGCTTACTGACTCGCTCTGATCTCAGCGAAACCAATATCCCCATTGTTATTGTAGCTTGCTGTGTGCTCCACAATTTCTGTGAGAGCAAGGGGGAGACGTTTATGGCGGGGTGGGAGGTTGAGGCACATCGCCTGGCTGCTGATTACGCCCAGCCAGACAGCCGGGCGATTAGAAGAGCCCAGTGGGATGCGCTGTGCATCCGGGAGGCTTTGAAAGCTAGGTTCCACAGTGAGCAGGGTAACCTGTGACTATTAAGTTTGTTTAAAGAGAAGCTGAACCTGCCCCCCGTTTCTTTACCCAGTTAATGTTGACTATCCTCTCCAGTTACATACCCCCGTTTCCCCCCTTCCAACACACCTTTATAAATAAAATAAATGGAACTTTGTTCATTAACACGGTTTTCTTTATTAAGGGTTTCGTGGAAAAGGGTTGAAACTGGGACGCAGACTGTGGTGGGGAGCGGGTGTAGTGATGGAAAGGACGCTTCTAAACTCGAGGAATGACAGGCTCCTGCTCCTAGAGCAGTCCACAGTGGTGGACTGGTTGTTTCAACGGAGCCTGCCACCCCTCCTTTTCGGGACTCTGTGTGTGGGGGCTATGTGACTTTGTGGCGGGGGAGGACAGTTACAGATCCCCTGCTGCGTGGCTCTGTCATCCAGGCTAAGGACTGCTGCATAAGATCTGTAACTGCCCTCCCCCGCCACAAACTCACATAGCCCCTCCCCCCCACAGAACATGAAAACCACTTCCCAGACTGACCAGGGTGCCTAGTGACTGCAGTGTGTGTGTGACCTGCTGCTGAACCTGCCCCCGTGTCTGTACCCTGGTAAAGGTGACTGTCCTCTCCAATTACCAACTCCCTTTCCCCCCTTCAAACACACTGTCCTCTAAAAGAACATGACGGAACCAGTAATTAACAGAAACGTGTTTTTTATTAACAACTAGACAGTTAGGGGATGACACTGGGACGGGGGCTTGGGTGAGGTGCTTTTGGAGTGAAGGAAAGGACTTATCAAAACTTTGGGAATGAGAGCGGTTAGAGATAGACTGCAGCGGGGCTCTGTCCTCCTGCCTCCGGTCCTGCAGAACATCTACAAGGCGCCGGAGCGTGTCCGTTTGCTCCCTCATTAGTCCAAGCAGCGTTTGAGTCGCCTGCTGGTCTTCCTGCCGCCACCTGTCCTCCCGTTCGCTGTGTGATCGCTGGTATTGCGACATGTTCTCCCTCCACTGGGTCTGCTGTGCTGCCTCGGCTCGGGAGCAGCCCATAAGTTCGGAGAACATCTCGTCCCGTGTCCTTCTCTTGCGGAGCCTAATCTGCGCCAGCCTCTGGGAGGGGGATGCCGGGGTAGGTCGGGAGACACTCGCAGCTGTGGGATGGGAAAAAGGGAGTGAATTCCTCACAAAGATAAATTTTTGTGAACAATGAACATAGTCTTTCTCTGTGAACAAGACCATGCACAGCACCTATCACATGCGCACTCAGTACGAGGTCGAATTTTCGGCCTTCCCATTCAGTGCCTGGGGTCTTGGAGTACAGATCACACAAGCGGGGCAGGACAGTGGAATTCGGGTAGCAGGCGGACATGGTAAGCCGTAGACTTTTGGCTGCTGAAAGCTTAATTTATAGCAGTGCCCTCCTTTCACGTTCAAAGCAATGCCCCTAGCGTTGGCCAGTTCCTGCTGCCAGCAATCCAGCCAGCATGAACTCTGCCCCTGTCCCACCCCCCTCGCGGCTGTCCCTGGGAAAGATCCCTGTATGCTGCCCCTGTCCCGCCTCCACCGCGTGGCTGTAAACCACCGGTTACAGTTATGTAAAGGAACAGGCAATCAGTCCCAATACTAACATTCCCCTAATTTAAAGCAGGTCACCATGAGTGATATCACTCTGATGAGGATTTCGGACACTGAGAAAGCCCGCATGCTGCGTGAATGCCAGCAAAAACCAGAGCTGTATGCAGCCATGCTGTGCGAGCCACTGATCCCGGAGTACTTGCTGCTAGCCTGGCGCGGAAAAGTTTCCTACCATGGAGGACACAATAAGGCCGCTCTCCCCAGGAACCTAATGCAAAGGCTTTCAAATTACCTCCAGGAGAGCTTCGTGGAGATGTCCCAGTAGGATTTCTGCTCTATCCCCGGACATATTGACAGAATTTTCCAGTAGCTGCACTGGCAAGGACTAAAACGTTAAGCGCCTAGGGCAAAGTAATCATGAAAAACCCACTGTTAATATTCCATTCCTGTTCTGTTCAAAATAAATGTTTACATGTTTAAAACACTTATCGACTGATCCTTCCCCTGATTCAGGGTCACGGTTAACGCCTTGGGAGGGTTGGTAGGGGATCTCTGTCAGGGTGATGAAGAGATCCTGGCTGTCGGAGAAATCAGCGTTGTAAGCACTGTCGACTGCCTCGTCCTCCTCATCTCCTTCCTCATCTTCCCCGTCCGCAAACATCTCCGAGGAAGCGGCCGTCGACAATACCCCATCGTCAGAGTCCACGGTCAGTGGTGGGGTAGTGGTGGCGGCCGCACCTAGAATGCAATGCAGTGCCTCGTAGAAACGGCATGTCTGGGGCTGGGATCCGGAGCGTCCGTTTGCCGCTTTGGTCTTCTGGTAGCCTTGTCTCAGGTCCTTGATTTTCACGCGGCACTGCTTTGCATCCCGGCTGTATCCTCTCTCCGTCATGGCTTTGGAGATCTTCTCGTAGATCTTCGCATTCTGTTTTTTCGATCGCAGCTCCGAAAGCACGGACTCATCGCCCCACACAGCGATCAGATCCAAGACTTCCCGCTCAGTCCATGCTGGGGCCCTCTTTCTATTCTGCAATTGCATGGTCACCTCTGCTGGAGAGCTCTGCATCATTGCCAGTGCTGCTGAGCTCGCCACGATGTCCAAACAGGAAGTGAGATTCAAACTGGCCAGACAGGAAAAGGAATTCAAATTTTCCCGGGGCATTTCCTGTGTGGCTGGTCAGAGCATCCGAGCTCGGACTGCTGTCCAGAGCGTCAACAGAGTGGTGCACTGTGGGATAGCTCCCGGAGCTATTAGCGTCGAATTCCATCCACACCTACCCAAATTCGACATGGCCATGTTGAATTTAGCGCTACTCCCCTCATCGGGGAGGAGTACAGAAATCGATTTAAAGAGACCTCTATGTCGAACTAAATAGCTTCGTGGTGTGGACGGGTGCAGGGTTAATTCGATTTAACGCTGCTAAATTCGACATAACCTCCTAGTGTAGACCAGGCCTTGGAAATGCAAGTGTAGACATAAAGAGTACAGCATGGTTTCCTGTTTTCAGAGAATTACAAATAACCTCCCTGGAGCAAAGTTGCTGCCCACAACATGCTCCCTTGTAGCATTGCAGCAGCTGTGCCTAAGTTCCACCCATTGTCCTACTCCAGGCATAGCAACGTCCTGGCCCTTCAGTCAGATCACTCTACAGAGCCAAGTCCCTTCCAAGATCACAGAGTCCTTCTCCTTTCCTAAAGTGCTACAGAAACATGCACAAAGCCGAACCTTCAGCTCCCATTGGGCTCAGCTGGCAGCCACCTTGTCACAGCTGTGCCTCTGCTGCTCTAGACTGTCCTCTTGCCTAACCACAGGACTCTGTGCCTCAATCAACCTCCCACTTCTCCCCTTAGTCAGGATCTCAGGCAGGCTCATCAGGGGCCATCTTCAATCAGGCTTCCAGCTCACCCCTGGAGAAGCCTATCTGTTCTTCTCCTCTTCCTACTTTTCAGGCATCTTTCAGGCAGTCTCTCAGAAAGAGGCAGCTTCTCTCCTCTATGTCTTCTCTCCCAACTGCCCTTCTCTCATCTTTTTTAGGTCCATCCCCTTCACCTTACCCCCCTTCTTCCCAGGTGCAGTCAGTGAAGTTACTTGCAACCTCAGGCCCCTTTAACCCTTTTGGTATCAAGGCAGAGTTCTCACCACATCACACTCCCCTCTGACTTTTCCCACCCCGTTCCCCATTTCTTTCTTCTCATGGTTAGAATTGTAAATGGTTAGACTGCAGTTCAGATTCTGCCCCTACAGGTACAACTCACTTATTCTATGAGGAATGATTAAAAATAAAGGGCCAAATTCTGCCGTTACTACCCTAGTGCAACTCCAGTGAAGTCTGCACAAGTGTAACTGAGGGCAGAATCCAACTAAAAGATTTTACTTTAAATTGCAAGAGGCTTTTTAACAAGAGAATGTTGACATTTTTCTCTTGTATTGCTACAAGCCTCCAGTCTTTGCCATTGTGTTCCATATTGGTTAGTCCATACATCACTGACTCGTCCCTTTCTTTCCCCTCCAATGGCTAGACAATATCCAAATCTTATGGCTTTTTCCTCCACATTTAAAAATATCCACCACTTCCTTTCTCTCCCAACAGCCATATCATTCATTTATTCCATAACTGCCTCATGCTAGGCTTTTGGGGTGAGCCATGGGTTCTGGGAATATTTTTCATGTCACTTGTGAATAATGGGAACCATAATCTGTTAATGTTGCTCCATGAGGTCAGCTATTGCCTTGGAAAGGACATCATCAGCATCTCAAAACACTGCAAAAGAAATCTACCTGGGCAAGGAACCAAACCACAGGCAGAGGGATGAAATTAATCTAACACTCTGCATAGTTCTGAAAATGAAACTGGCTTGACATCTTTCCAGCAACCATAAACTCAAGCTATAAGTGCTTAATCTGCATAGTGAGTCTCCGGTCATTGTATGTTCAAAATCTGGAACTGGAGAAACATCTTCTCCCTCTATCATATCTAGCTTTGGTGGCTGCCAACAATCTGGATGAGAGACTGTCAAGAACCCTAAAGAGAGCTGCCAGGCAATTCTTTAACAGTGTCAGCAGCCCTATTTAAAGAGAGACAGAAAACTGAGCCTAATATGCAGAACACGTGGAATAGAGAAATACAGGGACATATATATGGCAAAAACAAAATCTGACTAGTTTTCTAAAGCTAAAAATGACACTGAGCAGAGACATGTTTGCACCAGCTTATATTTTAGTACTACATACCACAATTCAGAATTGGGCACTCTCTTCCCCTTACTAAACATGGGCAGGTATAGCTGTAAGGAAAGAAAGCCCACGAGTCTTATGGAGACAGCATTAAAGTCACATAAAAGGACACTTATTATTTTAATTGAATAAAATGGGAGTTCAAATATTAAAGAACAGAAGATGATGTGTTCCATTTTCTGACAGAAGACTCAGCAGTTTTTCGAAAATGAATTACTACCTTTATATTGTGCAAGTGTTCTTATTCAAGTTGGCCCTAATTGCTCACAGTTTGGCACTTGTGAAAAAGATTTGCAAACCAAGCCCTAGCAGAGCAAATTTAATTCAGATTTACAAAAGCTAATGAGACTCTGTTAATCAATGCAAGCTCTTAATATGCTCAAGTTGGACGTTGCAGCAGAACAAGCCATCATCACACAGTAAAAGGCCAATTTGTTTTGTAAAAGGGATTTTCTGCCCCAGTCATTATAGAGAAAGCCCAGGAACTGATGGAGCGATACTGCAAATGACTTGTTCGGGGGGTGGGTGGAGGGAATTCAAGACATTGGTAGAACTTACAATGGTTAATTGATTTGTTCCAGTAAAGGTTTAAAATTAAGTTGCACTGTTTCAAACATTATTTATATGTCACTTTTAAAGCAAAACAACAATTTACACTGTAAGTAGCATCTTGGAAACTGTTACACTATTACGAAGTTGTGGACTGTTTGAAACGTGTGTATTTTGTAGATTAACTTCTTAGGCAAATTAACCTGTGCTTGAATAACTTTTAAAAAATTGATTTGCCCTTTCATTGTGGACCCAGACTGTAGCCAAAAGTGATAAGGATTCCTTTATTTGGGGGTTATTCAAGCTATTGCAATCCTAAATCCAAGACTCTAGCTCTGGTTCAAGATGAAAGTAGGGTAATAAGGATTTAGGTTGTGTGTGATTATATCCAATCTCCAACCTACAACCTTGTGATCAAGTCTGACAACAGCAACATATTTGTATTTCAGACTAAGCCACCCTTGCAAAAAAAGGCAACAGAATAAATGAGGTGGCTCAAGATTCAGTTCCATAAGCAGTTAGTATTGTTTTTGGATAAGAGACAAATTGTAATTTAAATTGGCAGGAGCCATTATTTCACAATCATTAAAATGTGGAAGAGGAAAAATTCAATGTTCTCATTGCTATTTTCTTTAATAAAAGCTAGTTTTATCTAGAGAACACTCCAATTTAGGCTACTCAGTATAAAATTTCACTCCAGGAAGGTAACAATCATATCTTTGAAAATGGAGATAAAGACTAATTTTAAAAAGGTAAATGTAATATACCGCAACTAAAACATATTGGACCATATTCAACAAACCAATGGAGCTACACCATGGCTGAATTTGGCCTGTTTTTATTAGCAAGTACCTACAGTGTATTTGACTATGTAATAGATACATAGTCATTTCCAAACTAGCTGACACAGACAAAATAGTTTCAACATATACAGTAAAATTTTGAAAGCAGCTTTAAGTTGTTCATGTGTACCATTTGCACGTGTCTTTGATGTGCACAGTCTTTACAAGGGATAATTTGTGCATGCCGGTGATAGAAATTAGATATATTAAACTATCTGTTTGCACATGCAAATGAGTTTTGTGCCTGTACATTCTATCGTTTGTATAATAGTGGGCAAAAACTGAGCATGCACCAAAAGGCCACATTTTGAAAATGTGACCAATAGAACTTCAGGGGCTTTGTCAGCCAGAGGTGGTTTGGAAATCTTGCTGTAGTCAATGCTGGTAGGCTGTGAGAATGATTGGAAAAAATTGAACATGATCATTTCCTTTACAGGGGCTAGAATGTTCCATTACAATCTACGCTGTTGTAAGGGGCCACGTCACAATTTCCTCCAGTGTCCCCACAGCTCCAGAGTAAACTTACTGAGTCTCCACCTGTTGCAGTGTACATGCCCCAATGTGCTGGTGTAGCTACACCGCTTGGCATGTGTCAGGGGGAAGAGGGAGCTTGGTGTCAATGCCTCACCCTTCTGCACCCCCTTCTGCCCCTTCCTACTCATTTGTGTGTGTGTGCGGGGGGGGGGGGGGGGGGAGAGAGAGATATAGTGGTTCTGTGGCATACACTGCCTTCACCTCCTACTAGAAACTGTGATAGTCATGAGCATGCCTTATGCTGCCTTATTCTCTGTGCCTGCATGCAGGATGGGCCACAGTCTGGCCCTATAATTAGTGACTCCACTAGGCATGACTTCTGCAGTATCTCCTTTCTGCATATAGTTGAAGACTTGTTGCATTGAAATCACATCTGCTAAGCTTTACCTTTACACTTGCCGTCCTGCCAAGTGCTTTCAAAGCTGTGTATACAAATCTTAAAATTCCATTAAGAAACCAAGTAAGAATCAATATTTATGTAACAGTTTAATTATCTGAATTGGTTGTTAAACTACCAATAAAAAATTAACCAGGCTTTAGTAAATCTTTCAACACAGTGATAGCTCTTCTGTAGCATTTCCCCCCATAGATATCTAAGAGCTTCTCAAATGAAGGCAAGTATATAATTATGCCCCCTGCAGATGAGACACTAATGGAAAATCAAATCGGTAACAAAGTTTCCATTCTAATTAATAAAATATCCACTAGTTCTGGGTAGTGGTGAGTGAGAGAATAGTGTAAGGACAGATATAATTATATTTCATCTATTGTCCGGTGGCTTGGTGGTCCATCCAGAAGCTTGCATCAGTGGTGATCTCTCTGGTAGTAGTAGAGGTGTGTGACAGATGTGATGGTAGGGAATCATAGAATGTTCAGAGAATGTTGTATCAACTTTATAAATGTTATATGTATCTTTATGAGCTTGTTACTGATTGTTTTCCTGGCTAAATGAGTAGGATAAAACATCCTGCCTGCAGGAACTAAAGTCAATGGAGAGTAATTAATGCAAATCTCCACTATTTAAAGCAGGTAGCAAGGCTTTTGAAGTTTGATGCCCTGGGCAAACAGTAGACAGACTGGTCTGACATGGCTCAAAGACTTAAGATGACAAAGGACTTGAAACTGTTTAAAATAATGGCCCTGACCTGGGGAGCGGGTCACTCACACTTGATTCAAGGACTGACAGGCTTGAGACTGTGTCCAGAGACAGGCCCTGTAATGTTTTGGAACTCCTAGCGTTTCCCTGTGGAAGATGGGTGACCATCTGGTAAGCTAGGGATGCATATAAGCTGTTTATTGTTTTTAATGTACGTTTTCTCTGAAATGCATTTGTTCTGAATATATAATATTTTGCCTTAGCAAAATGGCTGGTCACTGAATAACCCTGTCATTGTCCCTCAGAGAACATTACTGCAGGAGTTGAACTGAAGTCAGACCAGCTAGGGTGATTACACTGAGTTGCAGGGGTCTGCAGCCTATTACTCTGGTCTACAGAAATTAAATCACATGATTTTGCCTCAAGAAAAAACATGAGAGGCTTATGACCTGGGTGGGGTGCCGTCAAAGAGGCCATGAGGGAATAAGAGATGAAGTTAACTCAAGAACTGTGAGAAGGTTATTCTACTAGGCCTGCTGTCTAGTTTGAATACTAACTGAGAGATTTTAGAACAGACCTTGGAACCTCTACAAGTGTTTACTGGAGGAGGTGTGTGTTCAGTGGATATTGAGACAATAATAGATGACAGAAATTTCAAAATGATGTAGTAAATAATGCATGAAGTAAATAACACGGGTATCAGTCCCTAGTAAATGATGGAGTAATAAATATGCTGTTATGTGTCTGTAGGACTCCCAAATACCTAATTGACAGCAATATCACATTGCTACTGTAAATGTAGAGGATATTAAACACAGAAATTATTACTTAACTGTCTGTCTAAAACACAGAAGAGGTACACAGGAGTGTAGATTCCTGGAAAGTTTTTAGAAAGGAAACTTGAAATCTGACAGTTATCTCATTATATAGTAAGTAGTACAGTGGTATCTAAACCTTACCTGGTGCATGTACCTAGTTATTACAGCATAATGGAGTATGTTATCTAGTGTGACAAAGTTCCTCCTCTATCTTGGTGGGTCCTGCGCTTATTGGCAGATTTTCTTGCCTCAGAGATTCACCATGTGGGTTGGGGAACAGCCCAGAGACCTTCCCCTCTGGAAGAACCCACAGTCCAGGTCAAATGGGAGGTTTGGGGGGAACCCGGGCCCGCCCTCTACTCCGGGTTCCAGCCCAGGGCCCTGTGGACTGCAGCTGTCTATAGTGCCTCCTGTAACAGCTGCATAACAGCTACAACTCCCTGGGCTACTTCCCCATGGCCTCCTCCAAACACCTTCCTTATTCTCACCACAGGACCTTCCTCCTGGTGTCTGATAACGCTTGTGCTCCTCAGTCCTCCAGCAGCACACCGTCTCACTCTCAGCTCCTTGCACCTCTTGCTCCCAGCTCCTCACACTCGCACCACAAACTGAAGTGAGCTCCTTTTAAAACGCAGGTGCCCTGATTAGCCTGCCTTAATTGATTCTAGCAGCTTCTTCTTAATTGGCTCTAGGTGTCCTAATTAGCCTGCCTGCCTTAACTGGTTCTAGCAGGTTCCTTATTACTCTAGTGCAGCCCCTGCTCTGGTCACTCAGGGAACAGAAAACTACTCATCCAGTGACCAGTATATTTGCCTCTACCAGACTCCTGTACCCCACTGGTCTGGGTCTGTCACACTATATAGTAAGCTTCCAAGATTGTCATTCTGTATGGCAGTCTGAAGGGATGGAAACAGCAACAAGCATGGCTAAGAGGTCTTTTTTAGGGCTGTCAAGAGCATAAAAAAAATTAGTTGTGCGATTAAAAAAATTAATATCGAGTAATCGTGCTGTTAAACAGTAATAGAATACTATTTATATAAATCTTTGTGGATGTTTTCCACATTTTCAAATATATTTATTTCAGTTACAACACAGAATACAAAGTGTACAGTGCTCACTTTATATTTTTTATTATAAATATTTGCACTGTAAAAATAAAAAATAGTATTTTTCAATGCACTTAATACAAGTACTGTAGTGCAATCTCTTTATCATGAAGGTTGAACTTACAAATGTAGAATTTTGTACAAAAAATAACTGCATTCAAAAACAAAACAATGTAAAACTTTAGAGCCTACAAGTCCACTAAGTCCTTCTTCTTGTTCAGCCAATCACTCAGGCAAACAAGTTTGTTTATATTTGCAGGAGATAATGCTGCCCGCTTCTTGATGACAATGTCACCTGAAAGTAAGAACAGATGTTCGTATGGCACTTTTGTAGCCGACATTGCAAGGTATTTACGTGCCAGATATGGTAAACATTTGTATACCTCTTCACGCTTTGGCCACCATTCCAGAGGACATGCTTCCATGCTGATGACATTCATTAAAAATAATGTGTTAATTAAATTTGTGACTGAAGTCTTTGGGGAAGAATTGTATGTCTCCTGCTCTGTGTTTTACTCTCATTCTGACATATTTCGTGTTACAGTAGTCTTGGATGATGACCCAGCATGTTGTTCATTTTAAGAACACTTTTACTGCAGATTTGACAAGACGCAAAGAAGGTACCAATGTGAGATTTCTAAAGATAGCTACAGCACTTGACCCAAGATTTAAGAATCTAAAGTGCCTTCCAAAATCTAATTGGGATGGGGTGTGGAGCATTGTATAAGGTGTGGGACTTGTAAATTTGTACATTTCACTTTCACGATAAAGAGATTTCACTACAGTACTTGTATGAGATAAATTGAAAAATACTATTTCTTTTGTTTATCAAATGAGCAGTGTTCACTTTGTATTCTGTGTTGTAATTGAAATCAATATATTTGAAAATGTATAAAAACATCCAAAATATTTAATACATTTCAATTGGTATTCTATTGTTTTACAGTGCGATTAAAACTGTGATTAATTGCAATTAATTTTTTGAGTTAACTGCGATTAATCGATAGCCCTAGTCTTTTTATTCAGAATATCACCCAGTTGAATCTTAACTGGGATTCACAGTCTGTTAACATCCATTTTTTTAGTTCTCACCCATGTGCTGTACAGCTATACCAAGGCATGTATTTATGCCATGCCAAGTGTCCTAGCCCACTGATGTGAGAGATAACTTAAACAATCTCTAGCCTTACTGTATATCTAATTTGCATGCAACAATTTCATTGGCTGTATGAAGAAAACTGCACAAACTGTGGATTACTTGGTCCAGCTGCCACACCCATGCTAATAATGCTGTGAACTTCTATAGCAATGTTCATCCTAAACTCTTAGAGTGCTTTACAAAGACAAGATTGATTCACGTTTTAGAAGTGAGTACATTGAGGCACAGAAATTCACATGCTGAAAGTCATAGCATGAGACACTGATTCAGAAATAGGACCCAGTTCTCCCAGTAGAGGGCTGGGTCCACACCCAACGTTTGTACTACTTCAAACAAATTTTTGTATAGATCAGTTTAATACATCTTTGTAAATACATTTAAGATTGATTTACAATTGGCTTAGAGATTTAAATATGTCCACGTAGATGTTTACATCAGTAAAACTAAACTGATTTACATACAAATTTTAATTAAACCGGTGCAAGCTGTGTGTGTAGATTAGCCCTCTCTCCTCAGCTCTGACCATATTATAGATTTTCTAGTGGTTTTTTTTTTTTTTGGCTTGTATGGTTATTTTAACAGAACGTAGTAGTAGTATTTGTATATAGACCATATGTATATATTACTTTTATCTTTCATTGTGTTATCCTTCAAATAAGCATCTACAGTGTTCACAATATCTTTTGTGTAATTACTAATTTAATGGGAAGCTAAGTTCTCCAAGAGTAATTTCATTTGGAATATGAAAAGCATTTCAAATAGTTTCGTTCTTGGATGTCTCACAAGATATTCATAATTGTTTGAACTCATCAGCTACTTCACTTGGATAAAATAGAATGACCAACATTTACAAATAATTGAAAATTGTTTCATGCATTATTTGCTGAATTAAGTATGTTTTTGGAAGTTAATTGCTTTAGCTAACTTTAGTCCATACACTTTCCAATTCTGTAGTGCACACTATCAGTTTTATGTTGTCTATTCTAGGCTTGTAGGGGTTAGTCTGATTATTATTCCCTTTCACTGGTTTTAATCTACAGTAGGTAGAAATAATTGTTTAACAGTTGAGCCTCATGGACTTTTCCGGGCCAGGAAGCCACTGCTCCTTCACAACTCCATCCCCTTCTGACCAGGCAACAGGAAAGCCAGCCAAGAGCGAACCCACAAACCAATCTTTGTCACAAATTCACCTTGACTAAGGTCTTTTGCCTAGATGGGAGGGAAGAGTTCTTGCTTCTAGTGAATTTTCAGTTATGTAAAAAGGATGATTGAGTAGGGCTAGGGGGAGGAGAAGCTATCACATGCTGGGAGAGATTATTTTATACTGTTATTGAGGGATGGGATAATATAATTACAATGGAAGGTTACATAGTCAGGGATTGGACAAGAAGTTTTAGGAAAGCTTCTTAAAATTACAGATATACATTGACTTGAAAGGAACCAAGATCAGACCTATCTATAAACTCAGATGTCACCTGTTCACCATAATCAATGAAGACACTTGATATGACTTGACATTAGTGTGACCCTAAGAGCCCCTCAAAACCAAGTGGCAGAGGCTCCACTATGCTGTAACTCATATCAGACCTGACACACACTATCCATAACATACTATTGTCCTAATATGTACATAAGAGATGTCATGTAAGGCATCATATATAAACTGGTGTCACACTGGTCCTGCAAATCATTTTGTGATATGTGTATGGGTTGTGTATAAAGAATTATATATGTGCACTGGAAATATGTTTTGAAGGCAATGCATAAATCAAGCCTGCTTTACACAAAGGAATGTGGATTTACCTGTATGACCAGCTTCCTTACACGCAGAGGACAATGAAAGGACATCTACATATAAGATAAACAAAGCCATCAAGCTAACGAGTGGTGGCGGAAACTATTTTGTGAACACAGCAGCAGTTCAACTCTGCCCCCCGCAGAAGTCTTCCTGGCTCTTGAGACAAAGACAATGGACTTTGAAAAATATAAGGAGGGGCAAGAAAACATTCTAGTTGTCTGTCACTTAGATAACAGCATTCTGTGAAAGTTGGATCCCCTAGCCTGGAGGGTGAGAGTGGCTGGTAATTTGATGCAAGTGAGAAACTTGCTTAGGGAGATTGTAACTTGCTAAAAATAAGTTTTAGTCACTGGAAAGTGTGTTTTGTTTAGTATAATTTGTAACCATACCTGTCTGTTTTTCTCTTACTTAGTGTCACTGAAATCTCTGTTCATTGTTGATAAACTTCTGCTTAGTTTTACTATAAACCATCTCAGTACCGTTATGTTGATATATAGAGTGAGTCCTCCGCTAACTAACAGGCTGGTGTGTACACTGTCTTTCTGGAGGCAGCAAATTTAATTTCTGTGAGTGTCCAGTGAGAGGGACATCTGTGGGGAACCTGGGTTCACTGATTGTTACCTGTAAGGCAAAGTGAACCCTGGCAGTCTCAAGGAGCTTTCTGGTGAGGCAGACAGTCTGGTGCACCAGGGAACTGACACATAGTCTAAGCTCCAGTAAAGCTCACTTGCTAAGGCAGAGCGGGTAACACAGTAGTTTACAGTTCTGGGTGTCTTGAATAGGGCATCACAATTGGTTAACACTTTATCAGACCATTCTTATAGAAGCTGTTCAGTCAGAGCCTGAGCCAGCTCCCACTGACTTCAGTGAGAGCTTTGCCACTGGCTTCAGTGATGGCAGACTAAGTTCCCACTGAATAAAGCAAGAACTATATAAACAGCACTTTCAGCCAACAACCGTTAGATTTACTGAAAGTTCTTTGCTGCTTGATCATTTGCATTACAATGGCAGGAATTTCTGTTGATTTGCTACTTTACTAACTAGAAAGTAATCCTGGTTAATGCTTTCACATTTCAGAATTTTCTAATGTTTTAAAGACTGAGAATAAAAACACATTTTACATTTTGCAAACACACCACACCTTACTTTGCAAGTTAAACATGTCATTCCCCATTATACACATTATATTGGTACCTCAGTCAGAAATCATATTAAATGCCAGCAGACATCTTGTGCAGACAAAGCTTTAACAGTTAATGGGGGGTGGGAGGGAGGAGAGAGACACCCACCACACACCAAGCAGTTCATCCACAAAATTTTGCAGTTCAGGTAATCTGTTAACTTGCTTAATTTGAACAAGTTACTTGTTTTTAATTAGAAGTTAACTGGAAAAACAAGATGCTCTACATTAGAACTGTTCGAATTTAAGTTTCTAAAAAAACCAACCCCCACATTGATGGTTTACTGTGTAGAAGTAGGTAGTCATCATTGCCCATCACCACCCAAAAAAGGGAGCTGTTTAGACCTTAGAAAGTTATGAAGGAAATGAACAGAGAAAGGAAGCACTCCTACACGGCAAGAACGTGCAAGAATATGGAAAATTAAAATCAGTGAGAGTAGGACTGACTAATCATAATTAAATCTAATTACCAAGAATATTTTTTTTTCTCCCCAACATGGCCACAGTAGAAGCCAAACCTCTACGCTCAATTGTACCAATGTAGCTAAGAACAGAATTTGGCTTTGGGTTTTTTCTGTTTCCCCTCTTTCCTTAAGGTTGATTCATTTTGCTAGAAACCCTTTTGTAACAAAATCTCCTGGTGTGGCTAGCAAAACGCACACTTACACGTTCTCCAGGGATCACACATGACAGGAGTTCAGACATTCTGTATTCTTCATTTTTGTTCAGAAACTTACTGCAGAAAGAATCAGAGGGAAAATACATAAACAATAGAACCAACCTACGGGGATTGATTTAAAGCCCATTTAAGTCAATGAGCGTTTTTTCCATTGACTTCAATGGGCTTTGGATCTAAGCCCTTAGGCCCCAGTTCAGCAAGGTACTTAAGCACATACCTGACTTTAATCACCTGGTTGATTTTACTGAAGTCATTGGACTACCTATGTGCTTGAACACATGGCAGACATTTTCATACCTTAATGAAATGGGGCCATGCTGAATAAGGACACAGGATACAGGGCCGGCTCTGGCTTTTTGGCCGCCCCAAGCAAAACAAAACAAAAACAAAAAAAAACCTGTGGCGTGGCCGGAGCACGGGTGCAGGGGGACCGGCTGGGGGGGGGAGGGAGCGGGCGGGAGAGAGAGAGAAGGGGGCGGCCAGGGCTACAGCCTGCCGCGAGGGCTCCGCTCCGGTCGGCGGGGAGGGAAGGAAGAGGACTGCCCTGCAGGGCGCTCTGGTTCTCCACGCCGCCGTCCCCTACAGGGTGGCCGGAGCGGAACAAAAACAAAAAAAAGCGGCCGTGCCGCCCTAGGATTGGGCAGAATGCCGCCTCCAACAATCTGCCGCCCCAAGCACCAGCTTGCTCAGCTGGTGCTTGGAGCCGACCCTGACAGGATACACATTTATTTTTCAATGGAAACAAAGTCCCAAATTATTTCAATACTATTGCAGTGTGCTAACTGCAATTCTAGTCACAATGAAACTCCAATAATGAAACTGTTCTGTGAACCAAACAGATTTCTCTGTAAACAAAGTCCAGATAGATCTGCAGTAACAGTCATTTAGATTCAACAATGTAACTTCACATTTATTAACTGGTACAGAAGAAAACTTTAGTTTTTTAACCGAATTAATTATTTTTAAATTGGCTTGCAATTTGAGTAAGACTGGTATGCTACGGTACCTTCAATGCATTTCAATCCCACAAATATCTCTCAGTACTAAATTGAACATAGTGATAAAGCATTTACAGAATGTGTCAGGCAAATAACCTCTCTGAGAATATTTAAAAAATATATAAAACCCATCAGAAAGAAACAATGATAAAAATAAAGAATGATGAAACAATGAATTTTTCTATGTATTTACTAATATCAAAATGAAAATAAGTCTCCTTTTAATCCTTTTGGCAAGCAGCTAAAGATTCTGGAAACCAGTGTTCCAAGTGTAGAATCATCATAATTTCTGTGAATATAAACTTTACAAATGAAATGTTATGGTCAATATACATTTTCTCTGCAAACATCTAGTATCTATGATAAGTTTGTCAAGTCCTGTTTTAGTTTTCAAAGTATATAAAATTAACATTAAAATTAGTTTTAGTTACCTGTAACAATCTTTATACATCTAAAAAGTTGCTTGGAAACTCACATTTTCTTAATGTACATTTATAACTGCACTCCACAATATGCAGTGAACACAAACTATTCTATTTTAAAAAGACATTTGTTACTGTAAACACCAATAATACATTTTGTGAAAATAAGGTTGGTTTGCAAAACCCAATATGAATCCAAGTTGTTTTTTTTTTTAAATAAGAGCAAAAAAAAAGCAGATTGTTATTCAGCTATTTCTCTAAAATGTTGTGAGCCTAACCAGTGCATACACATCTGAGCATGGGAAGCTATAAGCAGAAGTGAAATTGATGAGCCTAGTTTCAGTCTCCCAGCTTGACTGTATTGGACAAATAACCCACCTCTGAAAAAACAGATGTTTTCAATTAATAATCTAAGGCATTAATGATATGTGAATTTTTTTTAAAAAAACACACATTATTTGTATTTTGAAGTGTCAAGCCGAGAAAGCTATTTTAGAAGGAAATGTCTGACTGAAAAAAAAAATCTCCTTTTACAACTATAGTGGAAGTTTAAGTTCCTTAAATCAGGTTTTCAGCATTGAAAACAGTTATTTGTATCCATGAGGATGAAGTCTGGCATACTATATTGTATGACTCGTGGAGATAGCTTTACTTATTGCCCATTCTCATGGACAGCTAGGATCAGTCCAGAAAAATCAAACATTACAAGATTCTTTTATTCCAGATCTCCTGGTATTGCAAATTCTTCATGGACCACAGATAATGGCAGTCTAAACATTCTGTACTCTTCATTAGCATGAATCTGACTCCCTAACAGACAAGTTGCATTAATATGGCTAGTGCTGTGTCTGTAAAGGCACAGTAGGTTTTCTATTGTTATAGCAGCACAGTTTATCTTGCTGGGGTAAGAGTAATCAAGATGATGAGAATCCACATTAATTCTCATTTAACACTAGCATCAAAAGGAGACCACGCACAAATCCAGGCTAACTCCCATTGAAGACAATTGTCTGAATAAGGATTTAGTCTCAAGGAAATAGTTAAGTTTATATTTAATATTAGTAGTGTCATATGCAAGCTGGATAAAATAAAAGTGGTAATATTTAATCTAGCATATACACCTCTACCTCGATATAACGCTGTCCTCGGGAGCCAAAAAATCTTACCGCGTTATAGGTGAAACCATGTTATATCCAACTTGCTTTGCTCCACCGGAGTGTGCAGCCTCGCCCTCCCGGAGCGCTGCTTTACTGCGTTATATCCGAATTTGTGTTATATCGGGTCACGTTATATCAGGGCAGAGGTGTATGTACTCAAGACGTGCTAGAAGTGGCACACTGTTTGACTTCATTGTTCAACTATTTTAATTTATTGGCAGTTTGTTTTAGACCATAAATATGACTTTTATAGTGCAAAGTTTCTCTTTCAAACAGCTGGAAAACTTCTTCCCCTCCCCCCCACTCCCTTAAGTTGAACAAAGGGGTAAAAATTGATAGATTGCCAAACTTTGTCTTTACTGTAATTTGCAAATTTTGTAACCTGAGAGATGTTTCAATCATTTAATACAGATAATCCAACTGCAACTAAGTGGGATATTAACTTTCATAGAATTGATTTTTCTATGAATGTCCCAACATTAGGACCAGCTTGTTCACCGGTAAATCATCGTGTAGGTTTGCATTTTTTTTTTAAATGTTTTCATTTTAAGACACAACCACCAAATTAATATGAAATCCAAAGGGGCAAGAGTGACTTAAAGCTCATCTTGTGAGCTTCCCTGATCCTACTACAGCACTCTGATTCCTGTGCCAACTGCAACAGTCAGAAGGGACCAAAAGTGCAGCAGAGGATCAACAGGGAATCCTTGCATCACCCTCTTTTCTCTACCATACCCCATCCTCTTGCTATGCCAAAAGAAAAGAGAGAGGTGGTACAGGCACTTGTGTTTATTCTGTGCCACCAGAGGATCCCCTATTCACTGATGTGATCTTTTATCTATCAGCAGTGCAGTGCAAAGAGCCCCATTGTCTTGCTCGTCTTCCTTAGCTTTTCCTGCTATGGTTTCTCATCTTTTTATGCTATGCTTTAACCTACAGTATATGTTCCTCAGATAAGGGACAGAATCTTGTTGTTTACCCATAGGGTGACCAGATGAGGGAAAGAAAATATCGGGACACATGGGGGGGAGGGATGCAAAAAAAAAAAAAAAAAAAAA